>NC_068972.1:6052500-6375000 GCF_016808095.1 Vigna angularis | reverse complement strand
ACCAACTTTTTCATACTTTTTAAATGGATCCAATGCTCAACTATAAAGTAATCATTGTAAGACCAAGTTGGAGTGGTTCAATGACTTTATTATGCTTCTAAATTGCTTCATTAAGTCTTCCTTGTTATAATTTTTTTCTGTAGTTATCTTTGCCACATACATCTGTAAGCAAAGGCAAAGGCAAAGGCAAAGGACTGATGAGACACTGATTTCAGAATCTAGTTGCACTTTCTCATCAACAAGTGACATAATAACTTATTATGGACATTTTCTATGAGCACTCATGCTTTAATAACAAGCAAACTACTAACATAAATTTTCATTATATGAAATATGGCTTTGTATCTTGGTTTATAAATCCAATATTGTGTTGAAGCTGTCTATAAACAACTTGGACTACGTTGAGATATTATATTAAATATAATGTTATTAGGACTTAATGTATTTGTTGTTTGTCTATACCTTTAAATGTAAATATACTTTTCAAAAATAAATTAATTCATTTGATCAAAATATTGTATCTCTTGTTTATTTCACTTTAACTTGAGATTAAGGTTTGTATGTTCTCGAATAATTCTTAATCTTTTTGATTTATGACATTTTGTGTGATGGTGTTTTGGTTTTTACGATATAAAATTTATCTCTGTTGATATTTATAGACTTGTATTAAGAGAATTTTATACTATTGCTTCGTAAAATACGATATTATATTTTACTTGATAGAATACCAAGAAAACACGTTTTGGATAATAAAAGGAAACGTATTTCTTAAACTTGTTGGTATTTGAATAATGTAATCTTAAATAGGAAATGAGTGATCGTAACTTCGTGATTTTTAGCATTTGAATAATGGAATCTTAGACAGAGAATAAGTGATAATAACTTCATGATTTTTAGCATTGTGAAATATTTTCAATACAAAATCACGAGTTATTGTATTTGGAAAACAAATTTTGAATATTTTAGTATAGAATTTCGTAAGTACTTACAACTAAAACATTATAACGTCACATGTATAATAAATAAATAAACCTCATTTTATCTCTATAAAATAAAATTGAGATCTCACTAAAACATAACCCACTAAGATGATAACGAGGTGCCCACCTCACTAAAGATTATAACAATTATAAACTACTTATGACAACAAAACAAATAAGACAAAAGAGAAAATAAGTTTAAGAACAAATTTGTAAAGTGAACGTTAGCAACTCCAACACAAAAACAAAAAGTTACAATAAGTTTTAATGATCTATATCTCTCGTCATCAAGCATGTAAGTGTTATTTTGAGTTTTATTTTTAATAAAAATTAGAAAGTTAAACAACATATAAAGATAAAGACTCCTTAAAAATTTATGTTAAAGATAGTATTAATTTTGTATGTATGGTTTAAGTTCGTCTTTCATTAACATTGTCTCCTTCCAATAATGTTCCAATGTCTCTAGTATTATGAGGGAAGATCTATCTTGATTTCCAACTTAATTGTATAAAAAATCTTCTTAACTGAAGGTCAACTTAATTTGCATATGTCTAAATTCATGTGATTTTTAACTGCTTAATCACATATGATTAAATTAAAGATACATATATAATCTAAAGAGAAAATTTTGAATACTTTAAATTTTTTAAATCTAAAATGTGGGTTTGAGGTTTTAAACATGAAACCTTTGTAAGTTAAATGTGAATATGTAATTCGTAAATTACTGTAAATAGTTTCATTTATTTTTTATTTCTACAATTTCAGTTGAGACTTTAAACTTGAATCCAGTATAAGATAAATGCGAATATGTGATTCCTACTTAAGAAAAAAAATGTTTTGAATAGTTTCGAGTTTTTAAATCCATGAATTTGAGGCTTCAGACCTAATACAAGCATGTTATTTCTGAACCTGTAATTTGTATATCTGTGCTTCTTGTTTACTCACAATTTTATTTTATTTTTATTTTTGGTTTCGTTATATAATCACATGTGTTGTGTTTAGTCGTCATACAAGTTGTAATTTCCTATGCGCTTTTTCAATAAAGCATTAAAATGTATTACACAATTTAAAAAGAATACCAAGATTTATTTAAATGAAAAATTATCCATACACATGGATATTTGAGATAAAATCACATATTAAATGATATCCACGATAATTAATATATGTATTTAATTATTCATTTTTTATAATAGAATAAATACATATACATGATATCTAAAAAGTGAATTTTGTTTGATTTTTTTTTAAAGAGAAGTGATATATTAGTAAAAGAAATATTAATTTTGTTCCCTTAATAGAATATATTTGTTTAAAATGGTCCTACATGTTTCCAAATATTCATAGTTGTTCCATATTTTATAAAAACAGTTTAAGTTTGTTATTTTTGCTTAAGAGTGTAATTGTCCCTAACCAATTGTTTTTGGCCAAAACTAAATGACACTGAGATCAATTACCTTTTACATTAATTAGAGTCTTAGAAACTATTGACTTCTATTTTTGGGACTTTCTTTTGCTCAAACAAACTCATTATCCAGGCTTCAAATTTTAGTTCTATTTTTGCGATTCTGATATCGCAACGTTGGGTTTCCTTCCTTAGACTGTGTTTCTGTTTTGTTTTCTCTGCATAGTGGTGTAATTGTTGGGGTTCTTCGTGATCTTATGGTTTGGGGATTTTAGGGTTATTTGTTTGGGATTTAGGGTTCTGATTTGAGAATTTTTTATCTCTTAGTTTCTCCTTTACAGATTGTTAATGCGATTTAGGGGTTAGGGTTTTCGAATTGGGGTTTTGTTTTCTGATTTCATGTTTTGGGATTATGTGCAATTGTATTTTGATCTTGCACATATGGAGTTTTTGGAATCTGTCATCTTGTATTTTGGGGTTGTTTGAGTTCTTTTTCTGAAATAAAGCTTTGATGATGGATTACTTCTAACATAATAATTTTTTTTAACCTTAACTTTAACCTTTACGCGTCATTAATTTTTATTTTTAAAATTTACACCTCAATTGACTTTATATCAATAATTGGATAGAAGGTCATTCAGTTTTGGTGAAAGGACAATTATACTTTTAACAGAGTAAGCATAAATGATTAACTTGAACAATTTTTACAAAATATGGAATAATTGTGAATCTCTGGAAAAAATATAAGATCACTTTGAATAAACTTACCAATATAAAGAATCAAAATAAGTATTAAACCATATTTAAATTATAAACGTTTAAAATTTATATTAAATATAAATATATTGAATGTATGTTAATTTTTGTATGTTATTTAAATTTAAATTATAGGCATAAACCATATGTAAACCTAAAAATAATAATCTAAAAAATAATCCTTAAAAAATAAAATAAAATCAGCCATAAATTAGAATAACATTCATCCTAGATATCAACAAAAATTTACGTTAAGTAAGGTAAAAGAGATAAAAAAAACTATATCTTTATAAAAAAAGAAAAAAAGACAATTGATAGAAAACTCAAATCTAAGCAAATAAATAAATAAATTGGGAAAAATAAAACCCCTTCCCCTGAACAAACAGTTGAAGAGTGGAAACGTAGCAGCAGCGGCGGAGAAAGGTTAGAGATGGTTAACCAGAGGCAGCGATTGGCTCGCAAGCGATTCAAAGCAGAGCACCCTGAACTGTTTCCGAAGGTCGAGCCCACACCCCCCAAAGACCCTAACAAGAAGAAGAAGAAGAGTAGCGCGTTCAAGCGCAAACGGGCCGAGTCAAAATCCGGCTCCGGCAAAAGGCATCCTCTTAGAGTCCCCGGGATGAAGCCCGGCGATAGTTGCTTCATCTGCATGGCCAAAGACCACATCGCCAAGCTCTGCCCCCAAAAGACCGAATGGGAAAAAAACAAGGTCTTCCACTCTCTTCCTTCGCTCTCTACATTTTTTGACCCTATTTTGACACCTTCCTGGTCGTAAATTAACGCGGTTTGTGTTAGGGTTTTGCAGATATGTTTGCGGTGTCGTCGACGCGGTCATAGAGCTAAGAACTGCCCCGAGGTACAAGATGCCGCCAAGGATGTCAAACATTGCTATAACTGTGGGGAAACTGGCCACTCTCTCTCGCTCTGTCCGTACCCTCTCGAGGAAGGTTTGTTATATCCACTTTTTATGTTTCTTCATCATGAGTGTGATAGGTTTATAACTGATAACGTGTAGCATGGACATTGTAAGTTTTGGAGCTTTTAATTGAAATCTATACGAAACAGTTATGTACAAGGTTATCAAATAGAGAGTCGTAGCCAATTGTCAATCATTTGTATAGAATTGTATGATGTGTATACAATGGAATACTACTTCAAATATATCGTATAGTTGATATATTGTGTTCAATGCAAACAATTTAAACTTGAAATAGATCAAACAACTTAAGCAGAAGTCAGATAAAACAAAACTTTTAGTTATTCATTGAACAAGTGATTGTCAAATAAAAAAGGAATAACTAAATAGGATACGTTCACAAGTTTTCTTTCAATTCCTTTTTTTTGTTTAAAACAATTTAGACTCTCGTCACCTTTTAACCTTTTTCATGAGAACTGGTGAAAAAGTATTAAAAAGACATAAATCTTTGAATTGTATCAATGATGATATGGTATTACCCATTCACTCATGTTTTGTAGGATACAAAGTCATTTAAAATTCATCTTATGCTATGAATCAATAGATAGCCTAATTGTATTGAGTTGTAAGATTCGAACCACAAAACATAAGAGTTTTGTAATTATAGTTCTGTACAGATTTTAAGCTGTTTTCATAAACTATCTTAGAGAACTTGTTAAAGTAAGCTGAAAACAACTTATCTACATATCATAAGCTACTTGCATCAGTGCTTTTGTCTGCGTTCAAATAGACTATGAATAAACTCTTCCAAATGGGAACTGGATGGATATATAATGGTGTATACTACAAGTTATAAAATTTCATTTTATCTTTGCCTTTGATTATACAAGTGTGAGACTTGTCAAGAAGAGATAACTTGTTTCATAAATAACCTTAGATCCGTACAGGATTAGAATTTTATCTGTAGATATGTTTCATAGATGGTATGGCATACATATGCATTAACACTTGCTTACTGTTTAATCTAGGGCACACTGATAATGCAATGGAACAGTTATCTTTGTCAGAAAGTGTTAGGTTTCTTGGGAACAAGAAACCAGATTTTCAGATTCAGTAAAGAAATAAGCACTCAAATCTTACTGCACAATGTATTTAACACTCTAATTCTGAAAAACATAGTACAAGAAAACATCCAACAGGTTCCAAGGGAAGAAATTCCCTTCTACACAGGACAAGCCCTGTTCTGAAACAAAATACATTCCACCCACAGAACTAGAACACCCCCCTCCTTAAAAGACAAAAAGTGCCTAACTACTAATTAAAACTTCCCCTAACTGCTGTTTAAACTCCTCCTAACTACCCCTAACCACTTCATACTAACTTCTATGTTTTATTTTTTCCAAACTATCTAACAATTGTCTACAAACAGTCAAATACATTACATATTCTATCATTACTCGCAGCCACAAAACAACCTTGTCCTCAAGGTTGTAGTCTAGAAACTGGTCCTTAATCGTTGCGACCACTTCCAATGTGACTGCCTCAAGGCTTCCTTTTGGCCGTTGGATTAATCCTTGAATCTGCAAAGATCTAACTTTGACAACATAATCTTTTCCAAACAGATGCTTAATAAACAATCTGACTCGGCTTCCAAAATCTACAAGTTTATTACTGGAGTTTGCTAGCAATTGATTTCCATAACAGATAAGTAACCCAAGACAAAAGGGAGATTGTCCAACTTTATTGTTCTTCTTGCATAGGGCCTGCCACTTTGTCAAGAAATACTCCCCCGACTGGTTTTCTGATGCTGGGTTTACTAGAGACACCAATATCTTGAATTCTTGGATGACTTTTTCCCCCTCCCTGTCCTTGTTACTGCTGCCATCCTCTCACGTAAAATTTCCACACTCCCAATCTGTGTTACTGCTGCCAAAGTCTCCAATAACATGTTTCCCTTGTTCCCTTCAACTATCCTTAGTTTAGGTGTTGCAAGATCTTCCCAAGAAAGGTTATGAGATTTCTGTTGCCAGGTATTGAACCCCTTGACTGCATTTTTTCCCATGTTATTGATGGTTAGGTCTTCTGCTGCTCCTGTGATGTTTTGGACTTCAAAAACATTTTCTGTCCCAACACCAACTACCTTTGAACCATCTACACTCAAAACAGCCTCATCTTTTACTTTACTCCCAGAAGTAATGGTTACAATGTTCCCACCACATTCAGCCTTCTTCCCTTTGTCTTCACCCTCCTTCACTGTTTTGACATATTCACCAAGACCTACCACACTATCCCCACTAAAACCAGCAACTTTTGCAACTTCATTCTGAGAAGCAAGAGTCACAACATTCCCATCACAGTCTTGGTTTCCACCTTCCTCTTCAATGATATCCTTTTCTCTTCTTCCCACTCTATCTCCATACACAGAACCTCTACTTCCATCTGACTCTCTTTCCATGTTCTTGAGTCTTTGCAAGATATCCTTCATCATATCTTCGAACCTTTGAAAGTTGGCCCTAGTTTCCTCTCTATTCTCCTCAAAAGCTCTCTCTAATGCACTCACTCTACTTTCCATGGTGTTTGACTGATCCAGCAGGTCGGACCAAATTGTTAGGTTTCTTGGGAACAAGAAACCAGATTTTCAGATTCAGTAAAGAAATAAGCACTCAAATCTTACTGCACAATGTATTTAACACTCTAATTCTGAAAAACATAATACAAGAAAACATCCAACAGCTTCCAAGGGAAGAAATTCCCTTCTACACAGGACAAGCCCTGTTCTGAAACAAAATACACTCCACCCACAGAACTAGAACAGCCCCCTCCTTAAAAGACAAAAACTGCCTAACTACTAATTAAAACTTCCCCTAACTGCTGTTTAAACTCCTCCTAACTACCCCTAACCACTTCATACTAACTTCTATGTTTTATTTTTTCCAACTATCTAACAATTGTCTACAAACAGTCAAATACATTACATATCCTATCAGAAAGCTTGATTGGTTTTAAAATATAAAGTATTTTCAACGAAAGCTCTATGTCCAGGAACTTTTAGCCATTTCTTCTAGGCAAGTGTGATGTGGATATGATCATTCATGTATGTACTTTGCCCGAGCTTTCAGGATTATGACTTATTTAATGGTCTCAAAAGGTTAAGTTTGATATGGGATTTTAAAGTATGTTTTCGGTAGTCACATGTTTTTTTTGTAAAGAATTAAGTTGGGAATGTGTTTATAAATGTACTGAAAATTTTCTGCGAAATGCTCAGTTTAATTTTCGAAAAAGATTTGTATAATATAAAATATAAAATATGTATTTCTCTTAATGTTTGCTCTCCTTAATAATAGGATTTCACTTAGTACCTATTTGGTTTAAAAAAATGTCTTCTGTTTAAATTTCTTATTTTCACAAAAAATTACAAAATTTCGTTTTATTTTATTTTTCTTTTCTTTTATCAAATATTAGGAAATAGTAAAAACCAGACTTTGTTGTAAAAACAAGAAAATGAAATAATTTGTTACTTTTTGTAATTATTTGTCAAAGCAGGAGACCACAACAGAAAATGTTTTCTCAAACTAAGCAAGCCATTAAAATCAACTCTTTACATTAAAGCTGGTTTTATGGCCAATACTTATACGAAGACTTTGTGATTTTTTTGCTTAGTATGTAACTGTATATTTTTGAAGCTGGTTAATTAGCTCCTTTGTTGTGAATGAATCACATGAAGTTTTGTGGCAAATTGTGCGATTTTGCTTTAGTTAAGTATAAAAAATTATAGTGCTTCAGTGCTCCTTAGTCAATGTTAGTTCTAAAACTCCAGTAATATTATTGTTTGTTTTCTCCTAACACAGAGGAAAAGCAAACAGGCTCACATCATTGTTTTCTCATGATCTATATGATAGAACACCCAGAATTACATAAAATACCAAGACAGATTCTTGAATGTTTTATTAGGAATAGAACTGTCCTACGAATGTGGTAGGAACACAACAACAAAGTATAACAGAAACAAAGGTCTTTCGAGATCCTCCAATAGCCTCAAAATAAACTCTCTGCTCACCTCCTAACAAGACTATTTATAATAGTCTGTTACATTATGTAATTACAACTGTACTTAGTACCTTCTTTTTTCCTTCTTTTGTAAACTGTATCAAACCATACTTTTTTTGTGTGTTTGATTTGTTTTTATGCTATCTTATTAGGGTATTTTTACTATTGGGTGATGACTGGCTTCTCTATTATATTTTTGCCTGTAAATATGTCCCCTAATTGTATGAAGTTTATTGTTGCCTTTGATAAAGCCTTATCTTCTCAATTTTCATTTGGATGGTGTGCTTATTTATGGGTTCTTTAATTTCTTTTGTCATGATATAATGTACATCGTTGCATTGGTGATGCAGGAGGGACAAAGTTTGCCGAGTGCTTTGTCTGTAATCAGCAGGGACACTTGAGTAGAAACTGTCCACAAAATACTCATGGCATTTATCCAAAGGTATTGCTATTTCCTTTAACATTACACCTTTAAGAGATATATAGCAATATTATTTGAATCAACAAAACTTGTCTCCTGTACGGTTTTTCTAATATGTTGCAATTATTTATTTATACTAGGGTGGTTGCTGTAAAATTTGTGGTGGTGTGACACATTTGGCAAAAGATTGTCCTGACAAAAGATGGCAAGGATCTGTTGCTGCTAATGGCCCTGGTGGTAGATGTAAGTTTTTTGGGAAGAAGCTTGAATGAATTTTCTACTACTATATTTCTGGTTTTCATATCAAGTGCTTTATTTTTGTTTAATCTCCTCGGAATCCATTTTCATTTATTTACTTATCTAGAAAAGGCTAATACTAGAGCTGTTTTGATGCTATTATGCAGTTAAATTCGATACGAGTGTAGTAGTTTTTTACTGTAATGTTAACTAATAACAAGTAGTGAAAGTGCACTATATTTTGTTTCTTTGTCACATTAGGATAAATTAGAACAGTTTCAATGCACATCTGCTTCTCCAACATTATTCTTGTCCTAAAATAGATTTTGAAAATCTGTTCTTCATACCTGACTTTGTCGTTATATAAAATTTGTTGCTGGTAGATTGTACAGCTTATCTTGATTGCACATCAGAAATGCTAATTTATTGTGTGTGATATTAGGGGAAATATTGTCAGTTGTGATAATAGGCTTGAATTTTTATTGCCATGAGGACACTGGACAATCCTACCTTTTTCATTTTATTGGATGCTGATCTTCAATTATTTTATCTAAATCAACTGTGCAGTGGTCTTACGAGAAGTGAGCACTGCCTTTTTAGCAATCCTTGTTTGAGCTTCACTCCATGAGTAGACATTTTCATAACAAATGGACTAATATTTGTGACTATTTAATGTCTGGCGGTGGGTCGAAGTATATTCTTAAGAAAAAAAAAATTCCACCACAGAAATATAAATGATCTCTAATTTTTGAAGTGATCATACTTGAAGGTGTAACATTCAGTTATAATTTATTGTGTTGTATTTGATTGCTACACATTTACATGGAAGAATGGTGCTCTAAAATATGATGATGACTATTCCTTCTTTCAGCAAAGAGAATTGAAGAGAGTCCCAGGGGCCAGGTTACCAAATTTATTAGCGGTGATGATATTGAGGATGACTTCATGATAGATGACGTACGCAGTGGCGATAATAACAAGTCAGCAAATTCAAACGATGTCAATGTAACAGCAAAGAAGAAAGATCCTAAAGTTGTGATCTTTAACTAAGGATATCTCAATGTATTGTGTGGACATTGGTTTCCACTCTCCATTTTTGTTTCCTATTCTGCAGTGTGCAGAATTTCTTCCAGAATGAATGTAATCGCTTCTGCAAAGTCTCCGCTTCCCTAGAGTTTGAAGAATTGACATGTAAACGAGGTTTTTTTTGGTAAAATTGCTAGTCTTTACTTGTTGATTGACTTTCGCAGCATTGTTTTTCACCACTGTATGTAACAGTAACTTTCTCTCACTAAATTTAGAGATATTTTCTGTGGGGTAATAGGTTTATGTAATTATATGAACAAAATTTTAATATACAAAATTTCACCCTCACATGTTTTTAAAAGGACTTTGGGTGCATTCAAGCAAATAGTTTGATTAATCACTTATCATGTGTGTATATTGGTGGCAAAACCGGTGGAACAGAACTGGTTAAGGGCCTTGGCATCTTGATTGCCGTCACACACACATATATATTAAGATTATAATTAATTATACAATATTTTCTAACTTTTTAACAAATCAATTATAAAATAAATTAACACGATTATCATTATGATTTGTTAAATTATTTAACTGTAATGAAGTATTGAACTTAATTTATAAGTATTAATAATTTAAATTTATCATATTATTGAATTATAGCTTGCCATCCCGAAGTATGTTCATGTTATTTTTACAATTGAAAAAGAAGTACGATTAAATTGTTTTTGTAAAAGTGTGTAATAATGTAATTTTCTCTGAAATTTTAGAATTTGATTAGTATCCCCATTAGTTAGAATAAACTATCGTCTTATACTCATAAAAAAGGAGAATCTATTTGAAATGTATCAAATTTCGACGTACTTTAGGTGCTTATTTGTCCCACGAAAACAGAATCAAACAGGCTTTAAATTGGTAGGAATTAGGTGCAGGACTCTTCATGCTGTAGGATTTTTTCCCTAAAAAGACCTAATAGAAAACAATTTTTTCCAAACCAATACGATGACAAAAATATTTATTAGAACAGATATGATTTTTGTTAAGGTCAAAATTAAGCTATCGGGAAATCAAATGATTCATGTGATAGGGTAGTGGCCATGAAACAGTTGAAGATTCGACTCGAAATATAATTTTGATATGATTTTTTTTTTCATTTTTTAAAGAAAAAAAAATATTATTTTGAATAATCTAGATCAATAATAATACAAGTAGAAGTAGTGTTATATTTAAATTATTAATTTTAGTAAAATTAATATTATTAATATAAAAAGATCTTAAGTTTACAATTTTGTGTGAAAACTTTGGAGATTTTTTTAAAATTCTTTTTGGGAAAATTTCATTATTTAGGAGAAAAATTTAAAAAGATTTGAAGGACAAAACAAGCAAAGACCCGCATTTAGCGTGCATTGTAACTTTGTTGATAATTGAAAAAATAATTCAAGACAAGTTTTAATTTTCTTTATTAGTTTTAAACTTTCTGCTCAGTCCAGGATGTATAATTGATAAAATAAATAAAAAATATCAATAATAAAATTATATAACATATTTATATTTATTTTTATAATTATAGTAATAATAATTTTATTGTTATTTATTATCACAAAAAAAACGTGTTTTCACTTGATAAGATAAATATAATGTGGTTTGAGGAAAAATACTCGAGTGGAGTAACCCTAAATGTGTTGTAATCTTATAGGCTTATAAAATTAGGAATAGTAAAAGTGAATTTAAACCTGTTTAAAAAAGTTCCATTGATACAATAATATGATTATAAACATTTTAATTTTTTTTGTTTGAACTGTAATTCTGGTGATCCATTCTTAACTGTGTCAATTAATTTTTACTGGTGGCAAAGTCGTAAGATTGAGCAGTGAATTAAGGATATCCCTAAAAAACCCTTACAAATTGCAGTTTCATTCTAGAAAAAAAAGGAGAAAAATTTAATTCCTCTGACAAAGAAAAACCCCGAATTAAACCCTAATTTGCGCCGGTTGCTTTAGCTAAGCAGCACCTTCGCCTTATAAGTCCTCTGTAGTGTTTCAATTCATTAAGCTGATGCTATGGCTGTAATCGATAGCCATGGCAACAAGTTGAGCGAGTCCTCCGTTAATGCGGAGGAAAATCCTCAAACACTATCTTCTCCGGAACCTGGCGCCACTGTGAAGAGGGAGAAAAAGAGAAAGAAAAGAAACGAGGGATCAAACGTACAGTTTCAGGCTGAGGTATGCCCGAAACCCTTAGTAGACTCACCATTTTCTCAAGAGGGAAATGTTGAAGCCGCTGCAGATAATGCTAGCCCAAACCCCAAGAAGAAGAAGAAGAGGATTAAGAATGTGCATGGTGATCAACAACTTCAGGCATCTGAGCCTTCAATTGCGGTTTGTGTGGAATCCGATGATACAAAGGGAGAAGGAGTTCGACAAGGTGATGCTAATGGTAACGGAGATTTGCTCCCTAAACCCTTATTAGATACACCAGTCCCAATTGTTTCCCATCAGGAAAATTCTGAAGGAACTGCATTGAATCCTGACGCAACCCCAAAAAAGAAGAGAAAGAAGAAAATTTTGCAAATTGCAGAGGAAACATGTGACCCTTCAATCCGGATAGGTGTGGAACCTCATGTTGCAAAGGATGAAGGATCACGAGAAGGTGATGTTAATGATAATGGGGGTTTGTACTCTAAACCCTTGGTAGATACATCAGTTCCAATTGTTTCCCATGTGGAAAATGCCGAAGCAAATGTACTTAACCCTGGCGCAACCCTAAAGAAGAAGAGGAAGAAGAAGATTTTGCAAGGTGCAGAGGAAATATGTGAGCATTCAATCCGGAAAGATGTGGAACCTGATGTTACGGAGGTTGAAAGATCACGAGAAGGTGATGTTAATGAGAATGAGGGTTTGTGCCTTGAACCCTTACTGGATAAAAAAATCCCAATTGTTTCCCATGAAGATGCTGAGAGAACTGCACGGAACCCTAGCCCAACCCCCAAGAAGAAGAGGATGAAGAAGATTTTGCTAGGAGCCGAGGAAAAATACGAGCCTTCAATTCGGATACGTGTGGAACATGATGTTAAAAAGGATGAAGGATCACCGGAAGGTGATGTTAATGAGAATGAATGTTTGTGCCCTAAACCCTTATTGGATACACCAATCCCAATTGTTTCCCATGAGGAAAAGGCCGAAGGAACTGCACAGAGCCCTATCCCAACCCCTAAGAAGAAGAAAAAGAAAAAGATTTTGCAAGCTGCAGATCAAATATGTGAACCTTCAATCCAGACAGGTTTGGTGCCTGATGTTCCGAAGGATGAAGGATCTCGGGAAGATGGGGTTGATGAGAATGGGGGTTTGGGCCCTGATCCCTTACTGGATACAAAAATCCCAGTTGTATCCCATGAGGAGAATGCTGATGGAACCGCACAGAACCCTAGCCCAACCCCCAAGAAGAAGAAGAAGAAGAAGATTTTGCAAGGTGCCGAGGAAAAATATGAGCCTTCAATTCGGATAGGTGTGGAACCTAATGTTAAAAAGGATGAAGAATCACCGGAAGGTGATGTTACTGAGAATGAATGTTTGTGCCCTAAATCCTTATTGGATACACCAATCCCAATTCTTTCCCATGAGGAAAAGGCCGAAGGAACTGCACAGAGCCCTATCCCAATCCCTAAGAAGAAGAAAAAGAAAACGATTTTGCAAGCTGCAGATCAAACATGTGAACCTTCAATCCAGATAGGTTTGGTGCCTGATGTTGCGAAGGATAAAGGATCACGAGAAGTTGATATTAATGAGACTGGTGGTTTGTGCCCGGAGCCCTCACTGGATTCAAAAATTCCATTTGTTTCCCATGAGGAGATTGCTGAGGGAACTGCACGGAACCCTAGCCCAACCCTCAAGAGGAAGAGGAAGAAGAAGACTTTGCAAGGTGTCGAGGAAAAATGTGAGCCTTCAATCCAGATAGGTGTGGAAACTGATGTTAAGAAGGATGAAGGATCACGGGAAGGTGATGTTAAAGAGAATGAGTGTTTGAGCCCTAAACCCTTATTGGATACACCAATCCCAATTGTTTCACATGATGAAAAGGCCGAAGGAACTGCAGAGAGCCCTATCCCAACCCCTAAGAAGAAGAAAAAGAAAACGATTTTGCAAGCTGCAGATCAAACATGTGAATCTTCAATCCAGATAGGTTTGGTGCCTGATGTTGCGAAGGATAAAGGATCACCAGAAGTTGATATTAATGAGACGGGTGGTTTGTGCCCGAAGCCCTTACTGGATTCAAAAATTCCATTTGTTTCCCATGAGGAGATTGCTGAGGGAACTGCACGGAACCCTAGCCCAACCCCCAAGAGGAAGAGGAAGAAGAAGATTTTGCAAGGTGTCGAGGAAAAATGTGAGCCTTCAATCCAGATAGGTGTGGAAACTGATGTTAAGAAGGATGAAGGATCACGGGAAGGTGATGTTAAAGAGAATGAGTGTTTGAGCCCTAAACCCTTATTGGATACACCAATCCCAATTGTTTCACATGAGGAAAAGGCCGAAGGAACTGCACAGAGCCCTATCCCAACCCCTAAGAAGAAGAAAAAGAAAACGATTTTGCAAGCTGCAGATCAAATATGTGAACCTTCAATCCAGATAGATTTGGAACCTAATGTTGCGAAGGATGAAGTATCACGTGAAGGTGATCTTAATGAGAATGGGGGTTTGTGCCCTGAACCCTTACTGGACACAAAAATTCCAATTGTTTCCCATGAAGAGAATGCTGAGGGAACTGCACGGAACTCTAGCCCAACCCCCAAGAGGAAGAGGAAGAAGAAGATTTTTCAAGGTGCAGAGGAAAAATATGAGCCTTCAATCCAGATAGGTGTGGAACCTGATGCTAACAAGGATGAAGGATCACCGGAAGGTGATGTTAATGAGAATGAGGGTTTGTGCCCTAAACCCTTATTGGATACACCAATCCCAATTGTTTCCCATGAGGAAAAGCCCGAAGGAACTGCACAGAGCCCCATCCCAACTCCTAAGAAGAAGAAAAAGAAAAAGATTTTGCAAGTTGGAGATCAAATATATGAACCTCCAATCCAGATAGGTTTGGTGCCTGATTTTGCAAAGGATGAAGGATCACGAGAAGATGGTGTTAATGAGAATGAGGGTTTGTGCCCTAAACCCTTATTGGATACACCAATCCCAATTGTTTCCCATGAGGAAAAGCCCGAAGGAACTGCACAGAGCCCCATCCCAACTCCTAAGAAGAAGAAAAAGAAAAAGATTTTGCAAGTTGGAGATCAAATATATGAACCTCCAATCCAGATAGGTTTGGTGCCTGATTTTGCAATGGATGAAGGATCACGAGAAGATGGTGTTAATGAGAATGGGGGTTTGGGCCCTGATCCCATACTGGATACAAAAATCCCAGTTGTATCCCATGAGGAGAATGCTGAGGGAACTGCACGGAACCCTAGCCCAACCCCCAAGAGGAAGAAGAAGATTTTGCAAGGTGCCGAGGAAAAATGTGAACCTTCAACCCGGATAGGTGTAGAACCTGATGTTAAGAAGGATGAAGGATCACGGGAAGGTGATGTTAATGAGAATGAGGGTTTGTACCCTAAACCCTTACTGGATATACTAATCCCAATTGTTTCCCATGAGGAACAGGCCGAAGGAATGGCTCAGAGCCCTATCCCAACCCCCAAGAAGAAGAGGAAGAAAAAGATTTTGCAAGATGCAGATCAAATATGTGACCCTTCAATCCAGATAGGTTTGGAACCTGATGTTGCTAAAGATGTAGGATCACGAGAAGGTGATGTTGATGAGAATGGTGTTTTGTGCTCCTTATTGGATACACCAATCCCAATCGTTTCCCTTACTGAAAATGTTGAAGCAACCACACAGATCCCTAGCCCAACCTGCATGAACAGGAGTTGGCCAAGTGGTGAACAAATATGTGACCCTTCAATCCAGATAGGTGTGGAACCTGATGTTACAAACGAAGAAGGATGGGGAAGAGCTGATGCTGTTGTGAATGGGGGTTTGTGCCCCAAAACAATAGACGGACCACTCCCAGTTGTTCCCCCCAAGGAAGATGCTATAGCAATTGCACAGAACCCTAGTCCAAATCCCAAGAAGGAGAAGAAGGAGAGTTTGCATGGTGCACAGCAAATATGTGATCCTTCCATCCTGATAGATGTGGAATCTCGTGTGCCAAATGCAGAAGGAGGACATCAAGGTTCTGAAAGAGCTGAGACAAGTACACAGAACCCTAACCCAACTCCCAAGAGAAAGAAGGGGAAGAATGTGCAAGGTGAACAGCAACAACTTCAGATTTGTGACCACTCAATCTCGATAGGTGTGGAATCTGATGTTAAGAAGGAAGGAGCAAAACAAGTTAAAGCTCATGAAGTTGGGGTATCAGGAATAAGTGAAGAACACCCTGTACCTGATTCCACAGCCCCAGAAGACACGGACCCGAAAAAGGATTCTGTGAGGAAAAAAAAGAAAGCCCTTAAGTCTCAAGGGGCTGAAGCTGAATCAGAACCAGAACCAAAGGAGTCCAATAGCACAGAGAACCCTCAACAGTGCACCCTGGACCTGAAACTGAAAAGTAAGGTGAAGAAAGGGCCAGGAGCCAACGCTGAGAACTCTGGAGTGTGTTCTAAACCTGAAGTTGCACCCCAATTAGACACAGCAGCCACTACGGCCTTAGAAAAGGCAGAGCTAATTGAAGTTAACATGGAGCATTCTGAAGCGAGTTCTAAACCTGAATTACAGCCCTCAATAGACATGGCAACTCAAATGAAGGTCCAAAAGACAAAAAGAACGAGGGAAGAAAAGAAAAAAGAGACAAATCCGAGCGAATCACATGTACAACATCCTCAACCTCAAACTTGTTCTAACCATGCACCTGCAGTTCGAGGAATAATTGAAGAATGCCCTGGACCTGAAGGGGCAGAATCCAGTGATGGCAAGCCACCTGAAACGCCAGTCCAGGGATTTTTATATCCTGCAGTAGCACTATCAATAGACCCTAAAATCCCAGACCAAGCTTCCCGAAAAGACACAGCAACCCCAATAGACCAAGATCAGAAGGTGAGTAAGAAAAATAAGAAGAGTAATCATGTAGCTGCCCCCTCAATAGAGCCAACAATTCAAACAGGTCAAGATCCCCCAGTAGACCCTGCAACCCCAGTAGACCCAGAACAGATGACGAAGAAGAAGAGTAAGAAAAGTAACAGTGCACTAAAAAACAAAGGGTTAGAATCTGAGAAACGCAATGCTGATCTAAATGCAGAAACCGCAGTTCAGAAAATAGAAAGACCCACAGCCAAAAAATCTATGGTATGTAGAAGGATCCATATAGTTTCATTTGTGGTTGTATTATATGTACCTGAAATCTCTAAAATCATTAACAGATTCTAAGGAACAATGTTCTTCTGTTTCTTGAGATTGATATTATTAGATTTTGTTATTAGTAAACGGTACTTTGGTATTTACAGGGCAGACACAATGCAGAACCAGCTGCTAAAAGCCCGGTTCGTAGAACTGAACATCTCAAAGTCACTGAATCTCCCTCTAAACGACATGGTGATAGTTCCTTGGTATGTAGTGGCTTCTGCAAATTTAGTTTCTGTAGTGACTGAATTCGATGTTTGCTGTAGCCTGGAAAATTATGAACAATTCCTAACGATTTTTTCTTCTGTGATTAATATGGTTAAACCATTGTACTGTATAAATTGTAACTTGATTTGTTCAGAGTTGCGAGGCATGCCAACAGCTTGGTCACAGATTAGATCAATGCAAGAGGTTGAGATGTCTTTCCAAGAAAGAAGAAGTCTGCTTCTTTTGTGGTAAAATTGGTCATTCACTTGGAAAATGTGGTGTCTCTCAAGCCGGTATGCTAAAATCTGAATGCTTTTCATGGGATGCTTTTTAGTTAAGTTCGAGAATTTTTAATTTTCATGCGTCAAAACTGTTTTGCATGCAAATTGGTAATTTTGCAATTTTTTATTGAAATTTACATAACAGCAATACATGATGTTTCAAATCTTACCTGTAAATGTATGACCTTGGCTGAATAATTTTATACATATTATTATTACAGGCCATCGGTGAGATCTTATTTGAGTGATAAGTATTTTTATTTTCCTTCATTAGCTCAGATGTTTAGCCATTCACTTCTATTAGATAATTAGACACCTTACCTTATTGAATATGTTACGAATTTTGCATAAACACAGCTAGGGATTTTCATTCTGTCCTTGGACTCGCTATCTACTGGCCTGAAACTTGCATTATATAAGTTTAATCTCTATTAAATGCAATCTTCACATATCTGAAATGTAATCGGTTTCACTTTATTTAATCTGCTATCTAATGATTCAAAATTATTTAATTGCTGATGCAGGGGGAAGGTTTGCGAAGTGCTTACTCTGTCATGAACATGGACACTTCGGCTATAACTGCCCTCAAAGTGAAAATGGAAAAAAGCGTAAGGTGTGATTTCTCTATTATTTTAATTTTACACAATTGTCATATAAGTTTTTCCCTTTTCCTGGAATCTTTATAGATGTATGGATACTTTTGATTTGTTATCCTAACTTTTCCCGTCATGCCAAGTCTAATCTTTTCACACAATTTGTATTTCTTAGGAGCTTGTAGCAAATGGGGCTTCCAGTGGAAGTAAGTGTTTCAACAGGAGACTGGATTAAATTTACTTTTCCATTTTTGTTAATAATATTGTTACTGAAGATGTTTATAGTTTGGCTAACACATCTCGGGATTTCCATTCTATATTTGGGCTCACAATCTACTTATATTTTCGTTCTATCTCTGTTACAATACAATCTTCGCAAATCTGAAATGTCACAGGTTTCACTCTACTTTCTTAATCCGCTATCTTGTGATTAAAAATTGTTTCTTTCCTGATGCACAGGTGAAATAAGGTCTGCTAAGTGCTCACTCTGTCATAAACGTGGGCACCGCAGCAGTAACTGCCCCCAAAATCGTCATGATCCAAAGGTGTTATTCTCTATTATTTGGATTTTACGCAATTGTTATGTTTGTTTTTCTTTCCCTTTTTAACTGTAGTCTTGGTAAATTGTTATGTTGGATATTGTTGATTAGTCTTCATAAATTTTCCGGTCATTCTAAGTCTGTTCTTTTCATACAATTTGTATTCCTTAGGTGCTTGCAGTCAATGGGGCCGTCAGCAGAAGTAAGTCTTTCAACGAGAAACTGTATTTAATATCCTTTTTCGTTTTTTTTTTCACGATATTAGTTGTATATCATGTATATGTATGATTTGCTCAAAATTCATAGGAATTTCGTAACCTTGTTTTAATATTGATACATGTGTGTATCTATTTTTCAGGTCGTTAAACATCTTGATATGGACAATTAATTTGGTCAAGGTAGTGCTCGTAATTTTGGTTTGTGACTGAGCCTTTCCCAATGGGATGTCCATTGCATAATTTTTGTAAAATAGGTCGTATGTTAATAAAAGGAACCTATTGTTTTTTCATAGAATATCTGGGAAAAGATTAATCGTAGGCTTTTTTAGGGTGGAAATGGATAATACATCCGTCGACTGCCTCTCTTGTGTGTCTCTTACAACATGTGATCGTCATTAGTACAAGTGTTCTTAGTTGCTATTTTAGATTTTAGTCCAAGGTTTGGTCCAATTGACGGAGTATGGAGGAGACTTTGTCATGATTGTTAATATTTTGGACTCAGACAAAATGTTCAAATATGTAGTAGAACTTCTATCTCAGAAACTGCTCTCTCTAGTGCTCAAGTGAAAAATAAATTCCACGTCCATCTTCGGTTTTTTGTATGTAGTTTGGTACAAATGATTCAGGGGTTACTTTCCTTCGATCCTGAATAATCTGTTTATAGTTCTTCTATTCACGTGTCTTCAGCCATGAGTTTCTTCTGATATATATCTTGCTAAGCAAGAAAGGGTAGTCGTAATTATGTCCTGACAACTTGGATTCCATTATTTGTAGCAGCAGTGGAAACTAAAGGACAACCTCTTCCCGAAGTTTAATGTGAGCAGTACGGTCTTTCTGATGAGCACGAGTCAATTTACACCAGTACTCCCGCACTCGTGGATCCCAGTTCCTCTGCCTTAAGATTTGATGATTATATCATGTCTGTTAGACATGATTTCCCAATTTTGGTAGTTTAAAATTCTCTATATGTAGCAAACGGCAATATTATTTCAGACCTTATTGGGTTTTTCGTACCTATTTCTTGTTTACTTCTCTACGTCGGAATTAGTTGTGGCAGTTACAAGGTAAATGCGACAAAGGGTTGCTTAAGAGGTGAAGTAATAAGCACATGAGAAATGGCCCCAATATTTTTTAATTCAGTTGATGTTGAGACAATTTGGTTGCAGATATAGAATGTTCTGGAAATAATATATTGATCCTTTTAAATTAGAAGTCTTGTGAACTTCATTTTATGAAACTTTTGATCATATTGCTTAGATGGTCAAAATTTAGGGAGTTACTCAGTTGGCAAGTGATGACCATACACAATGAAAATGTGCGTGAATGTTAAGGTCGAGCTACAATTTTAAAACTTTATGAATCAGAACTTACGTGAGGTACAAGACACTGATTATGTTTATGAACTGCGTTTGTTAATGGGGTGCCTATTGATACTGTTCTGCCACTAAAAATTACAGAGGAAACTAGGTAAATGTTAAGCTAAGATTTCTTCATCTTTCGGTACTGTATGAAGTAATATTTATTAATGCACTAGCGACCATAAATACTTCAGGATATATATATATATATATATATATATATATATATATATATATATATATATATATATATATATATATATATATATATATATATATATGATAAAAATAAGTTCACCTACCAGGTATATGTTCCACTAAAAAGATTCCACAGGGTTTTGACTGTGATTGGTAGAGTATTTCATCCTACACCTCTAAGATCTCATCCTGCACCTTCAAAAATTACATTTTTAACTTTTTAACATCTCATCTTACACCTTCAATTTTTTCAAAATTTTTATTTCAACTTTAATAAATATTTTATCATTTTCTTTTCTTTCTTATTAAAAGTGTTCTTTACTACTTTAATAATAATTTAATTTAAGTTAAAATTTAAATATTATCTATTATAATTTAATAATTTAAAAATTATTAAAATATGATTTATATTATAATAATAGTTATATTAAAAACTTAAAAATAAAATAATAAAAATAAAAATAAAAATAATAAAAATAAATATGAATAATAAATTTGATTTAATATATTAAAATATTAAATTAAATTAAATAATTATTAAATTTTAATTAAAAATCAAAATTTTAAAAACTTGTTTATCAGATATTAAAATTCATAAAATATACTAATACTTTTGCTTTTTATTTAAAATTTAACAAATATTGAATTTAAATAAAAATTATATATTTATTATATTTTTATATTTTAATAATTATTAACATATGGTTTATATTTTTATAATAGTTTTATTAAAAGAATTAAAATAATAATAACTAAAATGAGAATAATAATAATGAAAATAAAAATAATATTTCAAATCATGTATTTAAAAATATTAAATTGTATTAAAATATTAAATTAAATTCAATAATTATTAAAGTTTAATAAAAAAATAAAATTTTGAAAAGATTTATCCGATAAGTAATGGTTCGGATATCATATCCGATGAATAATTGTCTTTTAAAATTTATTTTTATTTAAATTTTAAAATTTTTTTAATTTAATTTAATATTTTAATATAGTTTAAATGTATTTAAATGTTTTATTTAGTATAATTTTATTTGATTTTAAGTAAATAATTGTTTTCAAAATTTTATCTTTTATTTAAATTTTAATAATTATTTAATTTATTTTAGTATTTTAATATAATTTAATATATTTAAATATTTTATTTAAAATAATTTTATTTTTATTTTTATTATTTTTATTTTAATTATTTTATTTTTATATTTTTAATATAACTAATATTATAATATAAATCATATTTTAATAATTATTAAAATATAAAATTATATTAAATAATATTTAAATTTTAAATTTAATTATTATTAAGATGGCGTAAAGTGTTTTTAATAAGAAAAAAAAGAAAATAAAAATATACTTTTTAAAGTTAAAATTAAAATTTTTGAAAAAATTTAGGATGCAAGATAACTATGAGATGTTAGAAGGTTAAAAATATAATTTTTAGAAGTGTAGGATGAGATCTTAGAGGTGTAAGATAAAACACTCCTATCAAACAAAAACTTTGTTGTTAAGGTAGGAGAAAGGAAAGGGAGGCAGATGCTAAGTTTTTCATAAAAACTCAACTTAATCAAATTGTTTCAAACAACTTCGATGTGAACCATTCTTGGACACTACTTTTAAACTCAACTGTTTCTACAAACTGGTTTAGAGCTCGTTTTAAATTGATTATGAATCAGACTGGTTTTAGAATCAATTTTAATTTTAAACTGCCTGTGAACCAGTTTAAAAAACTAAACGGTTTTTCATAAGTTTTATAAACTAAAGTGTTTTCAATGCTAATGTATTTAATTTTCGCAGTGTTTATTTATTTATTTTTTCCAGATTTTAACATTTCGAAAATTTTTGCTGGACTCTTATACTTTAATCGCATTGCAGAGCTTTTAGTTCACAGGCATGTCTAGGGAAGACATAGTAACTGGAGCTATGAAGCAGGAGTTATGCGATGTGAACTAAATTAGGTAGTTAATTTGAGATCACTTGCTAAAATCTTAACTTCCTTTTGCCTTTCAACCATTATAAGAGAACTTGTCTTGCTTGCTTGAATCAATAAGAAATTGTAACCCATAATTGCAAACTAGTTTTGAAAATGTATTTTTTTTTAATAATCTGAGCCCAACTTACAAGTTTGAACATCACAAGTTTAAACACCCTTGGTCCTCATTTTTGTACGAAAATCTCAGTTTGGTCCTTATTTTTTCATCTGTTTTAATTGGGTTATATTTTATGTAAAAATGAACACATTTTACCCTAACCGTTAACTGGTCTCAGACGACATTAAATTGATCTGAGGTGTATTTTTTCTTTTATCGACGTGACATTGTGCACTAAATTGAACGGCTCTTGTGTTTTATCCAGGTGGACTACTGATAACGGTAATTTTTACCATTATCTTTGAACCAATTTTCATACCAAATCGACCCATTTGAAGCTTGAAACATGTTTAATCCTCCCTTTTTATCTACGTTTATGAATAAGTTTAGTTTATACTTTACATATAAGTTTTCATCATTAATTCCTCAAATTTGTAGGCAATTTGCGTGTATTGGAGAAGTACTTAACTACTAAGAGTGGGAACCAAGGAGAAGATGCAAAAGCAGGAGGCTAAAGGAGTAAGGAGGCACCTCGCGCCTGGGCGTGACAAAGGGGCGCCGGGCGCGACTTTACAGAGATTCTCGCGCCCGAGCGTGACAATGGGGCGCCGGGCGCGACTTTACAACGAGTCTCCCACCCGGGCGTGACAAATGGGGCGCCCGGGACGCTTGTAGCCCAGAACGAACGCTCGTCCAATGTGGACACTAGAGGACGCTCGTCCAGCGAGAAGAGGACGCTCGCCCTGTGGACGCACGAGAGAACGCTCGCCCAGCGGAAGAGGACGCTCGTCCAGCCAGGCAGAAGAGGACGCTCGTCCAGCCAGGCAGAAGAGGACGCTCGTCCAGCCAGGCAGAAGTGGACGCTCGTCCAACAAATACGTTGTGGACGCTCGTCCAGCGAAGACGTCCAGCGAGGACGCGCACTGGACGCTCGTCCAGCGAGCTAAGAGGACGCTCGTCCAGAGAGGCGCTCAGTGGACGCTCGGCATTGACAAGTGGACGCTCGTCCACGCTCAGTTGAGCTGTTTTTCCAGAGAGTTTCACGCCCAGGCGTGACAGAGAGGGCGCCCGGGCGCGACTTTTCTAGACAGGCTCGCGCTCGGGCGCGACTGAGAGGGCGCCGAGCGCGATTTTTGCTGACATGGAACCCTAGGCCTATTTAAAGCATTCTGAAACTAAGGGTGCGATCTTCTTGGCGGTTGAAGCTTGAAAGACCATTTTTAGACCTCAGGGAGCTGGTTTTGGGCAGTGGGAACTCTCCATTCTTCCTCCTTGGATCCCCATTCTTCCATTTTCCTCCATTGTAAGCTCAAGTTCTCCATGACTACTGAGAACTAATTTCAATTTGTTGGGGAATGATGTAGTTACGAAACTTTCATGTAAATGCACTTGAGTTTAATGAATTTAAGCTTCTTTCATTGATTGTGAGTGTTAATTTCCTTCTCTTAAAGCTTGTTGTGACTTGATCAACCATAGCATGAATCTAAGATTTGCTTGATATTGGGAAGTATTGTGTGGATCTTGAACTGGAATTAACACCTAAAGGAGATTGTGTCTAGGGATAGAGCTTGACCTTTTAGTTGTCTTAAACCACTTTTTGTAATGCAGATAAACTTTCTAGGTTACCAAGGGATTGGAACTGCAAAAGTAAGTCTAGGCTCTTTCAACCAAGGAATTGGGTCTGAGTATTGTAGGAAGGTTGACAAAAGCAATTAATTGAAGAAGTACTAATTTGCATTTGCACGATAGCGTAGTAATTACAATCATTCTCCAACATCTCAAATCCATATTGTTTCATTATCCATTAACCACTTTCACTCTTTTAGTCTCTAAGAAGTTCATTTTATCACGTATATATGAGTTTAAATTTTATTGTACTTGAATCATATCAAAAAGAGGTTATTCTTAGTCTAAGTTAGTTAACTTATTATACGGTTGTAAAGTGTTACACGAGTCTCTTGGGAAACGATATCCGGTCTTACCGGTTTATTACTTAGAACGATTTGGTACACTTGCCAGAAAGTTAACAACTACCAAGCCCTAACATTTAAGGGCATCCCCTTTCATCCAAAGTATATTTTCGTCTTGGGGAAGAAGAGGTTCGTCTTTCATCTTTCGTCTTCGCCAAGCACACCTGCTGTCTTTCGTCTTCGGCAAGCACTGTGGTGTTGAGGTGCTGGTAAGGATGTCTCGTTCATCTTCCTCTTGCAAATGTTTGGGTTCGGCCATGCAACACAGTAGTGGCAGTGTTAGGAGGTTGGGTGCAAAACCAACATGCTTCTGCGGTTAGAATGCAGTGTTCCGTATTGCGAGAACCCCTAAAAACAAGGGGAAAAAATTATGGGGTTACCCTAACTTCAAGGTCAGTTTTACATAAGCATAAATCTCTGTCTATTTATTTGGGTTTTCACAAAGGAGTGTGTGTTCTTGTTGAACAGGGTGGGAGTGAAGAATTGGTTGGCTGCAACTTCTTTGACTGGTGCATTGAAGAAGGAAATGAAGGAAATGGGCTGAATGTGTCAAAAAGGACTGGTAGTGTAAGAAATGAAGAAGTGGGTGTGATGAGCATCGAAGACAGTGTGCTGCAGATGGAAGAAAGATATGGTGAAAAGATCGGAATGAGTTTTATAGAGAAAAGTTTAGTTAAGTTGGAAAAATGGTTGAAATTCTTAGTGGGGATTATCTTTGTCATATTTGTTTTGAATGTAACTGTATTAGCAGTGTCGCTGAAACTTGGTTGATACTGTCTCATTTGATTTCATTGTTGAAACTTGGCTTTTATGTAATGTGTCTTTTATTAATGAAGGTGAGTAATTACAGTGATAATGTGTGTGATTTAATTTCTTTTAATTATATTGGTAATTTAAGTGGAATAATCATAAAGCAAAATCATGACTGATTAAGTGGAATAATCACAAACATCATAAAGCAACGACCAACAAAGATCATGACTGATAACGAAATTGGGCAATAATCACTTTGTCATAACCACAAACATTGTCTTACATCATAACATAACGTGTTCAAAATGATAAGAACACTGTCTTACATATCCAAAATACATCAACTTTCATATCCAAAATACATGAAGATTACATCATACAGAGTGTGTTCAAAATGATAGAGCAAACATTTGCTACAAAATATAAATAAGTTCAGTACATTAGATCATTCATCACATCATTCATCAGATACAAGCATAGTTGTTTCGTAAGTAATAGGAACTTGTGTTGCTGAAGGTTGGCTGGGTTGTGGTTGTTCAGGACATTGGTCAGTACCAAGCATAGTAGACTCTTGAGTTATTGGAACATCTGTTGGTTGAGGTTGGGTGACTTCTGTTTGTTCAGCAGATTGGGCAGTAGGAACCTCTATTGTTGGAGGTCTTTGTGGACAACCTTTTTTGTTGTGTCCAAGTTCTTTGCAGATGACACATTTTTTCTTGTGCCCATCCTTTCTTAATTCACTGTCATTCTTCTTCAACTCCCAATCCTCCAGTCTTCGTTTCTTCTTGGGCCTTCCTGGCATTGTCCTCTTCTTTGGTGGTAATATATTTGAATAGGGTGTAACATCCCAGACATGTTGACCATTGATAGGGTTAATAATTGTGTTGTAAGTCTCTTCATAGGTAGACTTCCTAAACCAGTGCCCAATGTATTCTTCTGCATTTATATTCAAAAATTTCATTGCAGTTATGGCATGACTACAAGGAATGCCAGTAATTGCCCATTTTCTACATTGTAGTCCATGTTGTCAACATTTACAACAAATTGCTGCCCAAATTGTGAAACATGTTTCCCTTCAAATAATTTTTCTCTTGACCACCTGTGTTTAATACACAATTCATAACACAATTAGCTGGATCAATATAAATGCCTAAAATGAATGGAAACAGACATGATAAAAGTTACCTTGGTAACCGATATCTAGTTAACCAGGACTCCTTTTGAAATCTGTTAAAAACCTAGGTGCAGATTGAACCTTGATATGATGTCATCTTTGTCCTGTTGACAGCCCATCTCTTCATTATGTAAACCCTAATGTCTTCTAACATGCTAATAATAGGCTTAGACCTACTATCAACTAGCACACTATTAAAGGCCTCACACATGTTGTTCACAAGAGTGTCACATTGTGATCTAGAGGTGAATCTAGATCTTGACCAAAACCTGGGATAAGTGAATATAACTTGTCAAGTATTTAAATGTCAATTGTGAGTATATCAAATAATTATAAGACTTAATACATACCTAGGTGGAATGACAAGCAAGTATTTAAATGCGTCTAAATTTATGTCTTTAATATTCCTCATTTCAGCCTCCCATTGTTGTGGATGTGTGGCTGTTGCTGTCCTCCACATGAGACGTTTAAGGTTTTTTCCAGGAAATTTTTTTCTGAAGTTTGAATATAAATGCCTAACACAAAATCTTTGTTCTACCCCAGGTAGAAGATCTTGAATAGCTGGCAAAAGATCCTGACATATTCAAGATATTGAGTTACATATACAAGATATTGTAATTAACATTTGTGTAATGAAGATATTCAGTTATATGTACAAGATATTGAACACTGACTGACCTTTTGTTGGTCTGAAATAAATGTGCATCCTGCACAGACAGCTGCCCCACCAAGGTTCTCAATTAGATGCTCCAAGAACCAAGTCTACAACTCTTTGTTTTCTACCTCAACAACAGCATATGCTATGGGCAACATTTGGTCGTTTCCATCTCTTCCCACTGTTGTTAGTAACTCCCCTCCATATTTGCCTTTCAAAAAGCATCCATCCAACCCAATAATAGGTCTACAACAAATGAATCTATCCTTGCATGCCTTCAAGCATGCATAAAATCTTTGGAATATGACCTCACCATTATTGTTATCAACTTTTATTTGTACTGTCCTGGATTTGTTTTCAGCAGCTCATGACCATAATCATGAAGTCTTCTAAATTGATCCTTGAATGACCCTTCAACCTTATCTTTTGCCATGGCTCTTGCCCTAAAAGCCATATTTCTTGAAATTCCTACATTCCATTTCCTAGTGACTTTCTCCTTAATGTCCATGACCTTCATAGTAGGGTTTTCTCTCATAGTTTTCTCCATCCTTTGACTCAACCACTTTGAAGTCATCAACTTTACATTGAAATCTCTACTACAGCTATGAGCATCAAACACTTTTCTTAGTTGCCATGCATTAACATCACTCCTAAAGGAACAATAGGCATACCATTTACAATTTTCTCTTCCACCCAAGCACTTCACAGAAATCATTTTCTTGTCATTCTTAATAAATTTTAAACTTCTCCCATTACTTAGTGCATAAGTCCTAATGGCATCTGTGAATTCATTTTTCTCAGCAAAATAGGTTCCTACTTCCCATTTATAAACCTCCAAAGTTTTAGGCATACTAAAAGTGGGAAACCTTATCTTAGTGGACCCATAATTGTCCTCACTCTCTAATCCACTAATCAACTCCTCTGATAGCCACTCATTGTCAGACAACCAACGGACATCATGAATACAAACATTATCTGTTGACCGTGAAGACTCAAGTACTGCACTGGATGCTTCTTGTCTCACATTTCCTTTAGAAGTCCCAATTTTACAGTGCACGCTGACATCAATTAGACTTTCTTCACTGACATCAACTTCTTCATCATCTACATCTTCGTCCTTAGTCTCTGCCTCATGTACATCATCACCCTCACTGTCCTCTACATCATCATCCTCTCCTAAATTCTCTAGCTCAAAATCATGTACATCATGTACCTCAGCTTCCTCTACATGATGGACCTCACCATCCTCAACCTGATGGACCTCAACATCCTCACCATCACCCTCATGGGCATCACCCTCACCCTCAACCATTTTTGTTCCAAGTTCAGTATGGACCTCACCATCACCCTCATGGGCATCACCCTCACCCTCAACCATTTTTGTTCCAAGTTCAATATGGACCTCACCATCACCCTCATGGGCATCCCCCTCACCCTCCACCATTTTTGTTCCAAGTTCACCATCACCAACAACCTCAGCCTCCTCCACTTGTGTTGCAACATCACCTTCATCATCAAGATGACCACCAACCCAATCAATCATTTCTATTATTTCCGGTTGCATCATATTATGAACCACATACAGATGAACTTCATCATTTAACCTAGCAATGTTCAACATATGCATGGCACCCCTATCATCAGTTAATAATTCTAACCTATCAGGGTCCACAGACTGACCTCCTAAACTGTACCATAATTCTTTGATGTCCATATGACCTAATTCTTTTACTGAGGCTACTATGCCAAAATAGCTCCACAGGTCTGGATCACAAGACCATTCTGCTATCTCTCCATCAAATTTTAACTGCTCATTATCATCACTGACAAAATCTCCACAATAGTGGACCACAACTTTAATACGTTCCTCATCCATATGAACAAGTTGCTTTTATAACCTGTACATTATGGGGGTTAACAAATCTTTGGAATATTACAGTCCTACCACTACGGGAACACTCACTCACTAACTAAACACTCACACTGACACAGACAGGGGGACAGGGAACAAAGTAACATCCCCACTAACGAAACACTCACAGACAGGGGACCACTACAGCTGATAAACAATTCAACAAAGAAAATTCGGGACCACAATGTCTAAACTACAATGTAACAATTGAACATGCAAAATGAGGACCACAAATCATTATAAAAATTGTTACAGAGCAAAACAAAAACGCAATTGTCGAAGACGCACATGTTCGTAAAAGCATAAAGACATTTATACGTTCAAACAGAAAACCAAACACGAAACGAAATACCTTACCTTAGTTCGCGTCAACTATCAGCTGGATTCTCTTCGTCTTGTCCAAGATTGCAGTTGGTGATCGTCTTCCGCTTCGTTTCGCAACAAGGAAATGAAATCCCCAATTCCAATTTCAAATTCCTAATTCTGATATCCCTAAAGTGAATAAAGGGAAGTAAATAATGCCACATCACCACTGTTTATTTAATCAAAACACTCCACGTAAATGACCAACACACATCAGCACATTCTCTGTGCTCCACGTGGCCTTAATTTAACGCCGTCTCAGACCACTTAACGATTAGGGTACAATGTGTTCATTTTTACAAAAAAATATGACCCAATTCAAACAGATGAAAACATGAGGACCGAAATGGGATTTTCATACAAAAATGAGGACAAAGGGAGGGTTTATGCCTTTAAACAACAACTAGGTACTTAACAAAACTAACAAAGTGAGCGTTATTGTAGAAACTTCTCTCACAAATTTTACTCATTATTCAAAAGAAAAAATTAGTATGAGACGGCTTGGAAAAAACATTTATTTCCCACTATTTTTAATAATATAATAATATAATAATGATTTTAAATTAAAAAATAATATAATTATAATCAAAATATTATTGTTTAAGCGTGTTAGATAAGTGTGTTTTGTCGTTTTTTTTTGTCAAAGTATTACTGCTTATTCAAATTAGTTAGTTAACTAACAAACTAAGTATCTTTTAAACCATAACAAATACAAACATACTAAGATGATTTGGTACATTAATTCTAAATTTTAATGATACAAAGAAAAATTCTTGAAAAGATCAACTTCAAGATCTAGAGGATAGCGATTTTCATAAAAAATTAAGTGAACAATCTTTTAAAGAATAATTCATTAATTGATTATTATTCGCTTAACGAAAATGAAGTAACGGAACAAGATTGCATTTATAAAAAAAATCGTTGAATGAAATAGTTTTATCGATTGAAATTTCGTTAGAGAAAGTTGGTGTTATCCTTAGGGTCAATTTGTTCAAAAATATTTACAATCTATAAATACATTCAAGATTGGATAACCTAGAGATGCATTCTGAAAAATGTATTATAAAATTATATAATTCATAATGTATTTTCAAATTTAAAATATATATTTTAAATTATGTTTTAAAATTGTACAATCTAAAATATAAATCATATATAATTTAAACTTCTGCATTATCTGATGAGAAATATGAACAATCCATGAAAGTAGACGAGAAAAAAGTCCAAAAAGATTTCTTTTGTGAATGTTTTTGAGTTGTTGGTATATTTATGGGTATCACTGTTCCTACATTGTCACTACAAAAAAAAAGGGTATTACCGAAGGCCCAAATCCCTCGGAAACAGCCAAAAGCCGTCGGAAAAAGACATTTACAAACGACCTACCGACGGCCATCGAGCCGTCGGTAAATCTCTTGTCGCTAACAATTACCGACGGCCTGTGGCCGTCGGTAATTACCGAAGGCTTTACCGAAGGCCAAAAGCCTTCGGTAAATACGTCGATCTGGTTCATCTTCTTCCTCTTTCCCCTTCTCCTGTATCCTTCGTTTTTCAGTTTTTTTTACCCAAATTTCTTCATTCCTAAACCAAAACAACAATTTTATTCATTCCAAAACCAAAATCAGAGGCTACACTTCGGTTCTTTAATTGTTTTAGAAACCCTAAAATTGAAAAATTCCCAAATGGCAATGAAGCTTGCACGGTGGTGTTCTCCCATGGCAACGGTGGTGCTCTCCAGTGACGGCGGCGGCGCTTCACCCACGGCAGCGGCGCTTCTCCCACGGCAGCAGCGGCGCTTCTCCCACGGCAGCAGCGGCGCTTCTCCCACGGCAGCGGCGCTTCTCCCACGGCAGCGGCACTTCTCCCACAGCAGCAGCGGCGTCCTCCCACAGCAGCGGCGGCGTCCTCCCATAGCAGCGGCGGCGTCCTCCCACAACAACGGTGGCGTCCTCCCATGGCAGCGGTCGCGTCCTCCCAAAGGCTGCGGTGGCGTTCTCCCAGCGGCACCGGTGACAGTGTGGGAAGATGGTTGCACAGCAGAGAAAAATGGGGGCAGAGAAGGTGAGAAAAGGTGAGAAATATAGTAGAGGAAGCGATTTGTGAGTGATAAAAATGTATAAACTTTGCCTAGAGAGAGTGAAAAAATGGGCGGGAATTTTGCCGCTCTTTTTACCGAAGGCTTTACCGAAGGCTTTTGGCCGTCGGTAATTACCGACGGCTTTACCGAAGGCTTTTGGCCGTCGGTAATTACCGAAGGCCCATATCCGTCGGTAAAATACATTTTTTTGCATCCGTCGGTAAAAGCCGTCGGTAATGCATCATTTACCGACGGAACTAAGTCCGTCGATAAAAAACCGTCGGTAATTCTATGTTTTGTTGTAGTGTGTCATTCATATTTTAAAGAGTTTACAGTTATATATATAAAGCTTTGATAACTTAAAAAAATCTTGATAAGATAAAAATATTGATTCCAACCAGTTTTTTATTTTATTTTTAAGAAGAGTTATTTTTCAAAATTAAAGACACATAAGTATTTGATAATAATTACATATATTTCCAAGATGAGAAAATAAAAAAAAAAATTGCTTACGCACTCTTAAGTAAATTACAAATAGTAGTTTAAAAAATATATGTAAATAGAGGAATTCATGGCATCTTGATGGCTAGAATTAAAAAGTGAAAGACACAGGTGGGAGTGCACGTATACATGCAAAGAATGCATGGGTTTCAGAGGATATTAACACCCATAAAAGTTTTGAAGGATTTCAACCTCTGTTTCCTTCCTCAAAATTCTCTTCCTCTCCCTTTTTCTCTCAAACTTCTCATTTCCATTTGCCTCCCCCAAAAATAAGGATCTCTTCCTCTCTTTCTTTCTCTAACCCTTTCTTTCTCACTTCTCCATACCCTTTCTCTATCAACTCCGACAACATGGTACGTTCTCTCTCTGTCGCTAACGCTCCACTTCTTCATGGAAATCACTGCTTACATACACTTATATGCATATCACATCCACCATTTTTGTTTTTCCATGGACAGATATATTCATTTGTATGTTAGAGTAGTCTTATTGGCAGAAATGATATTGTTTACATGGTAATTGCTCCTTTCGATGCATGCATATGCTTCTAAATTATGAAAATTGCTAATTTTACGATTTTGGAAAGCACATTGATCAATTGGATGCCTAGAATTTTTCACGTTACAGTTAAGAACTTTTAAACTTCAGGGGTAACCATCCCTGTAGGCTAACAAGAACAAGACAACATTTTTTATCAGTTTCATCTGAATAGGATAGGCGTGACACTGAGTTTTCCCCACACCTTATAGTTCTGTTTTATATCCATTTCTTTGAGTGCTGGACTTGACAATGAATTGGTTGAGGAAGTGGGCCATTCTGGCTGAGTTTTCCTGGATTGAGACAACAGATTACATTTGTGTTTTAAACTCCACCGTTGGGGGCTATTTAAAGTCTCAAAAAGAGTTAAAGTCTACCAACTAGTCGTGATTTGGCCCCTAAAGGAAGATCCTAGGATTGGAAAGGAATTAGATTGAAAGGGAAGACTGTATTAACATGTTGAGCCGGATTCTTTGATGGGAATTAGTCATTGACAAAGCAAGTAGATACTCCGTGCGAATAACATGGTTACTAAAAAAACTTAAGTCTGGTTATTATCATCAAATTTTATATGAACTCATACTAATTTTCTGAAAACGTGTTGTAGGCCAACGCGGCATCTGGAATGGCTGTTCTTGACGAGTGTAAATTAAAGTTCCTGGAGCTAAAGGCAAAGAGGAACTACCGTTTCATTGTGTTTAAGATTGAGAACTACGAAGTGATAGTGGAGAAACTTGGAAGCCCAGAAGAAACCTATGAGAACTTCACTGCATGTCTGCCTGCCAATGAGTGCCGATACGCTGTCTTTGATTTTGATTTCACAACAAATGAAAACTGCCAGAAAAGCAAGATTTTCTTCATTGCATGGTAATATGTTATCACTCAGTTCTTGTTCTCTAACAGAAACTTATTTAATCTTAAAGAAACTAATCCAAAGCTACACCTGGAAATACTAAGAACGACAGAAAAGCTATTAACACATTGCAGTATAGGATTCTTAGTCTATAAATGAATGTTTGTGATGTTCAAATATGGCACCCTCGTATTAGAAATGAAACCTACTATGTTTAAATACTGACTTTGCTGTCATGTATTTATCTTTACTTTCTTGTTTCTCATGTTCAGGGCTCCGGATACGTCAAAGGTGAGAGAGAAGATGGTGTATGCCAGCTCCAAGGACAGATTCAAGAGGGAACTTGATGGCATTCAGGTTGAGTTGCAAGCAACGGATCCCAGTGAGATGAGCTTTGATATCATAAAAGCAAGGGCAATATAATAATGTCATCCAATTATTAAGATTTCACCCTTTTCCCTACAGCTAGCTTTGGCGGCACTATTAATTTCTTTATTTGTTTGACTTCTGCTGTTTTTTTTTGTTCTTTTTGTCAACTGGCCTACATTGTAAACTGGTAGTTTAATATGATACCTAGAAAAGCACTGCCATGGATTACAGGCTATATCGAACAACCTTATTATTGTATACACTACATTCTTTGAAGGTACAACTGCATTCCACTGCAAGTCTATTATGATCTTGTGTTTCTTCTCCACACTTTTTCCCCTTGTAAATTTGCTAAGGTTAACTGTTGTGAAACATTAGAAAAGAATCCTTAGACGACTGTGTAATTTTATGAATAATTAGAATGAGCATATGATGGGAAACTTATGTTAACTCAAGGTAGAAGTTGAACTTATTGTCAAGCAATCTAAATAAAAAGGCCGATTAGAAAACTGTATGACAGGAGCTCTGATACGATGTTAGAAATTAGAAGATGAATTTTAAACTTAACCTCATCAGAAAAATAAAGTTTGCATTGACTTCTATACTCTATTTTTGTCACATCATTAGATAACGAGGGAGAGCTTTTGATTATATGCTAAAATATTATTTGGTCTGAAAACATCTTTATATACACATATTTTGGCTTAGTCTGGTGTAAAGACACAAAACAACTGTACCACAAAGCACAGATCCAACATAGGAAACAGAACTATAATATATAAAAACAGGAAATTACTAGCCAGAGTTTGTTATTTGTGTCTCATTTTGGTTGAGATAGTAGGTCCCAGGATGGACATCTAGGTCTCGCAAATTATATACTTAGAGAATGCAAGGGTACCGAGTTGATTTTTCCAGAACAGAGAAAAAAAAAGAAAAACAAGGAAAAGCTGAATGAAAAAACTTGCTTTGCATACCGCAGTTGCACTTTTTTATGTTTAGAAATCTAAAATAAGCAATTTAAGTATTCCTTTTGAATACAAATCCACTCCCTAAGCCCATGTAGAACCATGACTTTACTGCAGATCCACTCCCTGATCAGATTTTTGAATCTTCAAACTGCACATATGTTGTAGATAATAGTCTGCTTACACATCTAAATGATCGTGCTTCTTTACCATTCTTTGAAATGTCCAGTACGAAATTAAATAATTCTTTTCTCTTTCAAACTAAGTATTCAATTTCTTAAGTTTATTTTCTTTACTAATTTCAGTCAACATTTGTTTTTTAATTAACTTTTAGTAAGTTTCCTTGCCGGCTTTGTAAATGTGAACAAGAAGACTTGATTCAACAATTCATTTTTCTTCAGCTACCCCGAAGATAATGATCGATTCCGTGATCCAAAATTCACGAAAACCTTTTTAGTTTACGACCTTGAACAGCCATCTAGACCAAGTCCCCACAAATTACTATCGCGTTGACTCGTCTACTTCCCCCCAAAAAAACTGTTTCTTATGAAAACAACCACAAAGTATAACATGATTTTCGAATTTCAGTTCTTCTATCCAAGAAAACTGCGCTTATTGGCAAACATGAGAGCGGACTCAAATGTTTTGTTCCTTGTGCCTTTGGCTTTGTTGTTCCTTATTGCAATTCCACAATTGTGCTTGTGTGCAAATTCAACCTCTGACCACACAATGGAAGAGCGACAAGCACTTGAAAGTCTCAAAGGATGTTTCTCCAACAGCTCCATGTTTGTTTCTTGGGAAGGAAAGGATCACTGCCAGTGGAAAGGAGTGCAATGTGATGCTATCACCGGACACGTTGTCAAGCTTGTTCTCCATTGGCAAAAGACATGCAGTTATCGTCGAATCGGTTTTGTACGCACGTGCTCAAGACAAAATTCTAATGGCGTTCACCCTTCTATATTGGATTTGAAACACTTGAACTATCTCGAACTCACAGGAATTTCTTTTGGCAATGGTCCTATACCAGCATTCCTTGCTTCCATGAATCAGCTGACACATCTTAACCTCTCTGACTGTGATTTCAGGGAAAAGATTCCTCACCAACTCGGTAATCTTTCAAACTTGCAGGTTCTTGATTTCAGTGGAAATCCTTTAGATGTTGATGATCTGGCTTGGCTTTCAAAACTTTCATCACTGAAACACCTAGCAATGAATGGAGTGGGCCTTGGAAGGGCACATAATCTATTGCAGGTGCTTGATACCCTTCCTTTCTTGTTGCAAGTAGAGTTTAGTGGATGTGATCTTACCAACATGAACTTTCCTGCTGGCCATGTTAATTCTATGTTTCTTGCCAATGTTGAAGTTCTGAGTCTTGCTCAAAATTTACTTTCTGACCCTGTTCCTGATGCTTTTCTGAACATGAGTTCAATTGTAGACCTCAACCTTGGTTACAACAATCTCACTACACTTCCAAATTGGTTGGTTAATTTTGATGCTCTTGTCAATCTTAATCTTTCTGGTAATCCCTTCAAGAGGATTGAAGCCTCCGTGATATCTATCTTGACAAACATGTGCTCCCTCCGATCATTAGACTTGTCATCTAGCATACCTATTTTTGAAGGGTCGGGGCTAGGTCAGGGAAACTATTCGGGATGTGGAAAATACGATCTGGAAGTTTTAGTGTTGAGAGGAAATGGAATTAAGGACAGTTTGCCTAGTTGGTTTGGACAACTGTCAAATTTGAATATCCTTGATCTTGCAATGAATTTATTCTATGGTCCAATTCCATCATCCTTTGGAAATTTGTTGGCCTTGACAACATTAGATCTTTCGGATAATCAGCTACATGGGTCAATTCCAGCTACCTTTGGACGGTTGTCATCTTTAGGTTTATTGGATCTTTCTAATAATCACTTGAATGGAAGCATTCCTGAAAGCCTTGGACAACTGAGGAATCTAGTGACCTTAAGGATGGTTAATAACTCATTCACAGGTATCATATCAGAGATTCACCTTCGTAACCTCTCAAATTTGATAGAATTTCAAATAGGATACAACAATCTGGATTTGAAGACAGACTCCAATTGGGAACCACCTTTCAAGCATTTACAAGTCCTTGGAATGGCTTACAATAATCTGACACATTTTCCTCAGTGGGTTCAAACACTGGAGCAACTTTTTACATTAGACATCTCTAACAATCAGATTAGAGGAAATATTCCGAGAGATTTTGGTCATCATCTTCCAAACCTGTATAGGCTAAATCTCCGTACTAACCTTATAGAAGGTTCGATACCAGACTCATTGTGCGAGATGGAAAACTTGTTCATTCTCGATCTCTCAGAAAACAGATTTTCTGGCACAATTCCTGATTGTTGGGTAAAGCAGTTTTTCTCCGTCTTAAATGTGGCATCAAATCGGTTATCCGGCACCATTCCAAACTCATTTGGGAATCTTACAGTGGGATGGTTGAATTTGAGCAACAATAGCCTCCATGGAGAGCCTTTTCAACCCTTGCAAAGCAACGAATGGTTGCAGATTTTGGATCTCGGTGAGAATCAATTTACCGGAAAAATACCTTCTTGGTGGGCAGCACAAACTGTTCTTGAAATTCTGAGACTGCGGGGGAACTTGTTCAGTGGTGATATTCCGACATCTCTCTGCCAGTACTATAATGTAAAAATCCTGGACCTTGCTGATAATAATTTGTCAGGTTCAATCCCTCCTTGCATTGGTAATTTCCGGGGTATGATGATAAATGGAGTTGAAGCACCGCCAGCATTCACTTATGATGCAGATGAATGGGCAAAAAGGCATTTCAAGCAATTCTTGAAAGGAAATGAATATGATTACACAAAAAAATACGCATATCCGCATTTGGTAAACATAGACTTGTCAAGTAACAGTCTCATGGGATCAATCCCTGCCGGTGTAACCTCTCTTTCAGGATTGATTGGCTTGAACTTATCACATAATCACTTGTCAGGAAATATCCCAAGCAATATAAAGAAAATGCAGTCGCTGGAGTCTCTGGATTTCTCCAACAATAACCTTTCTGGTCCCATCCCAACCGACATGTCCATCATGCATAATCTAGGTTTCTTAAACTTGTCCAACAATAATTTATCAGGTTCCGTTCCAACAAATGATCATTTTTTGACCTTTGATAATCGATCTTTTGCTGGCAATCCACATCTCTGCGGAGAATTCCTGGCGAATAAATGTTCCATCGGTGATGGGGTACCTAGCCATGAAGACAACAATAAGATCGGTGATAAGAAAGAAAATGTGTTGTTTTACTTAGTCATTGCACTTGGTTTCATAACAGGGTTTTGGGCATTCTTCGGAACTCTGTTTTTGAGAAAGGATTGGAGACACGCATACTTTCTTTATGTGGATGGGGTTGTGGATAAGATGTATGTAACAATAATGGTAAGAGTAGCAAGTGTTGGATCGTGAGATGAACAACGATACACTTGTAAAATAATCTTCTGATTATTCCAGAATTTGTAATAATTTCAGCTGTTTCTTGGTTCATTTTCAAATCAAGCTTTATAATTCCACTGAACTCAATCAGGGATGTTCTTCCCGTCAATGCAACTAAACATATTGAGTTTTCTTTCTTAGCAAGTGAAATCTATCTCAACCTAAAACTCAATAAATTTAGAAGAGACTGTATAAATTAAACTCAACCTAACTTAAAAACTTCTTATGTACTTTAGGAATCAATTGAATGATTTAAGTATTGTCATGTTGGGCACTATAGAAAGGACCTTGATAATTTGACACTGTTTTCTTATTTTCGTGACTATTATTATTATCTTATTTCAAAATTTTATTTATTTATTAATATATAAACTTAAAATTAGGAGTTAAACATTTTCATATAAAAAATTAAAAAATAAATAAAAATATTAAGAAAAAAATAAATGATTAATATATATCTATAAATTATATGATTCAATAATATTTGAGATTTGTGTTTTCTAAAATGTAATATATTATTTAAACACAATTATAAAAAAATGTGTAGTCAACTTTTTAGGTGACAGACAAAATACCTTAAAAACGTCAATAACTTTATAGATATTAAATAAGTTGAATACTATAGAAAAAACAAAAAATTATGCAAAAGAAAGAAAAAAACAAATATTTATTTAAATAAAATGAAACTAAATTTTCCAAAGATAATAATAAAAATATATTTATTAAATTTAAGTATTTTAATAATATATAACTAAAACAAATATTATATTCACACTCAATTTAATAATAATTAATATAAAAAAATTCTATCAGAATTAGAATGAGTTTTTTTTTCATCCTTATTATCTATATCAGACATACTAGATCGGAAAAACTACGGATTAGTGCATACAATAATCTAATGTGGTGATACTGTTTTATATGTGAGAGAAAATTTGGAGTGAGAATTTTTTATAATATAAAAGATCAGTCAAAACCAGTATTTTTGTATGGGGCTGTTAGGATTGTATTTTACATTATGTGAAGCAAGATTATTAAATATATCAATCTCATCTCAGTGCATAATTTTTTTTTAAAATAAACATATAATATAAATATAATAGTATGTTATAAAATTATTATCTATTAAATAAAAATTATTATTCATACACAGTTATTAAATAAATTATAAATATGAAAAGAGTACGACGAAAAATCAACAAAAGAAAAATAGTATGAAATAAAATTGTCACTAGAGAGTTAACGGGCTGTGCGTGTAGTTTACATCAAAACCTAAAGTTGTACACTGTAGTAAATTGTAATTAATTATAGGCCAAGCTATATGCTACCTGCCATGTATTTACTCAATATTACAACTATTTTCTAAACAAAAATTTACTTATAAATTTTTATTATAAGTAAATTAAACAAAAATAAATTTACTTATATCTATTATAAATTAAATTTAAATAAAATAAATTTACTTAAATTTAATTTATAATGAAATATAAGTAAATTTATTTTTGTTTAATATAATAAATTTAATTTAATTAATTATAATAAAAAAAATTATAATGAAATATAATAAATTTATGTATTTTTATTTATGTAATTACAATAATTATGGTTAGGAATTATTAAATTAAAATTACTTTTATAAAAAATTTAATTTAATTACAAAAATAATTAAAACAATAAAATTTATTTATTTAATAATATTAAAAAACTTTAATTATTATTTATATATAATTTAAAATATTTTATATACATCTAAATACATTATTTAAAAATTATAAACTAATTTAAATAATAAAAGAACTAAAAAAATAAAAGTGTGAAAGGATGCACCACTTTAACTAAAGAAGTCGTCATCCCTGCAAACATTTTAACTATTAAACCTTTTTATTAATTTAAATAGTTTATAATGAAAAAATTATTATTAATTAATAATTCGAAAAAGAAATATAATATAATAATTAAAATTCAAAAAATATATTATAATGAAATATAATTTTTAAATATTAATTAGGTATAATTTACATTATTTCAAATAAATTTAAAAATATTATTTATAAATTATAAATCATTTTAATTAATAATAAAATTAAAAAATAAAAAAAAAAGTAAAAATGTGTGGAGATGTACGACTTCTCGTATTGAAGTCGTCAATCCTCTTACAACTTTAATATTTTTATTAATTTTTAATAAAAAAAAGTGTAGTAATCAATTATAATGCTTGATAATCGATTACAACAGTCAGAAATCATTTTTGGAATGTACGACTTCAACCGTGATCAATATTACAGGTGAAGTCACGACTTGTCTATTTTTGTAATTGTCAATTAATTTACTCCTATAAATGGGAAAGGTTTTGCATGAACTCTTCGTTAAGATTCCAACTAAATCAATTGAATACCACCATGGCGCGTCTCTAGCAAAAATTATTCATTCGTAATTCTTCTGTTTGCCTGTGTGACAATGTTGTTCATGTTCCCCATGTAAGGTGAAGTCAGCACAGTCATTATCTTTTAGCTTCAGCAGGTTCGGTCATGACCAAAAGGATCTTATGTTCCAAGGTGATGCCATTTCTGCAAACAATGTCATACAACTCACTAAGTTAAACAGTAGAGGAAATCCTGCCATTGGTAGCGTGGGAAGAGTGTTATACTCTGCACCATTGCACCTTTGGGAAATCTCTGTGGTGATGCCAAATTTTCGAAAATTTTGAAAGTGTTGATTTTTAGGATTTGATAGTTGGAATGTCCTCTTTATATCACCAAAATGCGGTCGTCGGTACAGATCTTGGTGGTAGTAGCAAATATTCAAATGAGAACTTTGAAGGTCGAAGAGGAGAAAGATTTCATCTGAACGGCACTTGCACATGGGTTAATCGATTCTAAGAAACGGGGGAAGCCCGTCTGATAACGTTTCAACACGTATTTCGAAAAGGAATCGGGTTAAAATTCCTGAACCGGGACGTGACGGCTGACGGCACGGTTGTGTCAAGCTTTGAAACTTCTTTCACCTTTCAAATCTCAACACCTTACACTTTTCCAGCTGATGGCTTGCCCTTCTTCCTTGCACCATATGACACTGTCATCCCTTCAAATTCTGGTGGCTGTCTCCTGGGACTCTTTCCTACTAACGCTTTAAGAAACTCCTCCACTTCTCAAAACCAAACCATTGTTGATTTCAAAGCTGAATCAAACAAAGTTGTTGCTGTCGAATTTGACACCTACCCTAATCAACATATTGGCGATCCAACATACAGACACATCGGAATCGATGTCAACTCTATTAGGTCCAAGACAACTGCATGGTGGAACTGACACATAAGCTATAACTCTGCCTCTAAAAGATTGGCGGTTTCTACTTTTTATCCTGGGAGTAATCCTGTTATTCTCTCCTACGATATTGAGTTACATACAGTGCTTTCTGAACGGGTTCGAGTAGGGCTCTCTGCTTCAACTGGAGAAGAGAGAGAAATAAATACCATTCTCTCAGTTGTCTTTCACTTCAAGCTTGACGAGAGGTCAAGGACGAGAAACAAGACATGTTTATTACAACCGTTGTGTGATCATATGCGTGGATCAATGGTGTTCTATTTTACATGCATGTAATATATAATATAAATTATGCGTCAATAATGACAAGTACGAGGTAGTACTTGTATGTTGTTGTTTAATTACGAGTCAGTTTTTGTTTCTTGTATTTTGTTGTTTGTATCGTATACATATAAAAGTAAACAATATTAATAAAATCATATATATATATATATATATATATATGAATGAGTTTGTTTTAGTTTGTTATGTAGAAAGATCCGATATGTTAACAATTTATTTCAACAATTTTTTTTATTTTCAGAAAAATATTAAAAACGAACCTATCACTCGTAAATCAAGTCATTAACATATAACTTAAACATGTTCAAATACAATAAATAAACATAGATCTATTACATTTAAATAACTCTTAAAGATTCAGGATCTAACCAAAGTTTAGATCACACAAGTCTAATCATTTAAATAATTTAATCTATATAAGATATTAATATCACTTTTAAATTAAAACTTCAACACATTTAATTTATAGGTATTTTTTACATAATGTTTAATTTTATCATTTTTATTCAATAAATAAAACTTAGATTTAGACGTGGTTTTAAATTTTTTTAACTTATGCAAATAGTGTTATTATATGTATAGATTATAATATTATATACTGTTCTTATTGCATATAAACTAAACATTAAACATTAATGCCATAACAGTATCACACAGTGGTGGATTCATTGGATCTCAACATTTTCCAACAATTGCATGGCTACCAAAAACAATAAGAGTTTGATTTATATATATTTTCTGTATAACATAGTTGTACGTAAACATCTAATAAAAATTAATTATTTTATTACATCATTAACTTTATTAATGCAATAAATTATAATAATAACATAAGTTTAACTAAATATCATAAATTAAATTCAAAAAACAATAACAATGCTTTCAACGTGATTACGTACAAACCCAAATGCCAATAGCTGCCCCTAAAGATCATGGTGGAAGAAGATCAGTGAGTTGACATTTTATACATGAAATAAACATGTGTTGAATATAAGGAAAGTAATTTGTTTTATTAATTGTACCTAACTCTACTAGAAATATGCATTAAATATAAAAAGGTAATTTATTTTTTAAATTATTAATTAATTCCAAATTTTATAAAATTGGAAGGATTTTAACAAAATTTAATTCTAAAGAATATTTTTAGATAAATTTGTTTAGATTTAAAACTGATTTTAAAATTCGTATCAAATCAATTTATAAAACATTCAAACTTTTATATTTTAGAAAAAATAATCTCAAATTTAAATATCATCCCATAATTTGGATTTATTATCTAAAAAAATATAAATATGAATTTAATTCCACTCCAATTATTTAGATTAAATTGATTAGATTTTGAATTAGAATTTTAAAAATTGAATTCATTTCCTACTCATAAGATTGAGAAAGTGTGTCAAATATTGTATCTAACTCTGCTGTCAATAAATAAATAAATAAATATATATATATATATATATATATATATATATATATACTAAATATGAAATAATATTTATATTTTTAATTATTAATTAATTACATATTTTATGAAGTACTAGTGAGAAACATGTGTTCACTTTTTAATTTTTTTTATGATAATAAAATTAATATTATTATTGTTATTATTATAATTATAAAAATAAATATAAGTCATTTTTATAATTTTATTATAAATAGTTTTATATTTATTTTATAGGTAGTTTTATAATTAAAAATGTTAAGTTTAAAAATTTAAATTAATAAAATGGTTAAATTAAAAAAATGATAAAATTGATAAAATAATTATTTTAATTTTAAAAAACTTTTATTTCAAGAATAAATTTGAAAAAGCAAATATGGACACTAAAAAAGAAATCTCATTTATATATAGATAAAAGACTTCAATAACTTTTCATTCTAAAAAATATTAATTTTACATTATGTTAAATTTAAAACTGATTTTTTAAAATATCCTTTTTAAAATCGGTGTGAGACTAATTTGTAAACATCCAAACTATTTAACTTTTAAAATGAGAGTTTGGATTTAAAATTTAATTAAATTATTTATATTTAGATCTACAAAATATCAAAGTATTTGTTTTAGAAGATATATGAATTTAGATTTAATTCTAATACAATTATTTGAATTTATATTGAATTTTCAATTCATACCTACACTAAAAAATACCATAAAAAATGGAAGTAGAATATTGAAAAATGATGTTTGTTTTGAACATAGAACAGTGGACTATAAGCTTTGCATGACTGTACTGTATTGGATTCAATTGGCACAGTAAAATTGAATATATACATGCATCAGTGGAGATACTCAAAGGTCAAAACTTTTTTTGCATTTAATCGTAATTATGGTGCTTACAAACTTCTACTTCTTGTTACCTTGCTTGTAGGGTAGGGAAGAACAACTTTATATTCAACTTCCTTTTAAAAAGAAGTCATTCCTTATTTCAAATCTAATTATAGTATGTAACCACTTAATTTGAATCTAATTCTATAATGTCTTTAGTATTTATGTTTGAAATATTAGTATAATTTTAAATTTTTCATCACTAAAATAAAATTTGTTTTAATAAAATCATACTACAATATAATATAATTGTTACACCAATTTATTTCAACACACTTTTAATGACTTTAACTATTGGTTGGGACTCCAAATAAATTACTGACTTTTGATGGGATATATTGACCACATATAAGTTGCTCATATAAACAAATTGATATTATTTTTAATATAAAATCTTAAAGTTTAATATTTTGTACGTTGTATTTTTCGTATATTTATCTCAACTTTTACAAGACATTCAAGTAATTCCTAACATTTATTTATTCTAATAATTCTTTTATTAACAAATCTTATGTTTTATTCTTGTTATTTGTTAATAATTTGATTTGATCAATTTTATTTATTCTTATCTCTATCTCATCTTATTGCTATCAAATGCATGCATATGGAGAAGTTCATTTTAGTGGAGACTTAATCTCTAATACAAAAATAACCCAGGTTATTAAATCACAATTAAGCTTTAAGCTTCATAAAATATAATTTTTATTTAAAACAAAAAAAAATATTTTAGATATGACTCTGTTAATGAATTAACCTTTTCATAAGAACTTTTACATGAAAAAGAATGTAATAAAATTTGAAATATTAACTTCTTTTATATAGTTATCTATCTTTTCTTATTAACTTGCATATAAGTTAATGTTAATAGAGAAACTTTTTTGTCTTACTTTTTGTATCTCAGTGTTATTTTTAATAGTAGCCACAATCACAGGAATAATAATATTATAGACTGAAGCTGCAAAGTGACAGTCTTTCATCTAACTTGTAATTTTAATTAGATTTGTCGTGATGAGTAGACCATGAGTTGGTGCCTCATTGCCATTGCTGTAAAACAATTCTTAATTTAAAGTGATGGATTACCATGAATCTCAATATCGCCGTTTATCTTTTAACTTCCATACATGCTTCTTTTCCCTTTCCACATATTTCGCTTTTTTAAATATTGTTAACATGTTCCCTGACGTGATCAAATTCTTTTTCTTTACGTACAAAAATATAACAAGTTGACTGACTGTGTGAGAAGGTACATAGGAAATCAAAATGAAAATATTGTTAGATTTTTTATTTTTTTCTGATAATTCTTCCACTGATAGAACACTATGGTTGAGAAAATTTTACAGAGAAAGAAAATTCACCCGGCGAGTAACACAGTTCATCACGTCAACGTTTGTCCTTTGTGTGCTATTGAGTTGAGCTATGCTGGCCAACAGTTTTGCATTTAAAGTGTCCATCTTTTGGATGTAGCACACACAGACACACCCACAAATAAAAGAAGATATCCACAACCGCACGCCTTACTTCTATTACAAAGGCCACACAAGTTTTCGACCCTTCATTACCCTTTTTCTTCTTTTCACGCACATCTTCCTCTTCACAATGGAGGCTCAGGTACTGTTTTTCATCTTCAATCATCTGCAATATTTCTCTCTCTCGCTCTCTCTTTCTTAGTTTTTATTCCACATGCACATGTTAGTGCTTGTTTGGTTATATTTCTATGTATAATTTTTAACTCAAGTATTTGATGGAAATTTTGTTTATCATTCTCTTGCCTCTGTCTGCATTTGCTGTCCCTCACTGGATCCGTAGCAGAAGGTGGTATTAAAGGTCCTTACTATGATAGATGAAAAAACAAAGAAGAAAGCAATAGAAGCAGCTGCAGATATCTATGGTTGGTGTTTACTTATAGTTTCATTTTCGTTCTGGTCATTGAAAACCTTTTCTTTTGATCTGTTTAACTGTTGTTCATTTGAACAATATAGGGGTTGATTCGATAGCTGCAGATGTGAAGGAACAGAAGTTGATAGTGGTTGGCGAAATGGATGCAGTGGCGGTGGTGAAGAAGCTGAAGAAAGTAGGGAAGGTAGATATAATATCAGTTGGACCTGCAAAGGAAGAGAAGAAAGAAGAAAAGAAAGAGGAAAAGAAAGAGGAAAAGAATGAAGAGAAGCCAGAAGAGAAACCGGAAGAGAAAAAATAAAAGCAATACATATCATCCAAATTTTCAAATTCTTCCCCTCCTTTAAGATATCCCGATATAGATATTAAGCAGCAGATTGTTCGTATAGTTTATGAATAATGAAAACTTTTCTCGGTTCGAATTATCTTTTTGAGTTTGATGATATCTATGCCTTCTGCTCGTTCTTATAAATTGTACCAAGAGTGTGCAGAAGGAAAAAAAACTGGTACAGTGAGAATCCTCTTCCATTCTTTGTGGATCACTTTCTATCAGCCAATGGAAGCATGGTTCAAAAGGGGTTAAGGGTGTGCTCCCTCCGCTTAAAGAATAAGTGAAGGCAAAAAGTGGCTTTTAAATCTTTCTTCTGAGAGATAGATAACTTAAAACACTCAAGGTTCTTTGAAAAGGAAAGCATTTTAATTTATTATGTTCTGAATCATTTGGTTAGCTTTGGCTGTACATATGGCCAAGCATGTCACAGAAGTCCACTAAATTTTATGACTGTTCTGACATGAAAGTCTGCAACCATTTAGCTAGCTACTATCATTTTCCGGACAAAATTACTTAAAATAAGAAAAAACTTGCGACTGTTTCAATAGTTTTTATGTCCTCTGTGTCTGTCTGCAACAAGTACCACCACAGTAAACTGTAAGTACTGACATTATGCCCAACATGTGAGCAAATAGTGAGAAGCCCAGAATGGATCGACATAGTTGAAGACTAGTGATACAACTACAATCGAAGATTGATGGTGTGGTGAGCAAAAAGATATCATGAAAAATACAAGACTAAACAAATAATAAAGGGCGGGGGGAAGGGGAATTAGAGGTTTTATGTGAAACAATAGAACGTTGTGCTGTGTGAATAGGAAATCCCACCTTATGCTTAGTAATACTGTAATAAGCACGGTCAATGTTATAGACATCATCATGAATCACTCAGATGTCTTTCAGTTCTTAAAATATGCCAACAACGAACTTAGTATGACTCTTGCGCGGAGAAGGTAACAGATTTCCAATGAACTTGACTATTTAAGACAGTAAATGGATTTCTCGTATACATGTTCCAATGCCTGGTACAAGGAGCTATTTTTATTTGGACTACTTTGATGAACGCGGATCTGAATAATGCTGAATCTGAATGCTTTTATTATTCGCAGATTTGAAGAACGGTTCAATAAAGTCAGTACTCTTAATCCGTGGAAGAAATAGGGGCCACTTGATTTCTAATTTTAAAATGCAATTTTATTAAAGTCAGCACTTGATTTTAAAAATTATCTATATTTAGACATTCAATGGTTCTTTTTTTCTAAATCCTTTTTCAATATTAGTAGAGTTTTGCTCGGCGGTGGTAGGGTTCAACAGCCAACACCCTTAGATGAAATGAAACGTTCAATTTTATCCTCAGTCTCATTCTCAGTATAGGAATCTCACACGGTAAGTATGTAATGGCTATAATAACCAGTCAATTCAATCAGGAATACAAAATAAACGAATAAAACCGTATTAGAAAGATCAAGGGGGAAAACACAATGCTGAATAGGCTTAGCTGACAGACCAAAAAAGCAACGGCCGCCTTCATCATTACATGTAGATACACAAGCCCCGGATGACGAATGTAAACACTTTGAGTCGCCAATCCATCCAACAGAAAACCTAAAAACATCAATCCTATGAGATTGTACAATCAGAGCGGGAACTTGAATGATGGATGTATACACTTACGTTCAACATTTATCCTGTATGATGTTTAACTGCAAGAACAGTGTTATAATGTGAGTGGTTTCAAAAATAAATCTAATACTAGGTAAAATAAATGTGAGAGGGTGAATCAAGAAAGTTTGGAAAAGACTTCAGAGATGACAGTGACTCTATGTACATGAAAAATTGCATCAACGTGTCCTATGTATCACTTGGCACGATAAATCGGAGAAATATTAAGCAAAAATCTGTTTGAAGGAGAATGAAAAGGAAGCCTTGTAAAAACAATTGAATCTGACATAAGTGGTTCCTACGTTGGGAAACTTTCTAACGAGCAAAGATGAAATTGTTGCACAACAAAAGCAGATGCAATTAGTTGTCAAAAATAAAAGCAGCCCTGATTTAAAACTTGGAAAGTAGCATTCCAAAAGGATAAGCCATGTACAATGCTACTTATTATACAGACGATTGTGTGCTTTAGGCAAAGAAGTGTTGTTATCTACCATAAAGTTATACACTTTAATATCTCTAACAACAGCATACGCTTTTGCAATAAAAAGATCTCAAGCGAGATGAATATATGTGAAGACACCCTTACTGTTGGACTGCTCCCACGGCATGATGACAGAATATGCCTATCAAGTATGAAAACAAAATATCAAGCCAAAAAATGAACCATAACAATAACCTGACAATAGAAGAGGATAAGCTTTCCAATCTTCATCTGGAATGTGGCATCAAACTGAATGGCTGCCCTTTGAAGCCACAGAAAAGCAACCAGCTTAAGCATGTGTGTGGAGATCAACTTAAATAATTACTGCATCTCTGACTATTGGCAATATTTGAAGCTGTTGTTTGTTGCTTGCTCCGGATTTTGGAACTCATGAACCAGGAAGATTAGTCTTACACCTCCAAAAGCTAAAAATTAGTGTTATATCAATTTCAGTTTATATACTTCAGTGAAAATAATCAAAAGTGTATTTTCAGCACAATAATTAAATATGTAAACTGATCAGTTATTATGAAAAGAGTTTAATGGTTATACACTGATAATGTAAAACAGGTTTACATTTTTACATTGTCACCCACTCACAAATCGCCACCATTGGTACAATTTTTAAGGTAATTATAGTAAAAGTCAACAAACTTGCTATACATGATAGTTTGTGACTAGATAACAATGTAAAACTACTTTACACAGTCAATGCATAGTGTATTTTCTCTACGGAAAACAGACATATTATAAACTTTTAACTTTACAAGTAATAAATTAGAACAAGCAGAAGATGGCTTAAAATCTAAAACTACTTTACACAGTCAATGCATAGTGTATTTTCTCCTACGGAAAACAGTCATATTATAAACTGTTAACTTTACAAGTAATAAATTTGAACACGCAGAAGATGGCTTAAAATCTAAAATACAATTACACCATTTATTTCTCCTTTTTCAGGGAAATAGAGGTAACATATGTTCCTCCAAAGCAGAAGAGCCAAATAGTGTACCTAATTAATCAATCAACTGTCAAGCATCCAGATTAAAAATGTTTTATGCACTTTAAAAGTTTTAAATAGTATAAGTAAATGCCACAGAATTAGTTCATAACACCACTTATAATTTAAATTAATTAACCTCAACGCTACACCAAAACAAAATGATATTTACACTATATAGAATCAAAGACAATTTAAGCACCTTATTCGTAGCAAATAAGCTCTTCGACAAATGCAGGCCGATATTAGCAAAAAGAAGTATAGCCTAAAATTGGTAAACAAAAAATATTAATAATATGTTATGAAAAAATGGCCATACAGGTTCAGAAATCAGTTACTAAGTGCAGAAATAAGTGAAAAGATGTGTGTGTATATATATATATATATATATATATATATATATATATATATATATATATATATATATATATATATATATATATATATATATATTGGCGGAGGGGGATACATACTTCATTATCCAGCTTCTAGTCAGCTGAACACGCAGCAGATCATGGGTCTCGGTTATCCAGATCAAAAGTCGATGCCTCATTTGTTCCGTTCGTATCTTGAATATATGTGAGTGTACTTGCTCTTCTCTGTCATCTGTCTTATCACTTCATGAGCAGCAGCAGTCTTTCCAGCATTCCGTAAACAACTCACTAAACTATCATAGACAACAGAGTTTGGACTACAACCTTTGGTTTCCATTTCCTTGAGCATTGAACATGCTTCATCAAATTTTCCTGCCCTGCACAATCCCCGAATTATGGAATTGTATGTAAAAACATTTGGAATTTGTTCTCTAGAAATCATATCTTGATACATTTCCAGGGCATTCTCAAGCTCACCAGCCACTACATATCCTGTTATCATTACAGTGTAAGCCACCACATCTGGGATACATCCATTCTTTATCATTTCATCAAAAAAATACTTGCAAGCATCCATATTTCCAGCTCTGCTAAGTCCATCTATCAATGTAGTGAAATGAAGCACAGTTGGATCTATACCCATTTCTCTCATGTGATTTAAGAGATTGAGAGCTGCAAGCGGTTTGTCCCCTTTGCCAAGAACATGAAGTAGAATATTGAATGTATGAAAATCTGGAAAAAATCCATTTCTACCCATCTCGTCAAACAGTCTGTGGAATTGATCCAACTTTCCAAGTCTGTACTTTGCATACATGACAATATTATAAGTTAAAATATCTGAAGAAAATCCATCAAGCAACATCTGCTGATAAACCCACTCAATCAACTTGTACTGTTTTAAAACAAGAAGACCATGCAGGATTGCGTTATAGCAGTGCTTAAAAGGCCTAAAGTTAAATGTCTTTGATTTTAAGAACCTCTCCACCAATTTCTTAGCCAATCCTGCCTCACCACAAGTACGAATCAAGATATTGAAAGTTCGAGCAGTAGCCGGAAGCTTTTTCTCAATCATTTCATCAACCAATCTCCACAATGCCTTAAACTCCTCACACTCCGCATATATGTTCATAACTAAGTGATATGCATTTGCAGTATGCCGGTAACCCTCTTGCTGACTACACCACACAAAAAACTTGTATGCCAGCTTTGCACACCTAGTTTTATTCTCAGAATTTATGTTCTTCAAAATTCCAAAGAGAACCTCCCTCACAAGAAGCCCTGATGGCCTCACATGCAACTCACCTAAAACCAACCTGGCATCGAGACCGGGACCATCTTGTCGGAGAACCTCAAGAACCCTCTTAGCATCTAACCTCACACTTTCTATGAACCCTTTCCTCAGTGAAAACTGCTTTTGGTTATAGCCCCAATCCTCGTTTAAACGGAGCGTTCCATCCACAGCAGAATCACAATTTAATTCTAGGTTTTTCAAAGGCTCCTCAATGCATTCAAATCCATCACCACCAAACGGAAGGCTACATAAACTCCGCAAAATAATCAAAGAATGGGAAAATTTGTGGACCACCTTTGGACCTAAAAGGGTTATTGAATTCATGGTTCGAATTCGAACCCATCATGTCTGACAAATGAGCAACAACTGCGATTTGGCCAATGGTAGAATGGAGTTTTCTTGCAGTTGAAGCTTCCAGAAGCCCAGTGTGCCAACGAGTGGATGGATATCCATCGGTTCGAAAACCAAGTTCCGGGAAAAGGATAGAATCTAAAAGAGCAACTAGAAAAACGTGAGGGCCAAAACAGCTTACCGGTGTCAGACGATCTTTTGAAATATTGGTTAAAACAATGTTGGCGATGTCCAGGAAAGGTATCATATAGTGTTGGAGTTCATTGTGAATGGTGCGAAGTGGAATGTGAAATAAGGTTGTTGAGAAACAAAAATGGCGACCCCAAAAACCCTAACAGGGTTATGCAAGGAGAAAGAAAACGCTTATGCATAACCGTCGTTTCATTAACGTTATTTTTAAAATTCAATTGGATTTGGGCCTTTCTGGTAGAATGGATTTGGGCTTTAAAGCAGCGTCCATGGGATTTTTTAAACAAATTTATCATTGAGTGTTTCATCCTACACCTCCAACATCTTTTCTTATAAATTCAAAAATTTCATTTTTAACCTTTTAACATCTCAATTTGCATCTTTAACTTTTAAAAAAATTATTTTTAACTTTAATAAAAAGATTTTTATTTTCTTCTCTTTCTTATTAAAAACACTTTAACAAATATTTTTCTATTTTCTTCTCTTTCTACTAAAACTATTCTGCATCACCTTAATAATAATATAATTTAATTTAAAATTTAAATATTATTTAATATAATTTTATATTTTAATAATTATAATAATAGTTATATTTAAAAATAAAAATAAAATAATTAAAATAATAATAACAAAAAATAAAATAATAATAATATAAAATTTGATTTGACATGTTAAAATATATTAAAATATTAAAATAAATTAAACAATTATTAAATTTTAAATAGAAACAAAAAATTTAAATATGCTAACGTTTTGTTTCTTATTTAAAATTTAAGAAATATTTAATTTAATTAAAAATAATAATATTATTTATTATATTTTTATAATTTAATAATTATTAAAATATGATTTATATTTTATAATAATTTTATTAAAAAAGTAAAAACAAAAATAACTAAAATAAAAGTAATAATAATGAAAATGAAAATAGTGTTTAAAATCACATTAAAAATATTTAAATATATTATATTATATTAAAATATTAAATAAAATTAAAATAAAAAAAATTTAAAATTTGTCAGATAGAAATCCGATAATATATTTTACGGATATGGATATCCGATTAAAAATTTTGTTTCTTATTTAATTTTAATAATTATTTAATTTAATTTAAATATTAATATAATTTAATATATTCAAATATATTAAATGTGATTTTAAATATTATTTTTAATTTTAATTTTTTTAATAAAAATATTATAAAAATAATAATTATATTTTAATAATTATTAAAATATAAAAGTATAATAAATAATATTTTAATTTTCATTTAAACGAAATATTTATTAAATTTTAAATAAAAAACAAAACCGTTAGCATATTTAAAAATAAATTCTATTTAAAATTTAATAATTTATTTTATTTTAATATATTTTAATATATCAAATCAAATTTTATATTATTATTATTATTTTATTTTTTTAATTATTTTATTTTTACTTTTTAATATAACTATTATTATAATATAAATCATATTTTGATAATTATTAAAATATAAAATTATATTAAATAATATTTAAATTTTAAATTAAATTAAATTATTATTAAGGTGGTACAGTGAATTTAGTGAAAAAGACAGAAAATGAAAAAATATATATTAAAATGTCTTTGATAAGAAAAACAAGAAAATAAAAATATTTTTATTAAAATTAAAAAGTAAATCTTTTGAAAAAGTTGGAGTTGCAAATATTAAAAAGTTAAAAATAAAAATTTTGAAGGTAGAAGATAAAATGTTGGAAGTGTACGGTGAAACACTCTAATTTGTAATACAAAGATAATATAAAATATAAATAAAATTTTGGATTGTAAAATTTGTAATACAAAATTATATTTTAATTGTATAATCTATAATACAAATTTAAAAAATAATTCAACACATAAAATACATTCAGGATTATATAATTTATAATATACATTTATATTTTTAAATTATACATTTCTTAATATAAATTTAAATTTCTAACTATATAATTTATATTTTAAATTGTATTAAATCGTCATTACGACAGTAAAGCCTCAAGTATTGCGCCATTTGCAGCAGCGAATCCGAATTTAAAACATGAGCAGACCTCAAATAGGATTTGTATAGCTGCCAGATGATCTGAAGGAGGTTCTTTGCATCTCAATGCTTATTGCACGATCTAAAACTATAATTTCAGACATAATTAGAATTTGAAAAGAAAAAATCAGTGCATAAATAAATTCTCTCTTTTTTTTTTTCATTCATCTAAATAACATTCTTTTTATTTCGCTTATTCCTTATATTTCTATCATTTATATGTTTTTTCTATTTATTTTATTTCTAGGTCTATCTAGAAATCTACTTTTGCTGTTTAAACAAATTTCTTAAAAAAATGGAAGCAAATGTATAACCTCTCTAACCCATAATTTTAAGAAAATTTTACGATTATGCAAAACCTTTATTATAATTGCAAACAAAAAAGTAATTTCTTTATTGGTACAAACACCTTTAAATTTCATCAATTCAATATAAAAATCAAACTTTTGTTTGTCTGTTCAATCTCCGGATTTTTTCCATAGGAGTCGTAGGACTCAAATTATTTCTGGAAAAGTGTAGAATTCTCTAAAAACAATTTTTTAATAAAAAATGCATTATTTCGTATCCATTGCATTATTTTGTACCCTTAAAACTGAGATGAGACTATTTTGTTTTTTTAGAAATCACTAACTAAACACTTTTTACCTCTTTTATTTTAAGTATAGTATTGAGATCAACAATTTCTAGGTGACTTTTGTTTTGTATATTTTTCATTAAAACTTGGAAATATATTGATTAGTAAAAAATATTAGATAAGATTGTAGAAGTATTGATTAAACAAGTCTAATAATACACATTAAACACTCATTTATATATTTATGAAACAATTTTAACAATATATATTAAATAATATTTTCACACAAAAATTACACGGACTATTAATAAACATTAGACAAATATTTTCCTTTACTGTTTAGATTAATCTTGCAATATATATTAGACGAGTTTGTTCATACGTTACACAAGTATGTTTATACACTAATAAGACGAATTTTGTAATACAAATTAAACGAATTTGTCCATACATTGAGTATACAAGTTTAGCGATATACATTAGACAAGTTCATTTATATATATATATATATATATATATATATATATATATATATATATATATATATATATATATATATATATATATATATTAGATAATATACATTAAACAACTCTAATCATTTTATGATTAGACGGGTCTTGCAATATTCATTATATAGGTTTGTCTATATATTAATTAGATGGATATGTCTCTATACTAATTAGATGAATAATAACATATATTGAATAAGTTTGTCAATATATTGATTAAACGAGTTAACCATTTACATTACATAAGTTTATGGGTTAAATATGTTTTTGGTCCCTTAACTTTCAGTGAAAATTGAAATTAGTCTCTCTTCAAAACTTTGACTTAATTTAGTCCCCAAACTTTAGAAATGTGTGAATTTAGTCCTTTTAACTAAATTTTGTTAAGTTTATTTGATGTTTCAATTGAGAAATACGTTTAAAACATTAAATAAAGTTAACAAAATTTAGTTAAAAGGACTAAATTCACACATTTGTAAAGTTTGGGGACTAAATTAGTCCAAAGTTTTAAAGAGGGACTAATTCCAATTTTCATTGAAAGTTAAGGGACCAAAAACATATTTAACCCTAAGTTTATTCATACCTTAATTTATACTTTTAACAAGTCAATTCTACATATTTATATATATTTGTTATACTTTTAGAAAAAATGTTACCTATTTTTATAGATATTTTATCCTTTATATATTTACCAAGTCTATTATTTTTTTTTTATAAATATATTAATTTTCTAAATCTATAAATTACTTTTAAAAATATATTGACTTTCTGTAAATTATTTTAAAGATTATTTTACTCAAAACTTAGTTATAAACTCAAAAATATTTATTATTATTTTTTCTATTTTTTTTCTTTCACAATCACATAAACCAACATGGTAACATGTACAAGCATGAGTTTAAAACTAGTTTTTTATAAATAAAAAAATGATACCCTTTGCATTATTTTGTACCCTTAAAAATAAGATAAGACTATTTCTTTTTAAGAAATGACTAACTAAACTCTTTTACCTCTTTTATTTGAAGTATGGTCTCCAGATCAACCATTTTTAGGTGAACTTTGTTTAATATTTTTTTCCCTTATATTTCTCATTGTTTAGTTCAAGGAAATGGTAATGCTACGAGAATAAATTATAAACACAACAAATATGGAAACACAAAAATATTAGCATATTGAAAATTACACAATACCAGAACAGAATACAGATATATTGTCACCTTTTTTTTACATTTAACCTTATAATAACAAGTCTTATTCTTTGTTCCAGCACAAAGATATCACACTGTAAATTCGACATCTACACAAACATATAATACTTTCACATGAACCCCATAGACAAAACCTAATACAAGGAGAGAACTAAGCATATGTATTATCCAACATCCACCAAGATATTTAGCGAGTCTCTGTTTCTTCAATTCGACTACTCTTGCTTTCACCAACAACTGGGCTAACCTGTTCCACTTCTGCACCAGAATTTGTATTCTTGGATAAATGTTCACCTCCTGCAACCATAACAACCGCAAACACAAAATCAGAAAAATACACACACAATTTTGCAAAATCTATTTAGCAAAAGAAACCTCATTCACCTTTTCCCTCAAATTTGCCAAACCATGAGCCAACAACACCTTTAAGCTTGTCAACCACACCTTTTCCTGGATCATGCACACAGCTCTCTTCACGCATTTTCTCATCCCCACCATCCAAGTGATGCTCATTTTTCACTGTCTCTTCCTTCCTCTTACTTAAAGTTTCAGAAATTACCTCAGAAAGTGCCTTGTCCTCTTCACCAGGCCTTAGCTTCTCAGCCAAATACTCCTTCACAGAAACCCCTTTGTCTTGTTCTTTGACCTCATTTTTTGTCTCAGTTCCATACACTTTGGACTTCACTGCACTTCCTACACCTGCAACCTTGTCATAAACTGGACCTAATTTCTGTGTCAGAGAGTCAGCAATGTCCTTCCCATACTGTGTAGTCGAGCCAGACATGTTAGAAGCATCCCTACTTTTTGGTTGCTCTTCATTTATTACCACGTTGTCCTTTCTTTCGTCTTTCTCTACTGAACCTTCCTCAGAAGCTGTGACATCTTTAGGAGAGAAAACTTTATAACAAGAGTGTTCATCAACTGCGGTTGTGATGGTGCTTAAAGTTTGTCCACTGTCTGTGACATTTTCCAGGTTTTTGTTGACATTGGGGGATATCGTTTGCTCATGACATTCAGAAGAAGGACACTGAGTTTGAATCGCAGCAGAAAGGTGTGGCACGGACTGATCATGGTTTTCAACACGAGGGCATTCAGAATCAACAATAGCAGGCTGCAGGTTTAGTTCTGAAATAGATTTTGGCTCCTCCTGCACATTCATTCTTGCAAAAGATTCCTCAACCGGTGTGATTTCCATTTCTTCTTTTACTGCTGTAGCCATCACACATGAAAATCTTAATCCAGACCACGGTATATAAATATCATCAAGAGGAGTCAAATCCAATTTTATTAATTTAACCATCAAATCTTGCAAACAGTTACACTGATATTAATGCAATTAGCAAAAAATTGAGTTCTACAACTTTGTTCAATCATCTTACTTACCTTCTTCAGTTGGATAAGTGACTTTGGTTTGATGATTGGGAGGAATATATGCATCAGGCCTACTTCCGGGAGAGTAATGTTCTTCCTCCAATCCTATTGATCTCTCCAAATTGTCCTTAGGAAGCCCTGCTTTCTCTTCCATCCGAAATGCTTTGGCTGGATCAGAGGCTATCTTATGATCAGTTTCAGTAGTTGAAAATGGTAGTGAATCCTGATGAGATTCATCTGCCATGACTGTTGTATCTCCAATATCAATTCCTGACTTCCCTAAATTTTCGAGTTGCTCACTTGTGGGTGTAACAATTTTAACATCTTCACTTTCATGAACTGCAGAACAATCAAAAGCATATAGTCCAACTCAACTTCAATCAGATTTGTATTTATTTTTAAATTTGCAATCCTTAAAAAGGGTTAATGATTCCTGCTATTTGAAGAAGACAAAAAAAATTAGAGAAGTGAGTATCTATAAAAGATCAATTTTTAAGGTCAAATCGGTTTTCAATCTTCGTAAACATGTTGAAATCTGATTGAGTTCAATCTCTGTATAATGTTGTGTAAAAACTGTATACCCTCCAACTAATTAAAAATTACAGTGATATGACTTTTAAGTTTGAAGGATGTTACTGTAAAATAATAACAGTTTTAACTTAGGTGATGATTTTTGAAAGATAACTGTAAAATTCTTATGCATCCTGCATAAACTATTTACTCGGTTTGATTTTATTGCTCCAACATTTTTATCTTCTTATAAACTTTAAAAGTTTTGAAACCAGTTTCTTTTATTGTGTAACATGTATGTATGTAAATTATCACTTCAGGTATAGATATAGAATAACCTTCTTTTATCAGAAGAATAGTCACTAATGATCTGATAAGATATATCATCATTAATAAGTAGGACAATATTTTCAAAAACAAATAAAATTCATAAAGATTAAATCAACAATGAAATTAAAAAGACTAAACATATTTACTGTCCTAAAATATATTTAAGCACAGATTCAGTTTCACTTTATGCAGATGACTTGGAAAAGAACATACTTGGTGTTTCATGAACTTGTGTGTCCTTGTCCGTGTCTTCATCCTCATCTAAGTCATCATCATCAAGGTTGTGTTGATCTTCATTGTTATACTCACGGCCACGATCAAGGACTTGATGGCCATGTTTCTTAATCGTGTCCTTGATTTTCTTAGCCTTTACCTTGACTTTATTCAGAACAGACTTCTTCTCATGATCAAAGTGTTGATCTTCTTCACCATGTGTTACTACATCAAAAAAATTGTTCATTCAAAGAAAAGAAAAAACACCACATGAAGATATGCCTTCAAACATAATACAACTTATTTCCAAATGTGACTCATACCTTGCTCTAAGGGAACAATGTGGGGGTAGTGTTCATCATTCTCCTGCACTTCACTTCGAACTACTCTTGAATCCATGATTGTAGACAGAAGAAAAGTAACTGTTTGATCGTTAATGACAATTATCACAAAGGCATATTTGTTATATAGGGAAGGAAATGACATTATATGGCACACATGGCATCTCATAAACAGAGACACGTGTGGCATAACCGACATGTCTCCGTCATATGACACGTGTTGAGTAGTTTTTTGCGTACCTGGACTCAGAATGAAAATTGTTGTCGTCTTGAACATGGTGATTATGATGTTTTAGATAAGGGCATTTTGGTCCCCTCCGAATAACGACAACGGTTCGTTATCTACACACGTAAACTGTCCTTTTCACTGATGCCACTATACAAGTGTCCCTGGCTCTTTGGAAAGAAAGAAAAGCTCAATACAAGTAATTTTTTTTCCTTGCTATTTCTTGACAACTGATACACACAAATAATTGTGAAATTCGTCAACTTTGGATATGTTACGTAAATACTTGACACACCTAAGAAAAAGTAAATACAAGTGTCTAGTTGGTTCTTTTTCTATTGTTTATTGAATAAGGTGTGGACACTTAAATCAAGGTTTCTATGCTTAATTGGGAATAGGTGGAAATAAATGTCAACAGCAGAAGTGTTGTTGTTTATGCCAAATACGAGACTGGGTGAACAAAGTTGTATTCAATAATTAATAGGAGAATATGACAATTATTTTGTGTCACTTTCTAACAGTTTTGCAGTTAGAAAATGGGTATGCTCAGAATGTACAAAAATTACAGGAAAAAAACGAAAAGTGAATTGGGGTCTTCAGATAGCATGATCAAATTTCATTTATAAGCTATCTTCAAGCCTCTTATAAAAACAGTTCGTTAACAAAAATACCATTTTCATATATTAATAAAAAAACTCATGTAAGCTTTAAGTGAAATTTTCGTATTCGTATAGTATATTTACCCCTTTGTTGTAGTTGTCAGTTGTTATCATCCTAAATTATACAGTTTTCTACCGGTTATTTTTTTCTAAAAAAAATGAAAAAGAGAAAAAAAGTACCATATGTGCCAACGCCAAAATTTAAAAGGAAGGAGCACATGGTTAAAAAAATCCCTGTTACTCCTGCTATTCTTTCTTTATTCTGGCATCAATTGTTGGTAACAGCACAAGTCTATCATGAGACTTCTATGTTCATACACTCCACAATCTAAACTCGTGATCGCCTCATATATAGCAATTGGAAGCTTGTCTGAATGGTGGTTCTCTTTTTCCATTATTGGAGGCTACAAAACATTGAGGATGTGTTAGAAATGACGCTACAATCCATGGTATGAATCTTCAGGATCAGTTCTCTCTAAATTCGTCTACGGTTGTTTTATGGAACTTCATATTGAAATAATGAGCAAGAAACGAATAAACATATAACAACAAAGTTGGAAAAATTCCTTGTCCCCACCAGCTGGTTTTCTCCAACATGCTTTAAACAGTTCTTTCTACCTTTAATTTTTTGTCAAAACTATTCATTACCGACGTTTTTGGTATTGTAAAAAATGGTACTGAAAAAATAAGTACTACACATGGGAATTTTCTTTTACAACAATTGTAAAGTCACTGGCTTTCTGTATGTGACATCTAACACTAGTTTTGCAGCAACAGAAACATTATAATAGGAACTCCTAAACTTAGCTTCAAGTTATTGCTTCTGAAAACCACCAATCAAGGTAACCATACAGATGCTTACCCATTAGCCAGATTTTCTTTATTCGACCAACACTCAATCAAAACCTGAGCATCATAGATGTTATGTATATGTTACATTGGATGCCAAAAATTTCAAACTAATGATAAATCATTGGCTGCTACAAGGGACTATATGAGGCCACAGCATCATGCCCCTGGCTCATTTGCCAATGTATATCATACGACATGAATATTGGATGGACTGAGTGCCCAAAAAAATTTGGATGAGTAAAGTTGTTAGTAGATGTCATATAGGTCACAACTTGTGCAAACTGCAATGTACTGGTTAAATTTGGTTCCTACATTCTGATGATGATGATAGCATGCTTCCTTCACCACTCATGTATGATTTCAACGAGACACCACACCTGCAAAGAGTTCTAGTTCTTCTTCCCATTCTTGAGATTGCGTACAGCCATAACAAGCTGTTGTCTTTCTCCCTCTACCTCTGCAAATTTCAGACTAATCTCTGAATATCTTTCCTCCATGTCTTTCAGCTCATTCTCCATGATCTTGTTCTTTTCCTTTAGTAGCGAAACTTCATTCAACAATTCATTTGTAAGGCACTCACCCTCGCTGTCAGAGGAGACAAAATAATAGAAGTTAGTTCTTGAATGAGACAGGCAACATGAAAAAATTGACATTGGTGGCCGCAATTTCATATAACAAAGACAAAGAATGATAGTAATGTTCATGATTATGTTCAAGAGAAAAGAATTTGATTATACCTTCCAGAAGCTTGACAAACTTTGCTCTCATCTGACTTGTTTACTGTTCCTCCTTCGGACTTGCTTGAAGCATCCTTTCCCTGTTACAAAGATAACAGTCTGAGTTATTATAGAGAACCGGGAACTAGTGTATGAAAGGAAATACCAAAGAATTAAAACCTTGATCAGGCATTTGCCTTTAGCACCATTTTAAGTTTGAGATTTTCTGCTTATTTGTCTTGTCATGTAAGTGTGTTGAGCTTCATAGACCAGAAAAAATTCAGTTTCACTACCAAAGAACCACAAAAGTTTTAAATTGTGTTTGCTTTCATGCACACATTAGTCTTTCCGTGTCAAGTTCCATAAGAACTGGGTTTCAAGCGTATGTTATTTGAATATTTGTTAACTGTTTTTTAGTTTCACAGGTGACAAAAAGAAATTATAGATTATCTGGAATGCACACAAAGAATATTTATCCATGCTTCATCACCATCCTCACTCGGTTTGAATGATAGAATGCGGGGTTTTATTATTTCTTTTAGATAAAAGGAGGTTACCTTTTGTAATAATTTTTTAAAATGGCTTTTGAAATTTATTTATAGACACCAACGGAAGACTAAAACGTCAATTTGTGTTGTATAGATACCTTTTTAATCATTTGTAATTTTTCATATTACTGTAAGGTTTGACATACGTTTATATTGGGCATGAGAAATATTCCAAACACCTTAAAAAGCTGGATTAAAAGCAAATAATATAATCACATCGAGAGGGGTTCTACAAGGATGACTAGTTGAGATGTTTGGTATATGTTATAAAACCACCATCACCACCGTAAAAGTTAATACTGCTGGAGAAAACTCTTAAATATTATATCATTTACCCAACTTTGTACTGATCTCTGGATTTTAATGCTACTACTTATGTCTCCTTATTCTGTAGAGTGCATAAACCTTAAGGGAGTGATGTTACTATGTATCTAGTCCTAATATGAAACAATAAACTTTATGTTCTTCATCTCTGATTTTAAATTTGGCAGAAGAACAATTACCTTATGCATTTCGGATTTTGACTTCTTGGCATGTGTTTTAGCTGGAGGCACCGCACTTTCATTGTCTCTTGATGTCAAATTCATATGTGTAACTGCAGCTCGTCCTTTGTTATTCTTGAGCTTCTTTTCCATAGTACTTAAATCTGCTTCCTTCTTCTTCAGCTCTCCTTCTAATTGAGATATTTGTTTCTTCATACTTTCTTTCTCCATTTGTTCTTTATGCAAACCGTGTTTTATTTCAATATGCTGGTTCTTAAAGGTTTCTACTTCTGACAATAGAGTGCCAAGTATCATCTCCCCGTCATTTGAGATCATAAATGGTTGTCCTTTCTGAGCTATTTTTGCATCCTCCCTTACTTTTTCAGACAATACACCATCTTCCATCAACATTCTAATTTGAGATCTGAGCATTTGAATTTGCTTGGAAAACAAAGCATCCTTTTCATCATAGTGCCTTTGCACATTCTCAAGTTGTTTAGACTTAACTTCTAGTTCTTGTGACATCTGTTCTATTATTTTTGCTTTTGAGTCTCTTTGGTCCAAGAGCTCTTTCATTTTCACTTCATTCTGATCTGTGATAAGCCTGAGCTCTTGATTGCATTTATGGAGCATTTCTTCTATAAGTTTGTTCTGGTGCCGCAACTCATCAGCCTCTGCAACTGCTTTCAAAGTCATATTTTCATTCTCCTCAACTTTTTGTGCCATTTCAACAGAAAGCAGTCTATATTCCTCCTGAAAACGCTCGGATGCTACAGCATTGTTGTGTCTTGTCTTTCTCAAGGCTTCTTCTGCTTGCACGGCCCTTTCTTCCTGCTCAGTTTTTGCACATTGCATGACATGGAGATCTTCTTCAAATTTCTCTGCCTGTGTTTTCAGTTCTTTCTCCAACGACTTAACTTCATCTTCAAGTTCCTTTATGTAGACCAGAGATGCTGAAAATTCATCTTCCTGCACCTTTAGCTTCTCTTCTAATCTCTCTACATGGGATTCAAGTTGTTGTATTGTAACTAAAGAAGATGAATGTTCATTTTGTAACTTGATGTGGTGTGCTTCATCTTGCTTTAATCTCAAAGATATGTCCACATTTTCCTTCTTAAGTAGATCATACTCCAAAGTAAGTTCTTTAATTTGCTCACTGAGCTCTTCGCGTTGTTTACAGTAATTGTCTATTTCTTCATCCTGGTCTGCAATTTTTAGCCGCAAGAGGTCAAATTCTATGCCCTCTTCACGCTCTTTAGTAGTCTTCTGGGATTTTATATTCGTAGATAGATCCAATATTTCCTTATCCTTTTGTTCCAGCATTGCTTCAAGGTCTGTCACAGCCAAAAGTAATTCAGAGTTTGAGTTTTGTGTCTTCCGCAGTTGCAATTGAAGATTGGCACTCAATTCCTTTTCATAAACAAGCTCTTCCTTCATTGCCTCTAACTGAAGCCTAGTATCTTCAATCTCAGACTTCAAGGTTTTGGAGGTTTTGGAGGTTTTGGACTCATTACTGAAGTTCTGCTGGGACTTGAGTTGCTCGTATTTGGTTTTGAGCAAATCTCTCTCCTCTCTGAGGCTGATTATTTGTCTTGACAAATTCTGTCCCCTACTGCTTTCTTTTTCTATCTGCTTTCGAAGTGATTGTAACTCTATTTCTGACACTTCTGCTTGCCTTTTCAAAGAAGTAATTTCATTCTTTAGGCTTTCATTGGAATTATTTGAAGGCTCTTGTAATCTTTCTCTTGGAGGATTGTCTTCCAGGCTGTTAGTCCAGTCACCTAAACTTCCATCTGATGCCGAACCCATTGACCAGTTCGTGTTTGACCTCTTATGCACCTGGGCTTCTGTTGCAATGGCTTTAACAGTTCCTTTTGATGGAATTGAATTTTGTCTGAAGCTATGAGGATCCTCCCATGAAGCTAACACAGGACTAATGCCATTAGATGCATCTTGTTCAGAATACTCAGATCTGGTCCTCGCCATGTGTTCGTTCTATAAGATAATAATAAAAAGTAATGTAACTGTAATGTCTGTAAATGAATTATTTGTTGGAAGGTTAGCATAACTTGTCCCCTTCAGAAGTTTCTGTTTAGGAAAGTTTCAACTTTGTTCAATAGAATAGTTAACCATATAAAGGTATCTTATAAGACCTTACTTCATCAACATTATAACTTTCATGGTCTGTACTGCCATAGCTCAGCTGGTGTTTCAAGCTTCTATCACTGCCAAGTTCCTCAGCCCCATTATCTTCCCCATTTCTGGAATCAAGGTATAAAGGTTCAGAGCATATTGGAAACAATTGAATTAAAAAGAAAAATAGGAACTTTGTATGGTTTAAATAAAGGGGGTTCTACGGTTCATTTTCACCTTTCAGCAGCATATCCTTCCACGTTCTGAATAGTCACCTGTCTCAACAATTCTTAAGTGAGAAATTAAGAACTGAATGGTGTTTGTAATCTGATTACGTTGAAGAATTATAATTTTATAAAAAATCTCAAATTCTTAAAGGGTGCTAAAGAATAAGAGATGAATGTTGTGGAATTGCTTATTAAGACCCGAAGCAAGGCAATAGGAAGATAAGGAGCACTAACGTGTAAAACTATGCCTGAATTGGCAAACTTTAGGGGTAGAGAAATTGTGATTGGCTCAATTTCTGCAACAAAATCAGCAAAATCAATCGAGGCCTCTCCAAGAAAGCCAGATTTTGAAGATCCCTGCAAGAGCCCACACGAAGATTAGACTTTCCAACCAACACCCTACTTGAGTAAAGGACGGTGAGTGTGAAACTACAACTACTTCTTACGGTTGAAACAATGAAATGGTAGATTTTCTCATGAATTTTGCCTGATTTTGCATCCGTAACAAGTTTAACGGATTCAAAAATTGGATTCTCCCACGAGCAGGTCCCATCTTGCGCAGCAGTTTTCTCTAGTTTCACTGTTGTCTTACCAACATCATCTGGCACCAAAGATACCATTATAGCATTCTTTTTCATCTTTGGCACCTGATAAAAAGGAGACATGGAACAAGGTCAAAAACACTGTTTGCAGAATCTGGAAATCGGTTTGTGTATATAATAATCCCATCACTGCACAAACTGTCAAACTCTTCTAAATAAAACAAATAAACCACACTGTTTAAATTTCAAATTTCTTGCGAAACATGTTACGATTATAACAGCTAAGTCAGACCCTATTTCTAGATTTAGTTGTGAAACAATAAGGATTTGGTTTTATGTTTGTCTCACTGACCTGAGTTGCCTGAAATTCCAATTTGAACACAGCTTTGATCTTGTGCTTCTTGCTCCATGACTTGAACATGTTTTCAGGGTGATAAAAACGGCCGTTGCAAGGTTGTAGACGCAGAAGAAGCCTCTTATAAGCGGCACCTCATTGGTGAGGAAATGCTATGTGTTGGATTTGAAACTGTGGTATTTATTATGTGTGACAAACGCAGTTAATGACCAGAATGAAGTGTCAGGATGTTCAGAAAGCCAAGAATCTTGTGAGTTGTGAAGTACCTCCTGATTTCCTGAGATACTGAACTTGCACTAGTAGAAAACTAACAAAAAAAGTGATGGAGGAAATAAAATTGATATTAGAAGCTTCTCAGCATGTCTTCATGCACCAAAGATAATGTGAAAAGAACACAGATGAATCCCATTATGGTCTACTTTTTGCTTTATTGCAAGGACAAAAGAGTGGGGAAAATTGAAATGACAACATTGACCAAACACATGAGTGTTAATCACGGTAAACTGTTTTCTTTTTTCAATTGATGTTTGGCTCTGATTAAAATTCCAAGATAATAACTACATTTACTTCTTGTCAAACTCACATTTATGGTGAAATGGGGTTTGAGAGAACTTACACTTAAATTAAAAGAAAAAAATAATATGAGAAATAGAGTTAGGAAAAGAGGTTGAAATCAGCAGCTGGATTGTAATTGTTCCAATCCAACATTTAAATGGGAATAATGAGAGCATGAGAATGACATTTCATTTGACCAAATTTACCAAGAAATCTAATTTTTCCAAAGGGTAAGTGAAAGTGGAGAGCAGCGTCCATGTGCTTCTGTGCTGTCTTTGATAAGCAACAACCCACCAAGACATAAATGTAGCACCTTTCTGCTGTAAGGGCATGATGAAGAAAGTTTACTCAGAAAAATGAGTTGTAAATGCAAAGAGCTTTGGTCCCCACAACTGTTAAACCCTCTTCATATCTATTTAAGAGACAATATGCTAATAAATTAAAATATGATTTAATAAAAAACCCTAATTTCATAAAACAAGGCAAAGAAAACAAGGTATTTGTGTATACACACATCCAGCACATGCCAGTGTCGGCAACCAAACAGATCCTTAACGTATTCAAATTATTTCTCCCATGTGTGTTAAATAATAAGCAAGAAACACGTCAACGATAAGGCAGAAGAACCCTTAAAAAACTCACACATTATTTGATGTGTATCATTGAAAAGAAAGTTTAAACAAAAAATTCAATTTAATTTAATTTCAGATTCCTCGCACATGAGACTCGCATTATAAGATCTGAAACTAAATATGGGCCATTCTTTAAAAAATAAATTGGTATGTATAAAATACAAAAAATAAAAGTATATAAAATAATTGACCTTCACTTACCCAAGCAAACGGCTAGTGTGGTCCACAAGCAAATGGTACCTTGCGAGATAGAATGAGAAACAACAGCATTGACTTCATGGCTCCTTACAAATTTAACATGTTGCAGCAGCAGCAGTAGTGAGGTTTATACAATTCTTTTTAACTATATCAAAAAACAATTAAATTACATTCATATTATTAAAAATGAGAATACATTAAAATTAAAATTTGATATAAAGACAAAAATCAAAAATATTCTGTAATTTAAGGATAAAAGAATAGTTAAAATTAAAGGAAAATTATCAACAATGTCTGGATTCCTATCCTCAAATAAAATCAAATATTCAACTCTAGGTCATTGATTGATATTTCTCCTTATGTTAACCTAATGTGTGACATTTGACTATTGCAGCTAAAGAAATATTTTCATTGATGATAAATAAAAGGTTGGGGAATTCTATCATAGTACCAAACCACTTGTTTCAAAGCATGTTGTCTTACATGAGTGGTTTGGAAGCCGTGTTCCATTAGAGATATCAGTGTCAAGTGTGGTCAGTACGTGTAACCAACCAACCCTTCAAGGCATTGATTTGCCATAAATTTAGAAGACGAGGCACTTTCTTTCTCACTTTTTATTTCTTTCTTGAAAAAAAGAAATGGGAAAACCCATCCTCGATTTCTTTTCTTGGTTACCTGTCCAAAGCATCACTCTACAAAACTCACTTTCTTCCCACCACACTGAGCGCTACAACTTTTCTCCCGTCCCAGACTTTCGTTTGCATCTTCAGAATAATATTAATAATAATAAATAATTCAGTAGTAAAATAAAATAAAAGTTTAATTACCTTTTCAAAAGTGAGCACTCGTCTTGGATTAGCAAGCACTGGTTAGAAGAATGATTGGCTGCTTGGACAATCATGGAGATGGAGTCATGGAGAACCAAAAGGCTGCAAACAAGAATTAAAGATTAGTGCCCCACAATTAGAGATGCAAAAGCAGAATGAAAAGTCTTTTGAGATTTCATGAAGCAATGAAATCGGTTCTTCCTATTCAATGTGGGAATCTTCGGAGATTTTATTTTATAGGCAGAAAAATCTTCAGTGTAATGGTGGCATTTATTTTGCCAGCTACAAGGCGATGTAAGTTACGTACGTTTCTCAATTGTTTGATGAAGTTTTACTTCAGGAGCATATATATATATATATATATATATATATATATATATATATATATATATATATATATATATATATATATATATATATATATATATATATATTTGCTAACGCGCGTACGCCTGTTTTTCAGTTGGTACGTTTTAGTAGATAAAAATATCCTTATATATCATGGATTCTAAGTTTTAAGGTCAAGGGTATTTAGCAAACCCCATATATATATATATATATATATATATATATATATATATATATATATATATGATATTCTTTTATTTAATATACTATTTTTCTTACTACACATAAAAAAAAAGAATTAAGTAGAGGAATGTATTGATTAAAGTTTTAAAGGGCTTTGAATAATTATTAAATAATATTTAATAATTAATGCACAATTCCTAAATTAGTTTTAGAAATTAAAAAACGTGTAGCTTAAAGAGGAAAAATTGGAAAAAGAAAGTTTAAACTTGGCTACTATGACAACTATCTCCGTTATAAAAGGTAAACAAATTGTCTAAACAGAAAACAATTTAACGAAAGGAATTAATGAATTGAAATTTTAAAGAATTTTCTATTAGAATTATTAAAAATTGTGTTATCAGTAAAGACTTTTTTATATAAATAATTCTTGTAATATTAAATCAGAATAGTTTAAGAAATTAAAAATATAACATCTGATTCTAATATTATTCATCGAAGCTTTTCTACAATTTATAGACAGTCTTTTGGTTATTCTTTTATGTGAAAAAACAATTTTGTAGTTAAAAGTACATAAACTGATATCGTTGTAAGAGATAATGCTTTCATTTACATTCTTTTCTTATTATATCATGACAAGTTACCTTTTAAAACCTGTTTATAATTTTACAAAATTTACACTGTAATTAAGAATTAGTTAGTTTATATGTTCCCATTTTCTAATAAGAAGTTTTACAAAACTTATATCTTAAGTTTATTATTTAAAACTTTTTCAAATAAATTTGAAAACGAGTCGTATGATAGTGTTTACCTGCTATTTGTTTTGTCTAAGGAGATTTTTTTTAATTAGATATATGTGAAAAAATATCCACGACTTTTTTTTATACATGATATTATTCATAGATGCCTACGATGTTTTATAATTTAATTTTAAAAAATTAAATTTAATTATTTAAAAACGAATATTTAAAATATAAACTTAAATGAGAAAAAAATATATTTAAGTATAATTCAAATCAAATTATCCAATAAATATTAATGTAAATAAATTTAATCTAAAAAAAATTAAATAAATTGTGTTTAAAAATTCAACTTCATAAGTCTAAATAAAAATAATAGACTTTTCAATGGCTCCTAAATTACAGGAGTTGATATTAAATACTTTTAAAATATTAAACAACACAGGCTCCTAAATTAGTATTAGAAATTCAAAATATTAAAGAGCAAAAGAATTAATTTTAAAAACAAATATAATTTTTTTTTTAAAATTATACTAGTTAGACAATATTTGTCCAAAAATTAGCATATAGTACATAGGGCGTGTTTTATCTATTTAATATATGTTTTAAAATTAACTATGTTTTTAATTATGTTTAAGAGGAAAATGTTTGTTCTATCCTTGTCTCTCTTTTCTTTTCACTGTTCAATGGTGTTAATGATAAGAACCGCACTAAACTTAGGCCTTGTTCACTTGAAGGGATTTGGGGGAGAGTAATTGAAGGGATTTGAGAGGATTTGAAGATAAATTTTTTTGTTGTTTATTTGAGTGAATTTGGAGGTAAATTAGAGTGTATTTGGAAGTAAATTTTTTTAATCTGTCACGTCAATAAAATCCTACACTAATTCTCTCAAATTTTACTTCCAAATACACTCTAATTTACCTCCAAATTCACTCAAATAAACAACAAAAAAAATTATCTTCAAATCTTCTCAAATCCCTTCAATTACTCTCCCCCAAATCCCTCCAAGTGAACAAGGCCTTATATTTTTTCAAGCAGAGAGAGATAAAAGTACGATGAATTTAGTTACAAATAAAAAGTTCATACAATTACTTAAGTACTGCTCAGGATAATACATTGTTTTTAATCGAAATCTTTTATATTTAGCAAACATAAAAAATTGTCTTCCGGTACGATTTATGCTAAACAAGGGTGAACAAGTTGTGAGAGTCCGATCATTGTTGATTTGTCTAGCCTACATTTTATTTGGATAATGATACTTTTACAACATTTTAACACCATCTACATATCATTCTGTGATTGGTCTGTGTTAGTGTTTATAATTATTATTATTGATTGTGAAGTAATTTTGGACCAATCACAAGATGACATGTAAATGATGTTAAAATGTTGTCAAAAAAATATTATCAAAATATCATTATCTATTTTATTTAGATGTTTCGATCATTGTTGATTTGTGACTTTGGTTCATCTTTGACATTGAAAAAAAATGCAGAAAGCAAGAGAAAGATGGGATTGTGTCTATGGGCAAAGATTCTGGATTACCAAAATTGAAGCGAAAGCCCTTGAAATGTCTCTTTCTGACTCTGTAAAAGCACAAAATTCGTTACTTGTGAATTTTGTTCCTAGCTTCTTGTCGTCATCTTATCAATGTCACATATAGAAGATGATATTAATAATATGTTCTCTTTTTTTCTTTCTAAAATGATCACAATTTCATAAATACTAAGATGGAGAATCTTGATCGATCTGGAAGTGAGGTTTGCACTTGATTTAAATATTTCGTCTGATATAGTAATTATATTGAAATAATTACTCTGATAATACACACAAATTAAACCAATAGAAGAAAATAACTAATTAGATTAAGAGTTTTAAAACTAATTTAAAAGATTTCAAAACTAAAGCCGTGTTACTTGAGTTTTTTAAATAAAATTTTCATAATAAAAATTTCAGAGCAAACTGTCCTGAACAACGTTTCCATTATTATAGGTAATGTTATAATCATTAATATTTATGAAGATAATATTTAAATATAGATTTTGGTGATATGAAAAAAAAATAATGATTGTTTTATAAGAAATTAATGAAACTTATATAGTATAATTTAAATATTTAATTGTTTATGCTAAAATAATGAAATATAAAAAGTATTTTAGCTGCACTAACATCTTTTATACACAGAGAGAAAACCTTGCTATTACTAACAACACTGCTATTTCTACAATCAGATGAACTTTTTTCTTTAGTTGGTCATCTTCAATCTTCAAAATCAAGGACATAACTTGGTGACTTTTTTTACCATAATTAAGTTTCACAAAGATAGTTCCCATGTTCTGACTAACACAGAACTGATTCAAAGGTATGTTTGAATTTAAATTCCTGAAAACCATCTGGAATTATCAGATGGTCATTTAAGACTGTTGGACCAAAATCTGATAACTGAGGTACACCCTTTGCTTAGAAGATGGTACCTTATCTTTACAATTACTTGCAATTGGAATCTCCAAAACTGTTGCACAGTTTCTTGACATCATAAAGGTAGAGTTGATCTGAGAGACAGCACATGGCATGAGCAACAAAGAGAAGAAGAAATGTGGTCATATGCTGCAGAATTCAACAGATATCTTGAGCAGTCGGCACACACAATAAAGAGAAGGACACATTTTTATGGCAACAACTACATACCTTAATCAATAACTGAGTCATTTTGCACTTAAAACAGAAAAATGGTACCATCACCAACGGATGAGTACGACATATTTAGTCAATGTTGTTTGAGTGGTTAAAGGAAGTAAGAACACTGCCACCAAATAAGGAACTAGCACCTCAAGGACTGAGACCCCATCCATCCACAATATCTTCTGGATATGGCACCATCATGAGGTACTTCTTGCTTCCGATCAATAGTACGTATCTGTATATGAATGATAAATAATGCATAAAATATAGCCAGTATACAATCTAAACAGAGACGGTAAAATTTATAGCCTGATACAATGTAGAAATTGCAGGAAATGGCCCCCATGAACACTGAAAATCTTGTTTTCAATTAAGGCCGACAAACTGCAGTTTGTTGTAGTCAGCATATGAAATTATAAGGGAAGTCACAAATAACACTATTTGGTTTCTAAAAGGTTGATTTATCACCAATCTGGTCTTCCAAATAACACTTTTGGTCAGCTCATTAAGTCGATATTGAAATGTAGTCCCATAAATCTGATATCTCGATTAAGGATGAAGTTTCATCAAATTTGGAAATTTGGTCAATAGATGTAAATAATCTGTTGATTAAATTGATGTAGCTATTTGGGTTAGACGCTCTACTTTTGTAGGTTATCATTTTGGAATTTGAGCGGTCACGACTAAACCATACAGAAAGAAAAGCCAATTGAGTAATTGCAGTAAAAACCAAGGAAGAATAGAGGAAATATAAACAGGCCAAGAGGGGGGAACTTCAGAATCTTATAGTAAAACAATCTGCCAACCACTTTTATTAAATTATGAGAATAAAAGTTGCAGAAACAAATGCCAAGCAACTTTAAAATCAGATTCATGTCTTTTAAGTATGATTTACAAACAACTAGTCGTGCACTACTTTCAAATATTTATTAAATGGAAATTAACACAACAATACTTACAAGAGGGATATAAAATCAATCCAATCATGCACCAGCCAAAAATACTTCACTACCATCACTGGAAAGTATCACTCGGAAAATAAATTGTTTCTATATTACCTCTCCTTTGGAAAACCAAGGGTGCCAAACATTTTCAATGGGAAGTATGATAATATACCCGAGACTGGCACCATCCCGATGAGGGTGGTATCCACTAAAACTTGGTAACTGCTGAAGAAAGACTTGGACTAATGTGGGCAATCTTATCTGCAAAATCAAACATCTTTTATGTTCTTCTTGCAATCATATCTGTAGAAGGAGCACCCACAAACATCCCTGCAATAAGTACATATATGGGCAAGGAAAGAATTGACAAAGAAAGATAACTTTTAGAAGATTAAACTCTTGAATGACACAATCCATTTATTAAAGAATTACATAAATAACTAAAGCCAATAAAATAATACAACGGACTATGAAAAAGAAAACACCTCCACATGCTTTAAATAATCTGGAGCATCAGATTGATGCATGTATTTCACACCTTCAGCAGCATAAAATTTAGATGTGCATTCAAGGAATGACTTCTCAAAGCTTTCTGAATAAATTCCCAAAGCAGTAAACATCTTCAAAAGATGGGTTATACCACTGCTTCACCTTTTCTAAGAAGACAAAAGAAAAAACAAGTAACACATGGCACAAAGAATCTTACAACCTCATAAAAGCTTCATATAACACTTCACATTCAAAAATGAATAATACATATAACATGTGAATATTTTCAAAGAACAAAGTAACCCATAAAATCTAGAGTATTTAGGGTTTATAATGAAAAAAAAAATAGTAAACGGAATATTTAGGCTTTACAATCCAAAAATCTAACCTTTTCAATTGATAAAATTCAAAAAAAAGGTACCTTACAAAAAATAGAATAATGGAAATCAGATAAAAAACCGAACTTGTATCCACAAATCAACTATGCACTAAAACTATACCACACAAAAACCAAACCAATAAATATAGACCAAAACTCAACCAATTCATACAAACTCCTTTACTAATATATGACGATGATGAAAACAGATGGAAGAAAAGTGTTGTCGTAAGGAACTAGTATCCAGAAATCAATCAATAAATCAATAAACACCAAAACAGAAAACTTGTATGATAAAATCCTAAACAGAAAAAAAAAAAAAAAAGAGAGACAAAAACAAAACTTGTATCACAAAAGTTTACAAACAACTAATCACACCACTTAAGAACCCAACAAACGACAAAGAATACGAAAATAGTAAGTGCCCAAACTTCATCGACACTATCACAACGGACATACCAACATAGGTAAAAGAAAATAACTTACCTTCAACCTTATGGTGCCCGGAAATAAGTAGAAAAAGAAACAATCCTTAAAGCTTCAACCTTGAACAAACAATACAAATATTACTTATCAACTATGAGAACGGAAATATCAAGATACGAAAATAAAGACCTCCACAACGAAGACAACAACAACAAAAATTACCTGACCTAAAATGCAATGGTAACTAGAAAGGAGGTTGAAGAAGAACCTAAGCTATTTGAACCAAGCTACAAGACAATGAACATTATGCAGAGAACGGAAGCTTCCACACCAATCTATTCGACCTCTGCACCACGTCCATCAACCACACTCACAGCCTCAAAAATGACGAAAGGAGCGGTAAAATGGTAAAAACCACAAATACCATTGCAGAGGATGAAGAAAGGTTTGATACGTTGAAGACAAAAAAGACATTTTCGAAAACAACTATGAATTGACCAAATAACCTGACAGGAGGCAAACAAAGAAAAACAACTCTAAAATGATCAAATAACCTAACTATGGGACAGGTATCAAACAAAGAAGTAGGGTCAATTTAGTAGTTGCGTTTATGGTGTTTTTCCTGTAGTTGAATTATATTTTTCAAAATAATTTTTTAAAATAAGTTTTTTTGAACAACTTTCTAAAATATTCAATTTTTCAAAATAAAGATTTTAGAATTTGATATAACTGTGTACCAGTAGTGACCGGACGTCATACAGGACGGACGACCACGTCATTGGACCACCAAACGGACCGGACGCTCATGTTACCATATGCAACCCAGGAAACTACCCTTCTACTTATTGTCAGGAAGGTTTGGGCACGGTAGGGCGGACGCCCGTGCATCCACAATCATACAATCTTACCGCTTGACATCTAGGGGAAAAGCAACTCACGAGAAGCTGGCCGGCCGGCCAGGCCGCGGAGTGGTTAAAACCTATTGGACATGATTAACTTTTCACTAATCTCAAACCACGAAAAGTATAAATACAGATCCAGGGTGAGTGGTAGGTTGCATTTACTGCACATTTATTACTGCTTCATAGAAAAACGTCATTACCTTCAACTGACTTTGGCATTAGAGAATCTTTTGCAGGTCTCCCACCCGCGGACTAAAAAGGAAATTAAAGAATAAGTACGGAGAACTGAAGACACGAAATACGAACAAAGAAGGACGTGAAGACATTGGACCAACTCAATCATTCACATCCGAAATAGGTTGGATAAAAGTATTAAGAAATAATCAATATAGAAGAAAAAAACTACATTTTACTATATAATTTCCACCAAATTCAACGAATAACTTTTTGCTCGTTCTTCGTTCCTACATTCCCCGACATCTCCCCGAGTGAGACTCCAGACTTTCCTAGAGGTAATGAAGGTAACCAAGTGATAGCATGGTACAGTTAAAAGAGAGAATTTTAATTTTTTTCGCTATTAATACGAAAGTCAAGATATAGTAATAATGAGGTTCCAGAAGACAAAGACCCATTTTTAGATCTTTCTTTTCAATTTTTTCTTTTCTAAATTTTAGACTTTCAAAGACCCGTGGTTGTTGTGACGTAGTTATGGGTGTTATACTTTTTTACACCACCAACTTCTAAATATTTATTTAAGTATTTTTTATTTAAATCCATTTGCTTATGGTAGTTTGTATAGTTTATTTCGTTCTTTTTTAATTATTATTTGATTTGGTTTGGTTAAATTCTATTTTTAATGAATTCGTGTTTTTTTTAACTGTTAAATCAAAGTCAAAAGCGTTTTAAATATGTTAAATGTTAAAAATAAAAGTAATATATGAGATACTAAGCTTGAAGTTTACTAAATATTTGGTTGTATGCATATTATATTATCAACTCACTTTATTACCCATCAAGAATCAGATTATTATAATTTGAATTCTTGATAATTAGTATTACTTAATCAGTTATAGAGAGATATAATTTATATATATATATATATATATATATATATATATATATATATATATAATTAACTTATTTATGACATTAATTTTGATTAGATATTTTCTTCTTCAAATTATTAGTTTTAAAAGTAATTTTAATGAAAGATCGACTAGTAAAGGATGATTATAACTATATAAACATTAATCATAGAATAAAACAATTAAATAAATTTGTGATCCATAAAATTGAAAATTGATGTAAGTTTTATTCTTATTAAATCAAATATTAACAAGTGAAAAAATAGTCATTCATATTTATTTTATAAAAATATTTTTCTGAGTAAAATATAATCCATGCTACGTATTTTGAAATGTTTTCAAACCCATCACTTTAAAAATTCCGTCTATTTTTATAATTCACTCACCAAACTCTTTAAAGTTCATTTTACAAAACCTTTATTATGTTTGAATAGGAAAAACTAATCAAGTTCTTTTGCTCATTCTTTTCTATTTATGTTATTTTTGTTTTAGTGAGCGTAATTCTTACTTAGATCAGTTCAAACAATTTTCACCTACTTAATTACAAAATTCATAAGAGCATTAAAACATTTTATTCGTTAACAAATACTAAAGCAACTTCAATGTTAAATTTTCTTTATCTAAGTTTTTAAGTAAATAATTCAAAGCAAATATTTTGCAGTAAGAGAGTAATGAAGAAATGAGACCAAGAAAAAGTTTGGGTCAAAAGCAAAAACCTAATTTGCCTGTGATGTTTTATTATTGAGTCAATAGCCAAAGCCTAATTTGCTCTTGAGGCTTCATTATTGGGTCAATAGCAAAAGCCTAACATGTCCGCTCATACAATTCAATAAACCTAAAATTTCTAAATAAGTTTGCAGAATGGCCCATAAACTTAAACATTCTCACTTTCGCATAATAGATCTTGAAAATTCTTAAACGTCTTTTTCAGTCATTCACTAACTCAATCTTTCACAAGATAACAAGATAATTACACCTCTAATAAATCAATGAATTATTTGCTGCAAACAAAATTTTCATCACTGTATATTTTAAAATAACGAAACAATAAGTGAAAAAATGGATTATATTAGTTTAATTGTTAGTAATATTTAGAAAAGTATGATAAAAATAATTAATTACGATTAATGATGTTTTTTGTGAAAAAAAGAATATACAAGGTATTCCTAGTCGCCAAAAGGGAATACGAGTTATGAGGTCATAAAAGGGAGCTTTCTAAGCGTCTGATGGTTGAACTTTGATATATTATATTTATGAAAAGTGGTAGATAAAGTTGTGAATATTTAATATCATAACTAGTACAAAAAAAGAAAAAAAAATGTTTGAATGAATTTTAAAATTGTGTTTTATAATGTTTTGTTTTTTTTATTAATTTATAGGCACTAGTTGAGGAAGATGAGTGGATTTTGCTGCCATAAAAGTCCAAGTTCATGCAAGCCAGCGTACACCAACCACAAATAAATGAATTCCTATACCCCACGTCCATGGCCCTTTAACTATTATTATTATTTAAAAATAATTTATTAATTTCAAGGTTAATTGTTTTTTTCTTAATCATAGATTTACCCTTAGAATTTTTTTAACAAGCAATAATTTTTAAACTATCATTTATAAGTGTTGTTATAGCAGCTAATTAATTTCAATAAATTTTGTATGCATTTTGTAATTGCGCTGTATAAGTATAAAAAAGGTATATATTGCAATAAATTATGACATTTTTAGTTTAATGTTGAAAAATTAACGTTATGTTCATGATTGTTTTTAAATTAAAACAATCTTCTTTAACGTTTATAAATATTATGTTAAATTTCGCGGTAACTTATTTTTAGAACAAAAACATTTAGAGCATAAATCAAACAACTTCAAAATCAATATTATAAATTTAATTTAATTTAAAAGTTTGTCACTGGACGTGATCAACGATCGGATAAAAAAGTCCAGGGAGAATAAAAAATACAATGAAAAAGTGGTGTATCAGTGATTCACTGGACGCGACTAATCAGTGAAAAAGATGACTAATAATAATTAGTGAGGTTTAGAATAACATAATAGTTATTGCTTGCTTTCGCTTTTTTATAACAGAAGCGTTGGAGATTGAGCCCTCGATAATTATAAACTAAAGTTGGTATAATAGTCAACATAAAATCAATTTTAGATGTTTTTTTAAAAATATATCTCTTTCCATCAATTATTAGTTGATAATCAATTTTAGATATTTTTGGATAATCAACTCATTATTAAATGAAATTAGATAAAACGTGTTAAATTGAAGTAAATTATCTTTAAACTATTTTATTTAAAGGTTTAATTATTATTAGCTATGTTTATATTATAATTAAGATGCATTTCAATAAAAAAAATTCATCAAAAAATCTATAAATAAAATTAAGATAAAAATAATAATTTACGTATTTATTATCTTTATTATCTAAATCGAATTAATTCTGACATTTAACAACTTTTATCGAATACTTTTCGATAAATGTTGATGAACAAAAACTAAAGACTAAAAGTAAAGAACTACCTTGTAAAAAAGAAAAAACCAACCTCATAGACTGGTAACAATTTTAACTTTTCTTTATAATTTATTTTCATTAAATTTCCAATTAAAATATATAAAAAAGCATAAAATAATTTTTTAAATATTGAGATATTAAAAATCTTTATTTTCTTTAATTTTTTTCTGAAAATATTTGAAAATTTTAAAAGAACATTTTAACCTTATTTCAAATTAGCTTCCAAACCTTGTCGGTGTCAAAAATTTGAGGCAAAGTTCCCCATTTTTAAAAATCAACATATTTATATTCTAAATTTATAAATATCTCATCTTTGGTTTAGAAAAGAAAAGCTAAAAAAATTAGAAGAGAAAACAGATAAAAATTGATAAATTTTTAAATTATTTGAAAATGAAAGAAGAAGAAGAAAAATGTATGTATAAATCAGTGACCCTGATTAATTGAATACTACGAAAAGTGGGGCCATTTGTTTGTTGATTGGAGCCGGGTCTAGGATCGGGGCGGCTGAGCAACATATGAAAATTTTGTTTTTTATTAATCATTTTTGTTTATTGTCATTTTAGTTTCTATATTTTAAAAGTCTGTAATTTGATTTTTTATATACTTTATTTGATTTTCCTTAACCATAGATTTAGTGTATTTATTGGAAATTTCATTTAATTAATTAAAATATGAAAAAAGAAAATAAATATATGATAAATTAAAAATTACTTTTCAAACGTAAAAATCAAGACCGTGAAAAAAAAATAGAGAAACCAATAGATTCAAAATTAAAAGGATATCAAAATTATAACTTAACTAAAAATAAACAAATCAATCAAGTACAGAAAAAGAGCTTAAATGAAAAAAAAAGCGTATGAATGTAAAGTTTTTAATATTGTTGACCAATAAAAAAATATACTTATATGATTTGTAAAATAAATATAACCAAAAATGTGAAATTTAATTTTCTTAAAGTTATATTAAATCACACTCTTATTTATTTTAATTTCACATCTTTATTTTATTTTAAAATATATATTTTTTATAATCTTTTACAAACATTTATTTAACTTTTAATATTTTAAATTTTTTATTTTTATTTGAAATTTAATAAAATGTTGAAATAAATTAAAAAAAACGAATATATATGTCTATTTAGAGATCATAAAAAATTGATATTACTTCGTAAAAAAAAATAACAAGTATCTATTTTAAAATCAGAAATTATAAGTGTCATTGAAGATTGTCTAATTTCCAAAAAAAAAAAATGGAAGTTAATACACAGTGTACACAAGAGAAAAAACAACGGATGGAAAGTGAGGAATTAGATGGTGACACGTGGCAACGATCTAGCGGATAATGTAAAAGATCTAGATGGGGCGCATGATAAGGTCAAATAGGGTGGAGGCTCCTGATATCTTCTTATATACTAATTGGAGTTTGTTTGAATTCACAGATTGAGAGAGAGAGAGAGAGAGAGAGAGAGAGAGTGTTTGTAATAACCTCCATTGAAGAGAAGGCAGAGAGAAGAGAAAAGAAGAGAAGATGGGGTTAGGTATACCTGCTTTTCCCTTGACGATCGTGACTCACGTTCTGGGCGTGGTTGCCACCGTTCTCGTATTGGTTTGGCTCGTCAATTTCAGGGGAGGCTTGGCTTGGGAAGATGAAAACAAGCAACTCATCTTCAATGTATGCTTCCACCCTCTCTTTCTTCAATTTTAGATAACTTTACATGTTAGACTACTTCTTCCTCATTCCCCAACTCTAGTTTTTCCCTTTACTGTCACTCTTATCCATTTCTTTTCGAAGTAAGTTTCAAAGGATAATGATTTGTATGTTTTTAAACCTTAATAATGTTTTTTTTAACTTAGATGAATATGTTTTTATCTTTTCAAATTATATTTTACCATGATAAGTATGGAGATATTTTTATGCTTAGTAAAACTTCTTTATAAGTATGTAATTGAACATGTGTAATTGTGTAAAAAAAAAAATATTAACAGTTTTTTTACCCTTTCTTTCCCTGCTTATTCCTATAATTAATTATGTTAACACTGATCTTGTTTTTAATAAATACACATCACAAATATTAAAGACCAATCATGTTTGGAGTTATTTAATTATTAACTAAGTTAAATGTTATATTAAGACATGTTTGTTATTATTGTATTGCAGTGAATATTTACTCTAAATTAAAAATATATATATATATATATATATATATATATATATATATATATATATATACTTTCTCAAATTTAAAAATAAAGCGTTGGTGGCAAGAGGTGACATTAGAAGTATCTCAAATTTAATACTTGATTCGTTAAACTAGTTTGTGTCTGAAGCTCTGAAACGTTGCTTTTGATATGATTCATTTATAGCAAATTGTACTAACTGGGATGTTTCTTAAGGGCGTGAACCTCGTGTGATATGTATACCTATATTATATTTATGAGGATGCTGCTAGTTGTCATAAAATTCAATGTGAGATATTATTTTTATATCTAAAAGAGGGCATTCATATAAACCAGTGCCAGATCACTCTGCTCAAAAAAAGGAAATACAATATTCAGTAGCAGATCCCTTGGTTGTCCCATAAATTAAATAAGCTAAGATATGTTTTAATGGCTAGCTAAATGATGGCTAAAGAAGCTGACTTACTTTAGCTTTATTTTGGTATGTTTATCTAATAATTTAAGAGGGAATGTTTAGGTAATTATTACCAAGTTTCTGTTTTACTGCTCTAGTCACTTTGAGTGTTGCTATTGCAAATTGAATCCCTAGTATGAAGAATGTTGAATTCACAGGTTGAACAGAGCCTGAATTGATGTAATCTTTCAGTATCAGAATATACTCTTATATGCGAATAAAATAGAATTGGGACCTAATTTTGTTTTCCTATTTTGTCGGTCAAGTCCTGCTTTCTAAGCTTAACTGGAAAATGAAAACTGTGTTTCGGAAGCTTTGCGTGTGCATTCTTTATTATTATTTTATTATTTGTCGATTAATTATTGACCATGTTTTCACTTGTGGAACGCACATGGACAGACATGACATGCTTATCTGTTTTGGACTTGAGTGAGAAATAAACTAGCCGTCATGTGCCACCTATGGCTGCGTCTCTATTTTCTTGGTCAAGAGTTTTGAATTTTGGGTGTCTATCTTCTATGATTAATTATTTGAACATGCCATTTGCACATGTCGTTTCCTTCAGGCAGAAAATCAGTATGCCTATCAGTACACTCCTTTACATTTGCATGCGTCTGTGATTAGAAAAGAACGCGATACTCTGAGATGGAGTCCTTTGAATTTTATTTTTTGAAGAGAGAAAAGTATAATTTTTTAAATTCTCTTAATCTGAATTAACATTATGGCTTATGCATCAAGAGATCAAAGAAATGTCTGTAGAATATTTTGTTACACAATTTGGTTGATGTACAGAGTATTTGTTGCTGAATTCTGATATTACTTTTTGGAAGTCCCTATAACTTACGTATATTTTCCATTATACAGATTCATCCATTTCTTATTGTTTTTGGCCTCATAGTTCATGGAGGTGAAGGTAATCAAAATACTTTCAAAGGAATTTCTTCATTAATCAATTCCATTTGATTTGTTAACCCACTAATTGTTTCTCTGATTTTCTCACACGGAAAATATATTCAGCTATTATAAGTTACAAAGCTCTTCCTCTGAAGAAGGAAGTGAAGAAAGTGGTACACCTTGGTCTTCACGGAGCCGCTTTATCACTTGGAATAATTGGAATTTATACTGCCTTCAAGTATCACAATGAAAGTGGGATTGCCAACCTATACAGTTTGCATTCATGGCTTGGAATTGGGGTTATTGTCCTCTATGGCATTCAGGTAAACCACTGGGTGTATATACCAGGCTATCCTATGAATGTAGTATACCTTGGAGACAGGATATGATTATGGTTAAGTTTATGATTTTAGTTTAAGCACCAGACATATACTCTATGGTGCAAGCTATGAATTAAAAATGTGGACTTTGCTTGTGTCCAAATGAAACTCAATTATTTACTAATTTTGTCTAACATTGTGTTGGTTACCTGCAGTGGATATATGGGTTTGTGATCTTTTTCTACCCTGGTGGGACTCCAGATATTAGACGTTTCTCTCTTCCTTGGCATGCACTGTTTGGGCTCTTTGTGTTTGTCTTGGCTGTGGGAACAGCTACTCTTGGATTTCTGGAGAAGCTCACTTTCTTGGAGAGCACAGGATTGGATAAGTATGGTTCTGAGGCTTTGCTTGTGAACTTCACTGCTATCATCACAATCTTATTTGGTGTCTTTGTTGTGCTATCTGCTTTAGCTGATGCTCCTGCAGCAGCAGATGACTATGAAGCAATATAAACTTTTGTCTGTATCATATTTTTATTCTTATGAAATAATCTCATGTCTGCTATTAGTTTGTGTGTATTGGGTGTAGGAAGAAGGAACCAATTTGTTGTTTGTATTTTTGGGCATAATAAAGTCTGTGATTTGATCATCAGTATCAACACATCAACCCAAAAGTGTGTGATCAGTCACTGGTTTACGTAAGGTTTATTAGTTGTCAACTTAAACTTGGTCAAATTGCGGCCAAATGTTGAAAAATCAGTCTGTAATTTTAGTGCATGTTTCTTTTTCTGTCAAGTTTGATCTGAATGTGAATTCAGCTCTTTACTTTGATACAAGTTTTGTGGATTGAAAAATAATAGAAATCTATGTTCAGTGGAGTTTCTACTAGTTTCTAAACACTCTTTTATTCTCTGACTTTCACTTTCTTGTTAATAGGTATAAGGTAGAAATTTCAAATTTTTACATAATTTACTTTCAATTTTGTACTTCCTACGAACTAGGTTGGAGAGTAGTCACTCTAACAAAATATGAGACAAGACACCAGTAAAATGTGGCTTTTAGAGAATTTTGAAGAACAGATATAAGTGGATTAAGTGAATATATTAGAGATTGAAAAACTAAAGTATGTATGTTTGAGGGTTAATAATTGATAACATAAATGTATTTATCAATATTTTTGTACCAAAAAGATACATTTTCTTGCAACGCATTACAAAAGCTTCAAATGTTTATCTGCTTGACTTTGGAAATGAGTGGTTTCATGTTTCCTAGGGAGTGTGTTACTAAAAAACAAAACATGATAAAAGAAAAAGACCTGTTACGCTTTATATGGTACACAAAGATCGAGGCAATTGTGACAAAAAAAAAACTCCAAAATTAGTTTTGATCATTCCTTGTCACCTAAAAAGGAATATTCAGTATAAAGAACTAGGGAGGTTCAACACACACATAGATATAGTGATAAGATATTATCCGTTTTGGGCCAAGTTCTCACGGATTTGTTTTTGGTATCACTTCAAAAAACCTCTTAACAATGGAAGTATGTTATGTGTATATAAACTCATGTTCATCTTTTATTTTATCTTAAAATGATGGGTTTATAATTCGGGTTGAAATATTTATGAGGGTGTATGTTAACTTGATTTTTCCTTACAACTTCCACGGTTTCAAATAAAAGTACTATTGTGACATTAAAATTAACAAACATTTAATATAAATTTAAACAAAAAATATCTTCAATTTTTCAACTAATTTTTCAACTACTCCTATATTTCTTTTTTAACGTGAGTAGTTTTGTATTAATTATTTTTAATTACATACAGGGTTATTATCTGAAAAACTACAGTTTAAAAACACTAAAATAACTACAGTTTAAAAAACACTAGGAAGACTATATTTTGGAATGGAATAGTAATATTTTAAGGTTAGGTGGCTGGCACTCGTCAATAATTACTTAATATAACTTTTAATAACAATATCCTTAATTTTTCAACTACTCTTAAGTCTATTTTCAATATAGATAATATTATATTAATTACTCTTAATTATATATTGATATACTATTGAAAAAAAACATAAAAAAGTAAAATCATTATTATTTTAGAGGAAAAAACTAACAAAATTATTATCCTGAAACAAAGTAGTTTTTTTTACCATAAATAATATTTTGCAATGAAGTATTTACTCTTGAATTCTTAATTCATTCCATATACTACTTCATATTTTTATAGGTTTTTCCAATCTAATAATCCACTTATATTTTAATTTTGAAACAGTAAAAGGTTGAAGAAGTATCAAAATTAGTATGCTTTTATACTAATTCATGTTTATTGCAAAACAAATAAAAATATTAATAATGTTGCAAAATAAGAATATCACAGATTTTTAAAAACTAGAACAAATAAATAGTATTGGACACCTGAGTATTGTTGGACGCGCCATTGGGCAATTATTTTGAAGTTTACAGCCAACAATATTATTTTGAATTTTTTTTATTCATGTTTAAGTGAGTACTTAAATATTATAAAAAGTTTTATTGTAAGGTCCTTCAAAACTGTATGGGCTGTGGGGCCTTATTTTCTGAGGCAGCCAGGCCCAAAGGGTCAAAGGCACCATGACCTTAGAAGGTGTTCCTTCATTCTCCAACTCTGAACTCATTTTCCAGTTACTCTTTCTCTCTCTAAACTCAGTTCCATTCTCCTCTTCTTGCTCTGACTTCTCTCTACTTTTCCACCACTTTCCATCGTTGAAATTTCAAATAGGTAGTGTGCTCTCGTTCACGGAGTTGAGAGCCTCCCTTTCATCCGATTGAAATTCTGATTTGGACGGGTAAGTCAATTCCTCCACTTTTCTTGAACCTAGGGCATGCAACTCTACTGGTTACATGCAACTGGTGGTGCCCCATTTCGATTTTTGTCCATTCTAGCTCTAAGAGTTGTGTTGTCCCCACTTCAGTGGATTGTAGGGTCTTGTTGGGTGCTGGCTGTGTAGCTATCAAAGCCTTGCTATTGTTGTGAGTTGTACTGTACTGTAACCACAAGGTAAGGGGAGCTAGAATACTTCTTTAAATTGCTTGTATGAAATGTATGTATATTGGATTCTGAATTGGTGCATTGTTTGGAGTTGTATTTTGCATTTTGAGTATGTTGTAATGTATGTGTTGATACGTGAAATCCATGAAACTGTGTTGAGCTGTTTGGAATTGATTTGAATGGGTTTGAATTGCTATAATTGACCAATTGAAAGTGATTTAAGTGTGAAATCTGGTATATTTTTGGTTGGATAGAAATTTGGAGTTTTGTGGTTTTTAGGTCACTTTGAGAGGAAGTGAGGTAGTGATTTTGGGCATTTGAGGTCTAAAGCATGATTGGGTTGTTGAGGCAGTCTTAGCCATTGTATTGTGACTTGTTTGAGTCACTAAATTGATCAAAATAGGTGCAAAGTAGTAGAATTGGATTTGGGTACCTAAGTTGTGGCAATTGGTGTTTTAGAGTTGAATTTGAGTTTTAATCACTTTAGAATGGTAGTAGGAATGTTTAGAATCATTTAGATAAGTCCAATTAAGTATAAAACAAGAATTAAGGGTGTTAGAAGTTAGTAAAAATGGCTAGAAATGGTACTCTGGAGTCTGGTTGCAATTCTGCAGAATTAGGTAGAATTCTGCAGAACGCGATAGCTGACCGTTCGGTCATGCCCTGATTTGGCCGTTCGGTCAAGTGTTGATTTGACCGTTCGGTCATGTCCTGACTTAGCGTTCGGCCTTATTCTGCTTTGAGTGGTCGGTCTCTTTAGCCTTACCAGTTCAAACCATTCGGTCATAGGTAGCGTTCGGTCTTGATGGTGCTCGGTCTTGGTACCGTTCGGTCTTAGTGGTATGTGGTCTAAATAGCGTTCGGTCAAATCTCATAGCGTTCGGCCAAAGCTCTAAGTGTTCGGCCAAAGTTCTAAGTGCTCGACCAAGTTCAATAGTGTTCGGCCAAAGTTTGTAGTGTTCGGCCAAATCTTGTAGCGTTCGGCCAAAGCTCTCAGTGCTCGGCCAAAGTCATACCGTTCGGCCAAAGCCCTAAGTGCTCGGCCAAAGCTCATAGTGTTCGGTTCCAGCCTCTTTTGCTCTTGTTTTGGGTTGAATTAAGTGTGTGTGATGATTGCAATGCATAGTATGATGTGATAATGTGATTATATTACAAGTATGCGAGTATGTGAAACATGTTTGGTGGTTAAAAGTATGTGCTTGTACTAGTATGGTTGATGGACGTAATTCCATGGATCACAAAGGGAGGTCACATGGTGGTGCCCTATAGTGTTGGACGTAATTCCATGATCTTTCAGGAGAAAATTCATGGTGGTGCCCTAGTAATGTTTAGAATGAATTGCATGGTAGCTCAGTCTTGGAGGTTTTCCTGACGCTCCAATGGTCTTTCATTCTCAAGTAGAGATGATTGATTCATGTGGTGAGAAGTAGCAGGAGGTCCTAGTTTTGGATGCTTCCAGTATGACCCAAGGTGAGTGATAACGGACTAACCTCGTGAGTGTGGTAGGGTGAAACCCATTGACAATGGCTTTGCAAAGCAGTAGAGGCCACCATGAGTGCATAACCCGCCATAGCTCGGCAATCATTCTAGTCCGGACGAGTCAAGTTTAAGGGTAGCAAGTCAAGTTTGCATGGTCTAGTATCTATATTTAACTGTCTATTGTGTATGATTGCTATAACATGACTTTTATATCTAGCTCACCCTTGTTTGTGTGTTTGTGTTTGTTTGGGTATGCTTTCTTTTGCAATGATCATCCATTTGGATGTGAGCAGAGGCGGATGAGGTGCCTCTAGAGCAGGCTTTGAAGGAAGACGATGTTGTTGCTTAGTCTCCTTAGGGTTCTATTATTGTGTTTTTTGTATTTGGAATTACTATTCAGTTGTTATGAATCCACCTGTGATTCCCACCCTTTTGAAATACTTCATTTGTTTAAGTTCTAAATTCTGCCTGGTTTTGGAATGACTGTAAGCTTAACTTTATTTACAGTCTACTCTAACTGTTCTCTCTTATTTAAATGTGGACTTACTATGTTATATGTTCATATATAATCTGGGAAGTTACATTTATGATAGGTATTTTTTATGTGATAGCAACAAGCTATTTAATTATAGAAGAAAAACTTATTGAATGAAATTGTAATAATAACAACATTCTTTATTAAATATATATTTTGAAAATAGATATCCTTAATTTAATATGTGATAGTTTTTCATCAAAATGAAAATGAAGAGAACATATAAAGGAAGAAGACAAATTTCCCCTTACTACTTGTAGAAGCAATTGATCGTGAATAACATGTAAAAGAGATGTTTATAAAAAAATAACAGTGGAAAGATATAAAGTATATTAAGGAAAATCACACTTAGGAGTTAGTTTAATTTCTTCTAAACAAGAAGTCAGTTTATATTAAATAAGTCTATCTTTTTCTTGGATTTTTTTAAAGTGGAATGTGAGAGTCAATAATTTATTTTTATTTGTTTTAGTGACCAACTTTCAAGAATATAGTGGAATTAATGAATCTATAAGTGAGGTAGCATGTCATTCAGATGAAACACTATCTAAGGATTTATTTGTTGAGATTTAATTAGTTATTTGATTTTTGTTTTTGTTTAAAAATATTAAATTGGTGTTTTATTTTTTTAGTGTCAGTTTGATTTTGATATGTGAAAATTAATGTAATTTTGTTTCGTTAATTCTTTTGAAATTTATAACTGATTTTTTAGTACCATTGATATTAAAATTAATAAAAATACTCAAATTATATTATTTTTCACAAGTCAAAATCAACTTAAGATTAAAAAATTAGATGACTTAACTTTGAAATTTTTAAATACAAATAATAAAGATCAAATGACTAATTAAATCTTAAAATAATTTATAGTGCAAGAGAAACTCACTTGATAAAAAGTTTTTTTAGAGTTCAACATTGTACATTTAGTTGAATCACATACAAGTGAAAAATAGTTATAAACTTATTCTCTTAATACTTGTTTGTTCAGTGAAAAAAAAATTATGTAGTGTTTACTTTATTCTATTGTAAAAATGTTTATTTTGTTATACATCCACATTATATAATGTGTCATTTTGTCACTTATCATATCCTTTCACTGTAGTATATTTCTTATTCCACAGAAAAGACGGGTTAGGTTTGAGAGGATAAGATAAAGTCCATCTTTCCCTCTCTCTGTATAATATCCACATATAAATTTAAATTATTATGATAGTTAAAAAATATTATTATTTAAACATAGTTTTAAAGAAAAATATTAACATCATGATATTAGTTTTAAGAAATTTAATAATATTTCTAAATAAAAGTAATTATGTAATTTTTTTATAGTTATGTTAATATTATATGTATGTGTGTGGTTCTTGCTACAGTTCCTACCAAAAAAAAATTATTTAAAACAAGATTATCTTTGAACTATGATGGACTCACTTTCATTTTCATGATGGAACTGACATGAGATAACCACAAAGACGATTTTTGCTGTGACCAAGAGAAAGAGACAACAGAAGGAACTATTGATAAAGGAAACGTTGTTTTAATCTCTTGTCTCTTTTCTTATGAATCTTTGCTGCACTAGTTTTGGTGGGTTATCACTCAGCACCCTTATAATCCACTTTATACTTATTTCCCAACGCTTCTAACCCACTTCACATTTATCACCACGGTATTCTAAAACAAGGGAAAATAATTTCTTGCTTTTAACTCTTACTCCCTTTCGAAAGTGAAATTAATTTACATTATGCTTCCAAACTCATTTTTCTCTTTTGACAAAAAGTAATACCAAAGATTTATAAAAAAAATCTATATTATACGGAAATATATATAAAAGTTAGAAAAAAAAATAGAAAAAACCTTGACGAATAATTAGTATTTACAAATAATTATTATAAATGAATAATAAATATTTTAATATTATATATAAATCGATCGAATTTGAGTATTATTGTATCGTTTATAAAAAAAAATAAAAATAAAAATTTAATTTATATTTTATTAAATTAAATTAAATTTAATTATATTTAATTAAATTAAAATTAAATTTTAATTTATATTATATTTTATACAAATATTCATAAATCATAAAATATATACTTTTTAAACGAATATATATGTGAATAGCGAATTTTTATTTTTTTTGGAATGAGATAACGAAACATTATCCGTATCCAACTCTTATTGTCCTGACCTGTTGTGCAAAAAACAAATGATAACCGAACCAAAAATTGAGATTAGTAATACATCAATGGGTTTGAAATAAATTAAATTTGAATCAATCAATCTTCAAATAAATATAGCGTTTCAACTGAACTTGCTTAAAATAAAGGAAAAAGGAAAAAGGAAAAAGGAAAAAAAAAAAGTAATAACACAAACTTGTTTAAAAATTCAAATTTTAGATGATTGAAAGCTGATGGTTTTACAAGTGGATTGGGAAATTAAACAATGTGCTGAGCGAAATGATTGATTGCAACAAATGGCAGCACATAAGGATTCCATTGCCATCAAAGAAAGAATGTCCTCATACCACACTAAAAAATATTAATCAAAATAAAAGTGGATGAATAAATGAAAATTTCAAACTTGATGAACCAACAAGAAAAGACACTTTCGCAACTTTATTATAAATAAAATAGTGAATATAAACATTAATTACCAATTCAATCCGACTTAATTGGTGTATACTATTTTCAGTTCAAATACTCTAAACTCTAATTGAATTTAAAGTTTCTGTTGACTTCAAATAAAGATTTAGTTCTTCCAACAAAAAACAAGTATGCTTAATTTGGTGAGGAAAACTTGAACTCTTCCTACAAAATATTTTGTTAAAGAAAATTTAAATATCACTAATTTGTCACCTAAAAATTAGTCTTACATAGGGTTTAAGATACTGTGGTACCTACATTGTTTGGTATTTTTTATTAAAGAAATCAGAATGGAAAAATAAATCAGTAAGGATTTTTCAATATGACAGAGTTAAGAATGAAAGAAATAAAAAAAAAAAGTTTGACCTTTTTCTTACTTTATTTTTATTCAATTTTAAACATTTTATAGACTTTATTTCTTAATTGTTTTTACTCACTTTTAAAAATATTTTATTGTATTTATATTCTTTCTGTTAAAGGGATCCTATAAAAGTGTTTAAATACTTTAATTCTTTCTGTTAAAGGATCCTATAAAAATGTTTGAATACCTTAATTATATATAAAAGAAGTGGATCATCTAACTTATTTTTAGCATTAATGTATATTTCTAAAAAAAAATTTAATATAAATTAATTTCATACAATTATTTTTAATATGGGTATATTTGATTTTTTTTTTTAATTTATGTTTCATCAAATATCCCAAGCTAGAGCAACCTGTTAATGAATGAAAGGCGAAAAATAATATTTTAAAAGTCAATACAGTAATTTAATAATTATATTATAATAATATAATGATGAATTAAACAATAAAATCCAAGCATTATGACTATACATATATAAATAACATTATATTTTTATTCTAGAAATACCAATAAATATATATATATATATATATATATATATATATATATATATATATATATATATATATATATATATATATATATACGAATCAACTCAAGATCTGTGTAAAATAAAACATTAGTTGGAAATATTTTTCTAATTTATATATCTTTTTAATGGGTCATTGAAAAGTTTTAATTATTGTGATTAATGTTTATTATTTAAGGTGTTCTAAATAACGTCTTTTAACTAATAATGTATTGTTTAACGAGTCATTTAAAAACATTTACAATTATAGTTATTGCGTTATATTCAACATCAAACAATTTAATGGTGATGAATTTCAATCACTAAAAGGTTTTAAAAGTATTTATGTGTTTATAAAAAAATGTGACACTTTGACTATTTTCATATTTAAAATATTTAACACATTTATTTTAAATATAATGCAGTATAATATTGCTTAACTTAATTATGTTGCAATTTTAGTTTTTATAACATGTTCAATCACTTTTGTTTTTCTTTTATTCATAAGTTTTACATTCAATAAATATTTTTTGCATGTATGTCATACAATCTGTCTTTTTTAATTATTGTTATTAATATAACTTATTATTTTCTGCATGGTTCTACTGTTCATTTATTTCATGTACATTATTCCCAATATAATGTTGACTATTTTTTTCAATATATGGTTGATTATTTTTCAATATATGTTGTCTACTAACTAACAGTAATATTGCTTAAAAAACCAGTCAATGTTGATAAAACCTTTTTGTTTAGACAAGATGAAAGTCAAAGTATGAAGATTTCTTCTCCATTAAGTGCTTACATATTTGTGTAAAGCTCGTTAACATAATTAATGAAACAAATAATTAAAATGATTTGTGTTATTAATAACAACATTAAGATGTTTAATTAAAGAGATATTCTTACAAATTTAGATGCTTTAATCAACTAAAAAATTAATCATTGTTTTGAATCTTATACTCACTCTTAATGGTTGTTTTGTACAAATAGAGGGAGATGCTGTCTCTGTTGGTGTGCTGTGCCAACTCATAGGAGGCCACTTGTACCTACCACTGTTAGCCACACAGCTAAGATTTTAGAATTTGAGTTAAGTTACCTTCCTTCAACCATAATATCCCAACTAACTCTTTCCTCTTCCTCAATTCCTCTACATATATTTGCATCATACTATTTTTAACACTCCCAAACAACTCACACCTTTTTTCTCATCACTTTCTGCAGACAAATCTGAGTCACCACTGTCAGAAAAAATGACTGAGGAGCAATCCAAAACTGTGTCTGAGAATACTCCTATTACTACCTCTCACACTCCACCTGAACCTGTTGCTCATGACCCTCCAAAGGAGGATGTGGCTCAGGAGAAATCTGTTATTCCACAACCCTCTCCTTTTGCTGATGACTCCAAAGCTCTTTTACTTGTTGAGAGTATGATAATCTTATATAACTCTACCTTTGCTTTTCTGTTATCATTAAGTTAATATCTGCTACCAAAAGGGTGGTCAGATATCATTGTGTTTAAATCATTGCTTTTGTTTTATGCTTTTAATCTCATTTTGGAGTTATATGATGATTTTAATATAAAGTGAAATGTTTCTACCTACCTATCTACCTACTTGTGTGTAATTCGGACAGTTCAGATAATTAAAGTTTAAAGTTTCTGCATCTTTGTTCATGTTTGTTTTTCTGTCTTTTGCTATGATTTTTAACGTCTCATGTCTGTAGCAACTTCATTTTTTTCATTTGGGATACGTTAGACAGCTTCCTATTCCTGTGTAAAAGTATTCCAATTGGAAGAAGTTTTTTTTTTTCATTTTCATTCCTTTTATTATATACGTGACTTGTACTATGGAGTTTCCCAGAAGTGTTTTTACAAATATAAATGGAAAATGTCAAAACTCTCTGGTTAAGTTAAGCTTTCTGTGAGGCTTTTTTTTCAAAATACTTTTACTTTTTAGTTTTTCTTTAATTTTTTATTATCAGTTTTCCTCTGCTGGAATTTCCCTGTCGTAGGTCTATTGGAAAGAGTTATATGCCCAAACCAAATTGATGGGTTACCAACTGAATGATAATATGATTCTTTCCGTCAAGTAAAGATCTATTTTTTCTTACTTGAGCTCATAACATGTGGAAACTCAAAGGAAGAAACATCTTCACCTGGTCTTGTAATTCATACAGTATTACTCTATTCACTATTTTAAGATCTCCCATGTTGATTATTTTTTTCTTAGCCATAATCTCTTTACAACTTCTTGTAGCCTTGGATTCCAAAGTATACACTTTGCATGCTGTATACTCAACTTTTTGTTCAATCATATCATAAAAATTCACCTTCTTGTGTCTTTAGTTCACCACAATATATATATATATATATATATATATATATAGAAACACACACATTTATATATTTCTATTTAATGATCATTATAATTGCTGTAAAGGCTCAAACAATAATAATTATTACGTTGTGTTGTTAATTTGGTTTTTGTCAGAGACTAGTGAAGTTGTTGTAGAGAAACCAATTGAGGGATCTGTGAACCGAGGTGAGTTTGTTTGCATCGTGATACTTTATTTCTCGTTATGCATTTCATATTTACATCCGAATTCCTACGACTTCTCTTTCTTCTTCAGATGCTGTCCTTGCGAGAGTTGCAACAGAGAAGAGGTTGTCACTGATCAAAGCATGGGAAGAAAGTGAAAAGTCAAAAGCTGAGAACAAGTAAGAACTTGCATAAAATATTGTTAATTTCCTTATTCAGCTCAAATAGAAACTGTAGTATGACCTTTGGCTGTTTTTGGTACTGCACTTGGCATTAGAAAACAGTACGATAGTTGTGAAGTTTAAAAAAGATCTGTGAATATGGAGTTCTAATTATTTGTTTTGCCAAACTAGGTTGTTAGTTAACACCAAATGTTCGTATTATTTGATCATGTAATTCTTTGAAGTCATTAACTAATTCATATGAATTTGATGAGCAGGGCTTACAAAAACATTTCATCAATTTCAGCATGGGAGAACAGTAAGAAAGCTGCAACGGAGGCTGAATTGAGAAAGATTGAAGTAAGAGCTTGTTTTATTATTAGTATTAAGAAATTATTCGTAGTAATTGTAACTTGTTCTGTAGGTACTTTCTGAAATTGCGTCCATACCATTTTTCCAGTAGGAACTGGTTTTAAACGTTTTTTTGTTTATCTTCTGAATTGAAATGATCAAGGAGCAAGCAAGCTTCCACCACCCACCCTCTCAGAAACTGAGAGAATAAGGGTTTGGGATGGATCTGAGATTAACCATTTCTTACAATAGAAATAGAATAACCACAACTAAAAGTATTGTTATCCTTGTTCTGGAAAGTGATCTTATATTAATGTTTCAGCCCCCACAAACATTATTTTTACAAGAAGGCAATAAGAATTTCTGTTACAAATAATGTTTATTCTGAGGTCAACTTAAAAGGAATTTAAGTACTTCGTACACAACATTGGAAAATAGAGAGAGATTAGAAGAAGAAAAAGTGAGGAGTGAATGGAAATGAAGAGAATCAACACTGATAAGAATCTGGGCGTGAAATAATTTAGAGTTACACGAAACTTTAACATGTCTTGTGAAAAGTAAAATAACTTTTGCAATTTACATGACATTGAAGTTGGCAGAGATGGTGAGGAAAAATTGACATTTGATTTTCACTGTGTTTGTGAGCAGGAACAACTGGAGAAGAAAAAGGCAGAATATGGAGAGAAGTTGAAAAACAAAATAGCTACAATCCACCGAGAAGCTGAAGAAAAGAGGGCATTTATTGAGGCCAAAAAAGGGGAAGATTTCTTGAAGGCAGAAGAGACAGCTGCAAAGTACAGGGCAACTGGAACAGCCCCAAAGAAACTCTTTGGTTGTTTCTATTAAGCCTGCTCATTTATAAAAATGTAGTATTACTATTATTATTACTATTGCTATTATTTTCTATGATAGTTCATATCAGTACATGTGTGGTTTGGTTGTCTTTTATTGAGTTTTAGTTCATCTTCATTTATTATTGTGTGCACAGAGATATGTTGGTGGTGTGTATACAACAATTACTGTGTGCATACAAGAAATTGAATTATTCAATTTGGGTAATACCAATTTCTTGTACCATCATGCCACTAACCTTTCTCATTCCCTCACGAGCCCTCCTACCTTATTGGACAATATGATGGTTGTTGATAAAGGTTCAATTTCATGACCCAAAAGTACAATTTTGTTCTGAAGTTTACTTTGTCGCCACGCTAATAAATAAGTTTGCTGATAAAAACTCGTTTATACGTGAACTTGGTGTAAAAACATATCAAATTAGGACATTGCTCAGGAGTTGCATCATTTATCTTAAGCTTGTATTCAAGTAAATAAACTACTACAATTAAAACACAATCTAGTCTTGTTAAAATTCAAAATTAAAACCTTTTTACTCACTTCAAAACAAGATTAGTTGAGACAACTTATTTTTCAATAAAATATTTGTTAAGTCATGTTAACACCAATTCTTACTCACGCGACAATTGAATGCCAGCTCTTATGGGAATCAAGAACACATTACCAATTGAAGGACATGGATAATGTCATTAACTCTGAATCCATTAATGTTTAATTTTAACTTCAAGCGTCAAGTAGAAGGTAAAGTTGAACTCTGGCAACTATTCTTCTATCTATCTTTTTCCCCTCTTGACCAACTATTCAAAACCAGCTACATAGTGAGTGCATTTACAAAAATGAAGAAATCATCACAAAAGGCAAAGAAAATTTTCTTGTCAGTTCAAAGATTGCCTTTCTCTGAAGAGATATGAAAGAAACTATCTTGGTCACATGTTGCATCAAGGAGATTCAAGAAATTATCATTCTGTCCCAGGAATCCAACATCATCAGAGATATGTAGTAGGTGCTTTAATGCAGAATCTGAAGTATCAAGAAATTCATAATTGCCTGAGTCAGACCCAGCCGTGTCATCAAGCTTTGGTTTGTAGCTACTTATCTGTTCATGAACCATGTTCACATCCTCAATGCATGGATAGAGGCTACTAGTACTGTTTTTCACCTGCAATGACACATCTGAACAAGACTCCAATTTAGATGAGGATGAAGGATGTGAAACAGGACTTTGACTCACAATCCCTTCCTTTCCCTTGACCATGCGAAATGACTTTCCAACCTCAGAATGCCAAAGATGAAGAAAATGATCAGGGCATGTTGAACTCTTTGGCCATGAATTGAGGAACGAGGATTCCATTGACAACCTTGCCTCTGCCTCAACTCTTACACTTTCCCACTGTACCATGTGACGCGTAGAAGGAGATTCAGACTTGACAATAGTTTGATCCAGAACCAGACACGACTGTTTTTCTCTTAGGGAATGACATGATCGAAGGAGACGCTTCTTTAGATGGGTGTTCCAATAGTTCTTAATCTCATTGTCTGTTCTTCCAGGTAATTGGGATGCTATAGCAGCCCACCTAAGAGAATGCATGGTTACTTCCAGTTTATACAAACAAGTGAATGTAATATCACAGACTAATCCAACCATATATAAAAAATTATAAGCATGAGAATGTAGGTCTTAGGTTACATTATCATTATCATGTCGAAAACTTGAAACTCCTCAGTTTCCTTAAGTTTTTAATTCGTACATTAAGGATCCATAATTGCAAAAGGGTAACAGGATGAGAACATTAAGCAATGAAACAGAAACAATATCCATTGGGAGTAAAGTGACACATTTTTTGAAGATGCAACATGTTTACTAATTATTAAGCAGCTTATGAGTAAAATAAGACTTTAGGACCAAGAGGGTTTGGGTATACGCATGTGTATAGTACTATTGCCTACATGTTGAATTTAACAAGCAAATGGAACAATATGGTACCTGTTGCCAAGCATGCCATGGAGTTGAACAATTGTGCTTTCTTCTTCACTGGTAAACGGGCCACGCTTGATACCAGGGCGAAGATAGTTTATCCACCGAAGCCGACAACTTTTTCCACATCGTAAGAGACCTAGTTGTAAGCAAAGGTCAATTAAATGATTTTTCATAGACTAATTTTATCCATCTTTATAAGTCATAACCATGTCTGCACCTTTCTCCTTTCAGTGTGCCAATATTTTACACCCTCTGCATAGCAAGCTTCAAAACCCTCGGCAAACACAAATTTCCAAAACAATTTTCAAGGGCAAAGTACAATTGGGTCAAGATAAAGTTTTATGCATATGCCAACAAATTAGGTTATGACAAGTACTGGATGATAACACGATTTCTACTGTTTTCAATGGTCCATTTCTAAGAAGGACTGTACTTACCGACCCCCACCCCCGCACGCGCAGAACATAAAAGTACCATAACATGCAGAAATTGGTGTCACGAAAATACAGCAATAGAAAAACAACCATCGGATTCTCTTCATTCTGAAAACAAGTCACACTGAGATTGGAGTTTATCCAAGAGAAAAATGAAAACTTCAGGCATAAGAAAACGAGCTCTATTCTTCCCTATCTTCAAAACTTTCAAAAAGATAAATAAAAGTTCTCCTACTTTACAAGAAATGCAAAAGTAAGGAAGAAGAAAGTGATAAAAGAAATAAAGAAAAAAAGAAGGAATGATAAGAAAGTGCACCTGCATGTTTGGGAAGTGTACGCCAACTTCCATGACCATGCTCCTTGATGTAGTCAACCAAGGCTTGGTCTTCTTCAGGAGTCCAAGCTCCCCTTTTGACTCCATGTTTCTCACAACAAGGTGTTTTACCCATCTTCACCACTCATTACCACACCCACAACAATAATTAACACCACCGCTTTGTATTTTTTTTTTTACCTTGTGCTGCTAATAATAAGCTTGCACTTGCACACTGATGACAACAACAATTGGGTCGGTCAGGGTCTACTCATAATGACCAAAAAAAGGAAGAGAGAGAGAGGGGATGTAAAAAATGAGAAGAAAAGTGTTGCAGAAGGAAAGGAAAGAAAAGGCTAAATATTAAATGCATGTGTGCATAATAGGACAATGGGGTGGCTTTAGAGAGGTCCAGCACACAGAGAGGGTCGCATTTATAAGTAAAAAGAACATACATACCCTTGTAAAGCAAAGTGGTGTGGTTCTTAATGGCATGAAATAGAGATAAGAAAGTGAGAATGTGAAGAAGAGAGAAGGGGGTGTGCGGAGAGTAAGGGTCGCAGGAAGCCCCACTGAGGGGTCAGATTTTACTGGTGTTTTGACGGTGTAAAAGTGATGCAGAAAACGAGGGAAGTGATGATGGAAAACAAAAGGGTGCACTTAAATATGAGAATAGAAATGCATCATCACCTTGAGTGCAATGCAGCTGTGGGGTGAGCTGAAGGTCATTTCTTTCTGCACAACTCAAGAAAAGCAGAAAGAAAGAGAGGTTTTTTGTGATTGCGTTGAAAGACTAGAAAAGATGGAGGCGGTGGAAGAAAAGACAAGAGAAGATATGAGGGAGTGATGGATGGAACTGAAAGGGCATAATAAAAACCATATCCAATGAATGTTTATTGGTTAAGGTGAAGATGATGGTGGGAACGAGGTGCATTTATGTTCCTAACTGCCCATGAGTTAAACCTTGGTCAACATCCTCTTCCATCTTCTTCTTCTCCTACCATTTTCTTTCTTTATTTTTTATTAGTTTATTTATAAAATTTAAAATTATATTCCTGCATTTTTAATCTTTAAATAATGATTACATAGATACGCATTTCTTTTATTAAAATTTAAAACTTATTATATTGATTACTTTTTTCAAAATAATAAAATATATATAAGAAAACAAAGACAAAAAAAATACAATAATATTAGTTTATTTAGTTTCATTGTATCATTTTATTCTTGATAAGTTATAAAATTTACAAATTTCGCCTTGAGTTTTTCAATAACTTTTTTTAAGTTAATCTTTTGAACACAAACGGAATCTGGTTTGACATTAATGAGTTAATTTAATCCAATTTATTTACTAAGGAATCGAAAAATTTTGAATCTGACTTAGTTTATTATAAGGAGATAGATTAAACAGATTGATTCACTAATTCATTTAATTACAAGTATTTTTTAAAATCTAAAAAAAAAATATTTAAATTTAAATAATTTTACTCTAAAATAATGTTAAATGTTAGAAGTGGACTTTAAGTCTAACTCAACCCCACAAAATCGACTTGTAAAATGAGGTTTACACCCACTTATAAACTATGAATTGACCTGGTCGATGTGAGACTTTCAACATTAAACTCCAAAAATAATTCAAAATCAAAAAATTATACAAGTCAAATGTAATCCAAAAGCAAATCCAAAAAATGGATAAATAAGTTTATAATATTGTCATTTATAAGATTAGAGTCTTGAATTGATAAATTTATAAAATTTTGCTATCTTGGGAAAACATTTTTTCTTTATTCCTAATTACAATATATAATAAAAAAATGTTAACTAATAATATTAAAACACAAAATAATAAATAATTAAATTAAGCTAGGTAAATTAGTGAGCAACCTGACTCACCACGGGTTTAACTCAAATAAGTCTGGTAAGTCGGGTTCTAAGTAAACCGAGTTGAAAATTGACTTATGTAAAAAACATCATTTTTTCAAATTCAATTCGACCTGAACTCGTGGTGGACCGGATTGACCCACAAGTTCTAACCTATTTTGACAACGCTAGTTTTGAAGCTATAATTATTAAACTTTTTTTTTATTTTTAAAATAAAAAACGCATTCTTAATCTTGATATATATTCACATCACATAAGAATGCTTCAATAAATAAATTAATCTTAAATTTAAAGTCTTTATTAAAGCTTTGATACAACGTACTCTTTGTTACTCTTTCCTTCAGTATGTTCATTTTATCATATAAAAACTGGTATGATTTATGTTGTATGGTTATGTAAATTTAAAATGAACAAAACGAAATAAAGTGTTACTTTACCAGATTCTAACCTAAACATTCTACTTGCGACATTTCTCCCAATGACCAAAAATACCAAAGATTATATCTCTTCCACCCTAAAACAACTATATAGGGATTTGAGCTAACGACTATTTTTAAAATTCTTTCAAAGTACTAAATAGACTTGCATTGTCTTTTCAAATTTAAGCACAGTGCCTATCAATCTAATTAAGTAAGAAAGTTGGTAAGTTTATCCTAAAATGAGTTTACGTTAAGGGGTATTATTTTCTTAATTTGATTCAAAATGTATATTGTATTATCTCTTGTGATTGTGAATGGTAGATTACACAGATCAAAGTATTCAGCTTGGACTAAAAAAATGAAAAATTAAAGTAACAATTTGCCACGAGGAGCATGACATTTGAAAAGATGGAAAAAGTGCTGACGAGGGGAAATGCATATTCTTCTAAAGGAGTTTATCTTATAAAGCTTTTGCCACCCACAATGGTTCCTTTTGTACACACACTACGAATAACTTCTTTTCCAAGTTCTCTTCTCATTCCTTCACCTCACACATTCTATAAAAGGGCCTTCACAAATTAATCCATCCATCTTAGTCATTGAGAAAGAAGAACCGATCCGTTATTTGAGATAAAAGGGAAATGTTTAGAAACCATTTACCTCAGAGGGAATGGTTAAGGTAACCATAGTTGGAAGAATGAGCGATGGATTGCCTCTAGCACAAGGACTGAGATATATGAATGAAGAGTATGCATATCTTTCATGTTACAGGCAACAAGCAGAGTTCATTCTCCAAGAAATTTCAAGGGGAGCACTAATAGCTTCCAAGATGACTATTCATTTCACAATTTCTGCTTCAAGTATCCTTCCCTCTTAATTTTTGTTCAGTTCTTACAATTTCCTTCGAAGTCCGTTTTGGTTCTTATATCGATGAAGTTGCAATTTTCTGTTATGCCCTTTATCAGAGGCTAATCTTTCAGAAAACAGAGTTTATGTTGAGTCTATAAACATTCCATTTGAACCATAGAGTTTAAGTTAATGGAACTTGCCTTTAGGCTTTGTTTTCCTGTCTTGTTTCTAAAGTCGCAATTCTATTGCAATAAATTTGATTATGATAAAATATGTATTCTTTTAAAGCTACATGGTCGAGAACGGAGTTGTTTTCATTGTATTAAGTGAGTCTACGTACCCAAGAAAACTGGCTTTTCATTACCTACAAGATATTCAAAAGGAGTTTGAGAAGTTTGATAAAACCCTCATTGGCAAAATCACAAGCCCATACAGCTTTATCAAATTTGGTAATTCCCTTGAACCATTACCCCGCTACAATGTTATCTCTGTCTAGTATTTTGGGATAATGTTTGCTGAATAAGGAAGTAGAGGTCCACTTTTTTTAAACCACCCATCGCCCTAAAATTATTTCCTCCCTGTGAAATTTTTATTTTTGCCACACAAATCACAATTTTTCTGTCAGATGGTATAATTGCAAACATCAGCAGACAGTACATTGACACAAGAACTCAGGCCAACCTGTCAAAACTTAATGCTAACCGGAAACAAGATGTAGATGTTGCTAGTCAAGATTTTTACGACATTGTAGAAAGGAAGAGAAATTCAGGTAAGAGTTTCCCCCTCCTCAAATTTTTCATATCTTACTTTGATTAGCTGCGGTAAGAACTAGAAGCATGAACAAAGAAAAACATGTTATATATGCAACCTTTTTGGTCACATGACAACATCTTATAATGACAGAAACAATGAGAAGATTACCGGTTACTCCTCAACCTGAATCCACAATATGGTGTTCTCCACGTCTTGAGGTATGCTGAAGTTGAAATCTCCAAATTTTGATTCCCTGTTTTCTTGACAAGAAATGAAGAAGAAAAAAATGTTAATTTTTCATTTTATTGTTTGGACCACTCACCACAGGCGATTGCTTTGGAATGGACACCTATTATGATCCTTGTAATTACTTCTATGGCTCTTCTATGGGCTACCTTAGTCCTCACAGATGACTTTATTATTTCAATGCTGGTGAGAATTCCTCATCTCAAGACCAAAAGATGACGATTTAATACCATAAAATTTCAACATTGCATGCAGGAACTTAAAGAAATGGTCCACTGGTATTAAATATGATGCAACATTGAAGTTGCAGAAAATATAAAGACATGGACTGGCCCCTCCGCCACCACGCAATCCAGGAAACACAGAGAAAGAGAGAGAGATCCAAATTGAAGAAGAAAATTTCTGATTTGTCAGAGTTTCTACTTTCTACCTTGAAAGTGAAATATTTCCTTTTAAATGAACCAGTACTCTGACTTGTGTACTCACACGAGTTGCCAATTGATATTTATATGTATGTATTAAATGGCGTGTAAATATAGAAAATAATTTATATCTATCAAACTAGTAAATTTTCTAGACAGAGTTCACTGTTTCGTCAAATTTCTCATTATATTTCCCTTTTTCTATTTTAACTTTTCTTAATTATTTAAAAATATCATATCCATACTTTCAGATTTTTAAGCGGGTGAAAAATAATAATCATTATTACAGCACTAGTAGATTATTCTACTGTAGTTCCAAATATTCAACTTACTTTTGAACTGTTTTTTCTTATTCTGGGAAACTACTTAAATGTTTGAAAAAAAGGCTTTCCCAAACATACTCTAATAAGTTGGTATTCACGTTGTGTATTGGCGTATCTGATAGAAGTGGTAAGGAGTGTTTGTAAAATTGACTTGTAAGGATTTAATTACTTCGTTTTAACCTTAGCGTGATATTTCGTAGTAATTTTCACATGCATGTCCAAAACTGTAGACATTAGCCAAATAGCACTTAATCAAATGTGATTTTCTGTAAAAACAACGAAGACCATCAGAAGTTGACTTCTTAAACTGAAACGAAATTACATAGCTGTATCGCATTGAAATAATTGGAAGTGGGTAGAAGAATAGAACATACAACTTGGAATGCAACTTTTATTTTATATAGCTTAAGTTTGATTGTTTTGTGTATGTATAAAATTAGAAAATGATATTATTCTTTGTTGACCAACTCCGAAACTTACTTCTCATATGTACATTATCGCATCATTGCTCATGCTGAAATTGCTACTCATCAAGTCAACTCCAGGCACACAATGGATGAAACCATTTTCCGCCATCTGATTTGCATACTTCAGCTCTGAATTCAAAATCTCAGGGGCTGAAATGTTAGCCAAGCATCTATGGTACCCTCCACCAAAGGGTATATCTGACATATCATGGATTGCAGCCTCCTGAAGAGTTGAATTTTGATCAAATCCATTCCTCAAACCAAAAGAGTCAACTGAATTTGCAGAGTTTACTTGATCCAATGAAAGCCACTCAGCAAATAACAGTTTTGGCAAGGAGCTTTGGCTAGCCTCTTTGGTGAAGTTACAACTCTGTGTACCTTGAGTTGCAAGGTTTTTGAGAGAGTTTGAAGACTCCATGGTATCTGAGCTTGAGCTAGCATACTTTATTTGGTTATGAGAATCCATTTCCTTAGCTTTTGCCTCTTTCTTTTTCAAATATGAATGCCAGTAGTTTTTAATCTCATTATCTGTTCTTCCTGGCAAATGCTGTGATATCTGTGACCACCTGCCCAATAATATAATTCCAGTTTTTCTCAGCAATCTTCACTACATGTGAGAGAAATTATGACAAAGAGTTTAAACAGTAGTTTGAATTTCTGTTCTGAGTTTTACAGACACACATTCTTTATGTGAATAGTTTGTCTTACTGATTGGAATATAAGAAGGGACACTCTGAAACACTAGACAAATGGTATTGGACTAGATTTAAATTTAATATACAACAGAACTGAGGAATAGTTGAAAAGACTTTTTTTATTGTTTTCAATGTTCATCCCTCTTTAAAAAATGAAGCATGGCATCTAAGCCAATCCATGACTTGACTTACTTATCAAATTTTTCCTTTTACTTTTCATTTTAAATGCCCTAGTTGCTTTTCTAAAACTGAATCAAATATTAAACTCCTTCCAATTCTAATTGCATTTTATAGCTTCAGCCTCAAATATTGAACTAAGGGACTTTGTCTTTTCCTTTACTTTGCATAACTTCTTATACTAATTAATGCACAATTAAGATTTAACACCTACTCCTGACATGTCTTCAATATTTTTGACTGAAAATTACAGAGTTTACTTATTCTGTGTTAACTTGGTCATAAAACTGAAACTTTTAAACTGATAAAGTGAAAGAAGATTTACTCTTGTGGCTTACTTGTTGCCTAGCATGTGGTGAAGGGTGAGGATTGTCTCTTCTTCCTGTTTGGTGAACTTCCCTCTCTTTAGTCCTGGTCTCAGATAGTTTATCCATCTTAGTCTGCAACTCTTTCCACTTCTTTGCAAGCCTTCAAATAAATGTATTTTCTTCATCAATGTCAGGTAAACATTGAAAATATTATATAAATGCATGTTGGTCTGACTAAAACACTTTTGATCTTTGTCAGCAAATATACTTTTACACAAAATGCCCGTTTAGTCTTACCATAAGATGTTAAAATTACGCAAGCCAGAATTATCAAATTACTTTAGCAAGCAGGATTATTAATTTTTAGTAACTACCAAGTCATCAACTTTTTTATATCTTTACAGTGGTCTCTTTTGTCAAGAAGTCTTAGTGATATTTTCAAAATAGAAAATTTGTGTAAAGTTTTAAAAGACTGGAGTTTTAGTGTAATTTGAGGACATATGAAGAAGAGTTAGCTTAACTTAGTCTGAAAAATACACTTCATTCACAAGTATTACTTTTCCCTACCAATGTATCCTTTTCATATGCAGAATTGATTGGATAAATTTATTAGAATTAATCCAAACAAAGGGCAAAGAAGAGCTTACTAAGACATCTGAAATTTACTGAAGTGAAAGATGCCAACATTTCAATTTGATAACATAATCTTTGCTCAAATAAGTAGTAGACATACTTTCAAATAAAGGAAGAAAGACCTTTCTTATTTAATAATATAACAGTATTAAAAGTAAGGAATAATGCCCCTTTGTATAGTACATAAAAGGAATATGCTAACTGTAGTATGATTCACAAAAGGTCACAACCAGGAAAGAAGAAAGAAACCAACCTGCCTTAATGGGAACAGAACTCCAACAGCCATGACCTTGTTTAAGGATGTAGTTTCTGAGTTTATTGTCTTCTTCTGGTGACCATAACCCCTTCTTATGTTTTGGTTTTCCCTTTTCCAATGGCTGGCACCCCATTTTGCCTTGCCTCACAGAGTTTCACTTCAATGTTAGGCTTGGAATTGGAATCTCCAAAACAGAACTCACAGAGGTGGCAGAGAAGACTAAGAGAAGGAAGGGAAAGTATTTGACAGGGAAACAGTGCACAAACAGACTTATATATAAAAATTCCACGAAATAGTCGTGCTTGTGCATTTCTTTTTCCATTACTTAATCACAACAAGCGTTGAAATAACAAAATAAAATGATAAACCCAATAAAATATTTCTGTCCTGCTCCAAAGGGTTGAAAACTTGTTCCACCTTCCTGAAATTCACCTTTGCAGACTCAAAGGGTGGCAGTTTGGAAAATGTTGGAATTTGTGGTATCAATGTTTGCTACCAATTTTAGTAGACCACATGTCCAAAATCCCCAAAAGTTACATGATTTGTTTTTAGGTGCAGTATTTTTGGAGTTCTTTATTGCATACTTTGAATACTTCTATGACAAATATGAAAGTCTTATTTCAATTTATGAAAGGTATGAAAAGAGTGTTCAGACTTTACCTTTAACATAAATTAATTTTAACAGATGAAACTTCATTCTGTTCTTTAGCCAGGTAGAGTGAATGGTAGTGAGGTAATAATAGAAGAACAGCTATGAATTGGAGGGCACTATTCATTGAACTGGTATAGTAGACCCAATAGTTAAGGCTTATTCAAGTCAACATTCGTCTCTCGTGCCGACACATTCTGTACCGTCCAAGAACAATTAACAGACTGTGTATAAAACTTGATCATTGATTGTCACATTGTAACGCCAAAACACACAACAAACGTGCAAGACTCTACAAAACTGATCATTTTATTACCATGCATATCATAATATATGTATTTCATGTGTAAATTTAAACCCTTTCTGTAAATATGCTTTAGGTTATGAATTTTTATCGTTTTCATAACTGGGTTTTGCATCTAGCTTTTCAGGTAATGCATAACTCTATTTCAAATGAGGCAGGACGTGGTTCTTTTAACTGGTGTCCACTGTTGAATTGAAGGAGTGCACGATATGGTTAGCAAAAACTGAGGATAAAAAACTAATATAATGAAAACTAATCAAACTTTTCTTCATAGAAAAGTTTTTATTTCAAAGTTATGCAGTTAAGAAATCAGTCTTTGTCCTCTTTCTGTGACTGATGTGTGCAGTTGATGAAATAAACGGTAGAAACAGCGAATCGGGTAAGCGTGTGCGTGCTGAAGAGGTTGCAATAGGAGAAAACTGTCCTTACTAGAGCCATTAACGCTTGCAATATTATTGCAGAAGAACTATCTTACAAATTTGGATGAGCATGGAACATGTTTTTGGATTGATGCTGGAAAAATCAGGATAAAATATAAAAATAAGTAAACTTGGATGAAATAGGTGGGTAAAATTTCACCACAAATCTTCATCCTTGTCACAAGAGCATGAACCCACAAATGTGATATCCATTGTTTTGTCAAGTTTTCTTTAAGGACATCTTAAAAGAAAAGTTATTCATGGACACTATAAAAGTGTTTTAACTCTTAATATATACTTAAAGAGATAGTAAAAATAATAGAAAGAAAAAATAAATATACAATAGATGTAGATAAAATGAAACTGTACATCTATTCTTTCGACTATGGGTCGAGGTTATTCTTCGAGGATAATGTGTCTTAACGTTCATCTTCATCACGATTCGTAGCTAGAATGATATTTATAAAAGATATTAATATTCAATATTAAAAGTTAATAAAGATTCGACTGGGTTAATAACTAATGAGTAATAAATATAATAGTTTATTTTTTTATTATAGATTTTAAAATATTTATAATCTAATCATGATCCAATTAGTATTAATTATGTTTTATCGTAAGTTAATTTTTATCTAGTCATTGTTTAAAGATAATCATTTGGTATGTTTGATACAGTGACTCAATTTGAAGTGATCTCTTTTATGTTTTTGACTACGTAGATCGTCCGATCCTAAACTAATCAGAACACCATACTATACATTACATTTATAATTATTGTTTTTATTAAAAATATTTGACATCTTAAAATATCAAACCTCGATTCTTTTTTTAGCAAACATTTTCTTAAATTTTTTTTGAAAAAGTTATTTGCCATGAAATAAATATGAAGCAAAAACTATTTTCCTTGAACACTTGAGAGGATAAAAAATACAAACTTGTAAAGAAATTAGTGGGTAGATGCAGATGTGAGCCTAACTTATTGTATGATGATGTTTGATACTAGAACTCGAAAAGGAATCAGAAGATACCCCATGTATATCTTGGAGTTGGTAGTGTCCCTTCAATCAGCCATATACCCAACCAGAACAAGTCATTGACTAAGAAAATGATCCTACTTTGTGAAGAAACACAGGAATCCCACTCAGACACGACAAAGGTACAGCGTTCGTGAATTTCAGATTATTCAATCAATTAATCACTTTATGAGATCGACAAGGAATCACAATTATTGTTCAGAATTGGACAATCAGCTACTTCATTATATAAACAAAACCATATTTTATTTCTATCTTTAATTAATATATATACCCACTCAAGTCCCTTTGCCAGATTACACTTTCATTAATATTAAAAATTTAAAGAAAAATACTGGTTGAAAAACTACACTCTCAAAGTTCAATGGGGATAAAAAATTGTCACGCATGGTTGAAGGTTGGCCTCCTCTAAGTAGGTAGAATTATTCAGTTTGTCAAATAATATTAAACAACAATAATATTGATGAGAACGAAGAAGCATGTAAAGACTTTTCTGTGTGACCTTTCTGAACCTTCAATAAAATACATATAAGAAAACCTCAATAAACTTAATTTCAATTATCAAAAACTTATAATAATAAAATTACATAAATAAAATTGTAGGCGTGGCTGAAGCTCCAAAGGATGTATTTTCATATAACAAAAGTTGAAGCATGCTTTGCTCTACAGCTGTTTGTTTCTGCCTAAACTCATGGAACAATTAATTATCTTATTCTGCCTAAAACTTGTGGAAAGGATGAAGAATGATTATTTGCCGACCATTATCTTCCATGGAACAAAGGAATCTTACAATTGTTGTTTGCATGCCCTTTTATTAACTATAAGGTTATTCATGTCATATTTTGGTCCTTAGAGAAACGGTGTTTTCACGTTATCAACAAAAAAATGTTAATATATATATATATTGAAATATAGATAAAAATAAATAGATAGGTAAATGAAATCGACGGAAAAGAGACTTCAATATCTAACATTTTAATGTTTTGGGGTGAGAAATTGTAACCAATGCAAATATTTTTTCCTGGTTGATTGAGGTTTTTATAGGTTTTTTAACTCTTAATATTTGGCCAACATTTGACATAAAAGAGAAAATGATAATGAGTGCAATTACTATATTAATTAGAAGAAAGCAAAATAGAAAATAAGTAATAAATTAGCATATACACAGTCTTGGTAATTTTTTTATTCTTCAAAATACAATATTCCTTTACTTTACCATGTGTATAAAAAATCAGTTTTACTCTTTCACAATTATAAATCCTTTGTAAGGACCGATTGTAAACACTCGTTCATTTGAATATTCTTTGTTGAGTTTTTATTAAAAAAAATCATTTTCTTCCGTATCCAAAATTTTGTAATTCATTTGTTTAAATATTGTTTTATTTGTGTATAGTCATATTCAGCTCATTGATCAGTTCATTCTTTTTTTCTAGAAACAAATTAATGGATATATTAAAGAATGTTAAAAAGAAAAAAAAAACAAAAACAAAAACAAGTGAACAAACTACTTGAAAACTACAAAATAAGATTAACCGTTATTAGGTCATATTGTTTTTCAAATCCTATAATCTTAAAAAAAAACAATCTCATAGAAATTTATAAAGAAAATAAATTAAAAATATATAAATTTATTAATTATTCAAATCTCAATTAAATTGTATATTTATTATTTTTTAAATTATCTTTGAATATGAGAAGAAAGTGTGTATAATATTTTGTTTTAACTTTATTCGTTAGTAATGTTTGTAAGTTAAGTGGTTATTCAACCTAGCAAAATTGTTTCAAAACCACATTAACCGAAGCAACCCAAATTGTAAAAGTTTGGTTGTGGTGATGGCATAATTAGTTTAATCGAACCAAACCACACTAGATGTGTGCACTTTAAGTTTTTTTTAATTTATTTTTCATAAGTATTTAACATTTAGAACATATTTTTATGGTACTTTGCCATGTGTTCGGTGACATTGTTTGATTTTGCTATGTGCTGTGTGGTAAACCCATGATTGAATAAGATTAAGAGATTGATGACGATAATTATATACAACAATAATAATATATGTTATATGATAAAGTTGTCAAGCCAATTCAAGTATGGCCGTTAGTTACATATGAGATCATGTTTTATATGAACAAAACCCCTCTAATCCCCTGCTTAAAAAAGAAAATCAAGATATTGTTCTAATCTCAAATCGTTGCTTGCTGGCAATAAAATTTCTTAACAAATGTCATGCACAATATAATGCATTACAGTTTTTTTTTTAATTAGTATTTTGAATATATTGGCATCATCACTTTAGATTATCAATCTGTCAAGTTTTCTTTCAAGTTCTTTCTCTTTTATCACTACATTAACATGTTTTTGTCGTGTTAAAAAAAAAATCTGCCTTACACGAACTTGGTTTTGTATCTTCTACAATAAATAAATAAATAAATATATATATATATATATATATATATATATATACCATTAAATTTCGTAAGAACACTAATAAGATGGATTTTTTTATGCGTAAATAATTACTGTTCTCAATAATTTATCCTCTGTGAATATGCAAATTTTCTAGGTTACAAAATGAATATTTGGAATATTTTGATAATTTCAAAACTAGTAAGATTATCTCTTTGAAAATTATCTAGAGAAAAGGTAAATATATTAGAGAAGAGGTAAATATAGAAGATTAAAAAAATGAGAAAAAAATATATATTCGAAAAAGGAGTAGAACATCTATTTATAAATGAAATATGGACATAGGATGGGTGAAATATCTCACTGAAAAAAAAAACATGTGATTTCACGTTGTGGATTACCAAACACCAATAACATTGGAGCCAACAAAATAAAAAATAGACACCACTCGTCACTCAAAACCCTAAGACAATGAGTTAATGAGTCTGTTACCTTTATATACTGCTCTACTTTATCATTTTTATCCAATATGGGACTTAAACTCACACTTGGATTCCCAACATATACTACTACAATACTCATTTGATTTTCTTATTTAAAGGCTCAAAATGAAGTTGTTAAGTGAGGGTATTTGAGAAAATATATTAATTACAATACTTATTTCACTATCTTATTTAAATACTCAAATGAAACTTAAAATAGGTATGTTTTGATAAACACCCATTAACTTACATAGATGATAATAATCACTCACAAAGTACTCTAGCCTAACATATAGACACTTAAACACATCATATGACTTTTCAATGTAAAATTGAAAATGATCATACATTACTCTTCAAACACTGGTATGGATTAAAGGTAATCTCTAGACAAATTAATATAGACTTTAATTTTATAAACAAAATTGAGATTTTACATATCACCATAAAAAATGTTAAATGCACATAAAACTATTATTTCCCAAATGTCACATACAACTGAACATCACATTGTTGACAATTAAAGTTGTCAAAATGATTTAAAACACACAAGTCAACTAGAACTATCACGAATTTAAACCGGATTAAATCAAAAATATTGTAAATTTTGATAAGGACAAAAAAAATGAACCTAATTCACTGATAATCCAGTTTATTCGAATTATAATTCACTGAATCACGCATAAATTTTAAATATTAAATTATATTAAAATATGAGAACCTAAAATACTATATATCTTGTATTTAAATTGTATTAAATTTTTGTGATTTTAAATTATATTTAGAGTTTACAATATTTTAGATAGTATTATATTAAATTTTATTTAAAATTCAATATGGAAAAAAACTATAATCTTTTTTTCGTTAGACTAGTTAACATTTCAACTTACTTAAAGAAAACTTTTAATTACTACTAAGACAAATAATGATCTATTGACATGGACCTATACATATTCTTATTTTTTAAATTTAAATTATATTTTAGTCTTTATGATTAAAAAAATACTTATTTAAGTATCTTTCTTTAAAATATAATAAATTACTCTTAGTTATTAACCTCTTTTTATAATTTTATAATTTTATAATTTTATAATTTTACAATTTTATAATTTTATAATTTTATAATTTTATAATTTTACAATTTTATAATTTTATAATTTTATAATTTTATAATTTTACAATTTTATAATTTTATAATTTTATAATTTTATAATTTTATAATTTTACAATTTTATAATTTTATAATTTTATAATTTTATAATTTTATAATTTTATAATTTTATAATTTTATAATTTTATAATTTTATAATTTTATAATTTTATAATTTTATAATTTTATAATTTTATAATTTTATAATTTTATAATTTTATAATTTTATAATTTTATAATTTTATAATTTTATAATTTTATAATTTTATAATTTTATAATTTTATAATTTTATAATTTTATAATTTTATAATTTTATAATTTTATAATTTTATAATTTTATAATTTTATAATTTTGTAATTTTATAATTTTATAATTTTATAATTTATAATTTTATAATTTTATAATTTTATAATTTTATAATTTTATAATTTTGTAATTTTGTAATTTTATAATTTTCTAATTTTGTAATTTTGTAATTTTGTAATTTTATAATTTTATAATTTTATAATTTTGTAATTTTATAATTTTGTAATTTTATAATTTTATAATTTTGTAATTTTGTAATTTTGTAATTTTGTAATTTTATAATTTTATAATTTTATAATTTTATAATTTTATAATTTTATAATTTTATAATTTTATAATTTTATAATTTTATAATTTTATAATTTTATAATTTTATAATTTTATAATTTTATAATTTTATAATTTTATAATTTTATAATTTTATAATTTTATAATTTTATAATTTTATAATTTTATAATTTTATAATTTTATAATTTTATAATTTTATAATTTTATAATTTTATAATTTTATAATTTTATAATTTTATAATTTTATAATTTTATAATTTTATAATTTTATAATTTTATAATTTTATAATTTTATAATTTTATAATTTTATAATTTTATAATTTTATAATTTTATAATTTTATAATTTTATAATTTTATAATTTTATAATTTTATAATTTTATAATTTTATAATTTTATAATTTTATAATTTTATAATTTTATAATTTTATAATTTTATAATTTTATAATTTTATAATTTTATAATTTTATAATTTTATAATTTTATAATTTTATAATTTTATAATTTTATAATTTTATAATTTTATAATTTTATAATTTTATAATTTTATAATTTTATAATTTTATAATTTTATAATTTTATAATTTTATAATTTTATAATTTTATAATTTTATAATTTTATAATTTTATAATTTTATAATTTTATAATTTTATAATTTTATAATTTTATAATTTTATAATTTTATAATTTTATAATTTTATAATTTTATAATTTTATAATTTTATAATTTTATAATTTTATAATTTTATAATTTTATAATTTTATAATTTTATAATTTTATAATTTTATAATTTTATAATTTTATAATTTTATAATTTTATAATTTTATAATTTTATAATTTTATAATTTTATAATTTTATAATTTTATAATTTTATAATTTTATAATTTTATAATTTTATAATTTTATAATTTTATAATTTTATAATTTTATAATTTTATAATTTTATAATTTTATAATTTTATAATTTTATAATTTTATAATTTTATAATTTTATAATTTTATAATTTTATAATTTTATAATTTTATAATTTTATAATTTTATAATTTTATAATTTTATAATTTTATAATTTTATAATTTTATAATTTTATAATTTTATAATTTTATAATTTTATAATTTTATAATTTTATAATTTTATAATTTTATAATTTTATAATTTTATAATTTTATAATTTTATAATTTTATAATTTTATAATTTTATAATTTTATAATTTTATAATTTTATAATTTTATAATTTTATAATTTTATAATTTTATAATTTTATAATTTTATAATTTTATAATTTTATAATTTTATAATTTTATAATTTTATAATTTTATAATTTTATAATTTTATAATTTTATAATTTTATAATTTTATAATTTTATAATTTTATAATTTTATAATTTTATAATTTTATAATTTTATAATTTTATAATTTTATAATTTTATAATTTTATAATTTTATAATTTTATAATTTTATAATTTTATAATTTTATAATTTTATAATTTTATAATTTTATAATTTTATAATTTTATAATTTTATAATTTTATAATTTTATAATTTTATAATTTTATAATTTTATAATTTTATAATTTTATAATTTTATAATTTTATAATTTTATAATTTTATAATTTTATAATTTTATAATTTTATAATTTTATAATTTTATAATTTTATAATTTTATAATTTTATAATTTTATAATTTTATAATTTTATAATTTTATAATTTTATAATTTTATAATTTTATAATTTTATAATTTTATAATTTTATAATTTTATAATTTTATAATTTTATAATTTTATAATTTTATAATTTTATAATTTTATAATTTTATAATTTTATAATTTTATAATTTTATAATTTTATAATTTTATAATTTTATAATTTTATAATTTTATAATTTTATAATTTTATAATTTTATAATTTTATAATTTTATAATTTTATAATTTTATAATTTTATAATTTTATAATTTTATAATTTTATAATTTTATAATTTTATAATTTTATAATTTTATAATTTTATAATTTTATAATTTTATAATTTTATAATTTTATAATTTTATAATTTTATAATTTTATAATTTTATAATTTTATAATTTTATAATTTTATAATTTTATAATTTTATAATTTTATAATTTTATAATTTTATAATTTTATAATTTTATAATTTTATAATTTTATAATTTTATAATTTTATAATTTTATAATTTTATAATTTTATAATTTTATAATTTTATAATTTTATAATTTTATAATTTTATAATTTTATAATTTTATAATTTTATAATTTTATAATTTTATAATTTTATAATTTTATAATTTTATAATTTTATAATTTTATAATTTTATAATTTTATAATTTTATAATTTTATAATTTTATAATTTTATAATTTTATAATTTTATAATTTTATAATTTTATAATTTTATAATTTTATAATTTTATAATTTTATAATTTTATAATTTTATAATTTTATAATTTTATAATTTTATAATTTTATAATTTTATAATTTTATAATTTTATAATTTTATAATTTTATAATTTTATAATTTTATAATTTTATAATTTTATAATTTTATAATTTTATAATTTTATAATTTTATAATTTTATAATTTTATAATTTTATAATTTTATAATTTTATAATTTTTTAGTTATATATTTTTATAATTTTTTAGTTATATATTTTTAAATTATTATAATTTTAATATTGTATAACTTTTGATTTTTTAATTTTATTATTTTGTAATTTGTTATTTTATATTTTTATAATTTTTACTTTTATAATGTGTTGTTTTATATATTTTCAATTTGATAGTTTTATAATTATTTAACTTTATAGTTTTATATTTTGTACTTTTGTTTTTTTAGTTTTAGATTTTAGATTTTTAATTTATTTTAAGATTAACTTTCAATAAATTATTGAAGGTTATGTTTGTCATTATGATTTAATGTAAAGATGTATTACTCACAATATTTAAATAAAATAATAATATAAGATGGGTGTCACATTATATATTTAATAAAAAAATACTATTACGAAAAGTAAATGGAAAATTTTAAAAATTGAATAGATTAAAAATAATTTAATAGAAATCTAATGGAATGTTTTGAAATTTAATAAGGTCTCAAAAAGTAATTATAAGAAAATTCTTATCTTAAGAATAATAAATTATTGTTTTCATTTTTGTAAGTGAAGAATGGATAAAGTGACTTTAGAAGAGTGAAAGTGAAGAGAGCGACTGCAAGACAGAAGAAGTAGAAGAAAGTCCTTTGTGGAATCCTGAAGCGCGCCAAATCGAACATCAGTCATGGGAAAGCAAAAGCAACAAGTGATTTCCCGCTTCTTTGCTCGCAAAGCCAAACCTTCCTCTCCTCCGTCTCCCTCGTCTCCTTCTCCTCCTTCTTCTCTCCGTTCCAACCATCCCACTCCCAAAATCTCCGCCACCGCCACATTCTCCCCTTCCAAACGCCGCCTTAAGTCCCAACTCACACCCCCCCGCAAGCTCCAGAAGCTTCAGGAGCCTTCTTCCCCTTTACTTCACCAACGCTTCCTCCAGAAGTTTCTCGAACCTTCCTCCCCTGAACATCCCCCTCCCCCTTCCTCTTCCAAATGCCCAACCTACACTCCTCTCGAACAGCAGGTCCTCCACCTCAGAGCCAAACACCCCGACGTTCTCCTCATGGTCGAGGTCGGTTACAGATACCGTTTCTTCGGCCAAGACGCCGAAAACGCTGCCAGAGTCTTAGGCATTTACGCCCACATGGATCACAATTTCTTAACCGCTAGCATACCAACTTTTCGATTGAATGTCCACGTCAGGAGGCTCGTCAGTGCTGGGTATAAGGTCGGCGTGGTGCGGCAGACCGAGACCGCTGCCATCAAGGCCCACGGTTCCAACCGCTCTGCGCCGTTCGGGCGCGGGCTCTCGGCGCTTTACACGAAGGCTACGCTTGAGGCGGCGCCGGAGATCGGGGGAGGGGAGGATGAGTGTGCTGGAGAGAGTAATTACTTGCTTTGTGTGGTGGAGAAAAGTGTTGGGGGGGAGAAGGGGAATTGTGGGGTGGAGGGTGGTGCTGATGTGAGGATTGCGATTGTTGCTGTGGAGATTTCGACCGGGGATGTTATTTATGGGGAGTTTTGTGATGGTTTTCTGAGGAATGCGCTTGAGGCTGTTGTTGTGAACTTGTCTCCGGCTGAGTTGCTTCTCGGGGACCCTCTTTCAAAGCAAACAGAAAAGGTAGTTTTAAACGATTTAATTTGACATCTCGACTTTTATTGTCTCATTGTTTTGTGCAATGGAACTTATGTGTAGTTGCTTGCTGTTCTTTACTTGTCATGGTTTTGCTTGATGGAATGTTGTTGCTTGATACTGCGTTCGACGATACATCGATGATGTAGGATTGAGTTTGAAGTTCAGGTTTCAAGGTAGCTTCTTTCTTGGCCTGACTCCAGGTCTTGCTTGTATGAAGAGGTGGCAATTTTGTGTAAAATGTACTGTTTATTAGCATTGTTTGATGAGGCATTTAAAATGGGGACCATTTGGATGAGTTTTTCTAACAACGATATTTCATGAATGGAGGTTAGTGGAATAAACACGATGTACGTAGGCATGGGTCTTTACTATGCTTTTTTAAGTATCGAAAATGTTTGATTTGTCAATCACTGTAATTTGTATTTCAACTTCTGACACAGAAGATAATTATACAGTGCAAATCCCTTGTCTCAATTCAGATTTTCGGTGTGAAAATTAAAATTTAGGTTCCCATTTAATGAAAATTTTAATTATCTGAATGGAGAAATGAAGTTTCCAGTAATGAATGATTTTATTTGAACTACTTATCAATACAATTTAATGCGATGGTGTTTTCATTGTGGCAGGTATGAATTAGTCCAGACTGATTAGCTGAGTTAACTTAACACTGAAATTGGTCTTCCTAAGAATTAAGACTAACTGGATGTTAAAATTGTCACCAAGGTTTTTGAACATCAACGTTGTTCCTTTGTTGTTCCTTCTTAGTGTAAAACGAATCTTCAATTTAGGAATGAATTTGAGGCTGCAACACTTCTTCAGTAACCAAGTTGATGCCTATTTAATTCTAAGCGTTAAAGGACTGACTTGATGCCCAAAATCATTGTAGGATAACCATTACATCCTGTGTGTCTTCAGACTTTAGAGAACCAATTACCATTTATATACTGTGCAGCTTGGATATCTTACTTCTTAGAATTCTTCTAACAAACAAAATGGTATTTTGACAATTTGAAGTTTGTTAAAATCATCTAAGGCTTGTTTCTGAAACTATAATGTAGTTACTATTCTCAATATTTTTAGAACAAAAATATTAGACTGATGTTATCCTACAGGGAGGCATATACTTATAATTAAGTTATAATCACTAAATGAATTACTGTAATAATCCACAAGGAAAAACTCCACCTCCCTTGTCCTGAATTATGTGATTGGCTGATCTGTTATTAGTTATTGCTGGATTTTGCTGGACCTGCCTCAAATGTTCGTGCGGAGCATGTTTCACGAGATTGCTTCATTGATGGGGGTGCTCTTTCTGAAGTTATGACCTTGTATGATAACATGAATGTAGACGGTCAACCAGATTCACTACAAAACAAGAATTTGAGGGAGCACAGAAGTCAGCAGTTAGTAATCAAGGTATCAACTTCTGATATTTTATAAAAAATTTATTCGAGCAGCAGGTTTGGAAATTCCTTAAAACAGAATTTCTTGTTGGTTTTATTATACAGTTTTCCCTTAGGCAACGTCTATCTTGTGATTATTGAATATGTCATTGTAATTTGTTATCATTGTTTGTGATGGATCTAACAAAGTACTAAAATTTCATATACTTGTTTTTGTGTTAACTTCGGTGTTTAATTTTCTATTCCCCTTATCATTGTACTTTTAAATTTACTTTATAAATTGTAGTTTTAAGTTGATTGTAGTTGCAATTTCAACTCATAACTACCTGTTATTTTTGTCTCTACTCTTTTTGTTATAAAGGAGGTGATGAACATGCCAGATTTGTCTGTCCAAGCTTTGGCCTTAACCATTCGGCATTTAAAGGAATTTGGTTTTGAAAAAATTTTGTGTTCAGGAGTTTCTTTAAGGCCCTTCTCAAACAATACGGAAATGACCCTTTCAGCCAATACACTTCAACAACTGGAGGTAATTATAAATTGTAGATTTTTGAGAATTTTTAGTAAGGAATGGAGCATTTTTGAGAATGTTTTAATTCTTTTTGTACTTTCTTTTAAGTATGGCAATTACAAACTGTTCCTATGAGTAGGTTGAACTTAATTATTGTAAACATACTCTTCAGCTATCATTTCCTTTTCGCTGCTGTAGTGCTGTGGCTCTTGGATAAACTGGCATTATTTATAGAGTTGATCAAACTAGAACATGAATTGCTCTTTCTTTCTTTGGTCTATCTACTACTCATGGTAGATTCATATAAAGGTCTAGCAATCAAAAGTCCTGGATCACAACATGAATAAGCTGTATTATCATACAATGGGTCAAAATACAATGGATGATTTCATATCTTACAATGTGTGTACTTTGAAATGTATGTTTTTTGCCCTTGTGTTTTTTTTTTACAAGCTAGAAGTGTTGTTTTCTCCCCTCATACCAGCTTAATATTCCCTTTTCTTGCTGCCAATGAATGCTTGCTGTATTTTCAGGTTTTGAAAAATAACAACGATGGATCTGAGATTGGTTCCTTGCTGCAAATTATGAATCACACTCTTACTGTATTTGGTTCTAGACTTCTTCGGCAATGGGTATGATATGCTTCCATTCCTCATACAGACATTGAATGTTGATTTTTTTTTAATCATCCAAAAGAGACCCTTATTTAATTGTTTTTGTGCACGATACAGGTATCTCACCCATTATGTGACCGAACCTTAATCTCTGCACGTCTTCATGCTGTATCCGAAATTGCAGAGTGCATGGGATCTTGTAATGGCACAAACAATCTTGGAAAATTTGAAGACAATCCGGATGTAGTAATCATGCAACCTGAGTTAGCAAACATTCTTTCATTGGTTTTGACAACTCTTGGCCGAGCACCTGATATACAACGTGGAATTACGAGAATTTTCCATTGCACTGCTTCCCCATCTGAGGTGATAAATGGCTTCTTGTTAGCCTTTTCTTTTATTTCCCTATATTCTGTACTTCAATCAATTGTCTTCATATTCCTTGTAATTTATTTTCACACGTAGGCTTTGTATGAGATAGGGAGACAAAAAGAGAGTTGAATTCTTTTAATTACTTGATGACAAGATTTAAATGTTTGAATGCTTCTTTGTTCCATTTTAAATTTAAGAACAATAGACATGCTAAGAATCCTTGTAATTTCTTTTTACACGTAGGCTTTATGAGATAGGGAGACAAAGAGAGTTGAATTCTTTTAATTACTTAATGACAAGATTTATATGTTCGGATGTTTCTTTGGAAACCCTTGTGAGTTAGACTAGACCACAATTGTGTTTCCAACTGTAACAGGACTGTGGTTTAGATGAGACCTGGACCTAATATATGAGTATATTATAATCTTTACCAAAGATAAGGAATACACGAGTATACCCAATTGTAAAATTTGAGTATTTAAATTTTGTATTCAGGCATATTCAATAAATTGACCTTTAGATGTTCCTTGAAAAGATGAGACTGCTTTTTAGATGAGTAGATTTTTCAGCTTTACGAAAGTGATAAACTGTAAAGCAATTATTGTGATTTTTTTGTGTGAAGATGTTCTCGTTGATAATTATTGTGTTTTTATTGCAGTGCAAAGGAAATGGTTGTAAATGTTTGTATTAATTTTACTGAACAATTATAGTCATTTGGATTCTTCTTTCATCATAATGATGGGTACCAATTTATTCCAAGGCATTTTAGTTGAACAGAAAGATGCTAGGCATTGATTACTTGAAAAATTGTCTTTATACAGTTTGTTGCAGTAATTCAAGCTATTTTCTCAGCTGGAAAACAGCTACAACAACTTAACATAGGAGAGGGGAATAATAACACATTGCGCTCCAATCTGTTAAAAAGGTTAATTTTGACTGCTTCCTCTGACAGTGTTATTGCTAATGCTGCAAAAATGTTGTCATCTTTGAACATAGAGTCAGCTGATCAAGGAGATCTAACAAAATTGATCACTGCTTCGGAGGGACAGTTCCCAGAGGTTTGTCAATGCCTTTCTGTGTGAAAAAAAAAATTATAATTTCCTTAATCATATTTTTATCTTTAACGATATTGATTTTATAATAATGCATGTAGGTCATTAAAGCTCGTAAGGATTTCAAGCTGGCAGTGGAACAATTAGATTCACTGATTGACTTGTATCGCAAATTGCTTAAAATGCAAAAAATGGAATTTATTACTGTTTCTGGAACAACTCATTTGATTGAGGTAATCTAATTAGAAGGAATATCCTTAATATTTAAATGCTTCAGAGGCTGGAAATTTGGTATTCTAGTTCTTGTTACTTTCTCATTTCTGATTGTTGGCTCATTCACAACTGATTTTTATAATTGATCTGAAATGTTCACTAAATATTACTATGTAGTGATTGACCTGTGCTCCAAATGTGTCTTAATTCATAAATTGATAAACTGAAGAAGTCAATTTAACTTCAAAAAAGGGGATAAGATAATGGCAAGCCTTTTTTGGCTTCTCTTCTTAAAAGCTGACAAATCAAACATATTTGCTACAGCTCTTAAATTAAAAGTTTTTTTTTGTGATACACGAAAGACTGAAAAATAGAGCTTTTTTACAAGCTACTTGAGAAAATTCTACTTTGAAGGAGAAAAGAAGCCCCAAAATTCAGTCAAATACTACTAAAGATGGATGAAAATGCTTGTTTCATGTTCTCAATACCCATTTGACACTGTTTCTTCTTTCATGCTGACATTACCAAGTGTCTCTATTTAATTTTCCTTTATTTTATTAAATTTAAGATAGACAATTACAATTTTCGCATTTCTTGTTTATTAGTTAAGAACTCTAATTTTACAATTGTTTTCAAACAATGGTATCTTTCCATTGAGTTAATCTTGGCTGTGAACAAGTTTTAACTGCCATTTAATATATTTTTGGGCTGCAGTTATCAACAGATGTAAAGGTTCCTTCAAACTGGGTGAAGGTAAATAGCACGAAGAAAACAATTCGGTATCACCCTCCTGAAGTAGTAACAGCATTGGACAGGTTATCATTAGCAAAAGAGGAGCTCAGCATTGCTTGCCGAGCTGCTTGGAATAGCTTTCTCAGGGACTTCAGTAAATACTATGCTGAGTTCCAAGCTGCTGTTCAAGCACTAGCAGCTTTAGATTGTCTGTACTCACTTGCCATTCTTTCAAGAAATAAGGTTTGTTAAAGAAATTTTCAAGTGCCTTCAAATGTTTCTGTAGTTTTGTAATATAATTTGTCTGTTTTCTGTGATAGGGCTATGTTCGCCCTGTGTTTGTAGATAACCAAGAGCCTGTTCAGATACAAATTTGTTCTGGTAGACATCCGGTATGAATTTAATGCATTGACTTTTTGTATGAAATTCCTCATCCATTGGGACAAGGCTTTTGTTGCTTGTACTTTTTGTGCCAAATTCAATGAATGTTTTGTTGAATCCATTTAAGTTTCAAATACTGGCTTGTCATATTCGTAGTTTCGATGTTTGTGTATTTAGTACAAGTCATCATGTGCATTTATTTCCTTCAAACGGGTTCTTGGATGGCCAAGGCACTGCCTTGTGCATCAGAAGAATTGTTTGACTGTTACAACTATCTGGTGTAACAGAATCTGAATGCTCCACTCTCAAAATTACTGGGGTTGTGCAATACTTTTGACTTTGACTCAGTGAATTCAAGTTCCTATTGTTGATTGGCAATCAGATGCTCATTATTGCAAGTCATTTCTCTCCAGGTTTTGGAGACCACCTTACAAGAGAATTTTGTCCCAAATGATACAAACTTGCATGCAGATGGAGAGTACTGTCAGATTGTTACTGGACCCAATATGGGTGGAAAAAGTTGCTATGTTCGCCAGGTGGCTCTGATTGCTATAATGGCTCAGGTAGATCCATTGCGGTGTCTACTGTATTTCTGCTTTGATTTTCTGCCGTTAATGCAACAAGGTGCTGAGGTTGTGCAGTGCTTACGCTTTGTTTTGTAAATACTGAAAGCTAAGTGAAAGGTTCTGATATCTCGTGTTTTTAAATCAGCATAGCTTTTTTTTTTCAAATTCTTTGTATTTTTTATTGAATGTAGTGAAAAATTAGGTATAAAGTTAATCTCCCTTGCGTCTAAAATTCACATAGGGTAATATATTTATAATGAAGAATGATACAAGTATATATAACAATCAAACATAAATATGGTAAATAGAAGATATTGTTACAAACAATATCAATGTTTACTCAATGTATCTGACATTTTTGAGCAAAGAGTTGTTGAAGTATTTCTCCCTCTAAAATTTACTTCCGACTGTTGCTTTATTGAAACATCTCTGATCTCTGTAGGTTGGTTCCTTTGTACCAGCATCATCAGCAAAACTGCACGTCCTGGATAGGATCTACACCCGAATGGGTGCTTCTGACAGTATTCAAGAAGGGAGAAGCACCTTCCTAGAAGAACTAAGTGAAACTTCACATATACTCCACTGTTGCACAGAACATTCACTGGTTATCATTGATGAGCTTGGGAGAGGAACAAGTACACATGATGGTATGGCCATTGCTCACGCGACATTGCATTATCTTCTGAAGGAAAAACGAAGCATGGTCCTCTTTGTTACTCACTATCCAAAGATTGCCAGCTTGTCAACTGAATTTCCTGGCTCTGTGGCGGCATATCACGTATCACATCTTACCTCACATGATGCAAGTAAAAATTCCAACTTGGATGATGATATAACTTATCTGTACAAGCTCGCACCGGGTGTTTCAGAGAGGAGTTTTGGATTTAAGGTTGCCCAGCTTGCACAGGTAATAAATTCACGAAATTATACTCTATTATTTCACACAAGTCAATATATATCTATATATATGTGTGTGTTGTATTACCAGTCATTGCTGCCAGAGCCATTAGTTGATTTTACTAAGTTGATAAAAAGAAATGTGATGGCAATGATGGATATATCTCCTCAAGTAGTGTTAGTTAATTCAACATTAGGGCTAGGAAATTTGGGGATTGCCTTGGCATTTGAGTTTGACCGCTGAGGTCTCAAAATGATTAAATTGTTGAAATTTCTTATATATTGAATTTCGTTTAAGACAGTTGGAAACATCTTTTTCTTTTCAGTTGCCATCGCATTGCATCAGTCGAGCCCTTGTCATGGCTTCCAAATTAGAAGCACTAGAAGATAGTAGAATGCATAGTAGATCGGGAAAGGAGCTATTATTGGATACGCCGGTGATCGGTCAAGAGCAAGAGCAAGAACAGCTTATGCCTGAACCGCATCATTGTCGTTTTCAAGAGTTTGGTATAGCTTACAAAGATTTCTATCTAAACTTAAAAGCTGCAATACAAGATGATGACTGTGCAAAAAGCTGTCACCTGTTGAAACATGCCAGAAGCATTGCAAAGAAATTAATTGGCAGTTGAGGTACCTTGTATTTTTTTTTTCTACTTTTTCTTAAAGAAGGGATATTGCTAACTAATTTTTATTTTCTTACTACTAATTAGCTTCTTTTGGCGTCACTAATATGTCCCTTTAATAAGAAAAAGTGGATTTGCATGGTGACAATTTTAATAGTTTAGACTTTTGACTGAATTTTCTCTTCCCAGATATTATCTGTATAATATATTTACCATCGGAATAGTTGTAACTAGCTACATATGAGGGTGCAGTGGAGAAGCTTGGTAATTATTTTTGGAGGGGTTTCTGACTAACTGAGTTGGTAACTAGCTACAACTAACTATGCAGAGGCTGGTTTCGGGTCTCCTCCAGTGTTGTAGAGTGTAGACAATCTTTTGCATAGGTTTTTGTATACTCGTCCAAACTAAACCTTCCAATTTTTTCTCCTGCCTCGTTTATATTTGTAATTTCGGTTTATTTACCGCCATGTATATTGATGTTCTAATTTGAGCTTACGGAAGTAAAAGCAACAACGTTATGATAATTTCATCTTATATATTTCAGAATATTTATTTATATTACGAGATACATTTATTTTGGCTATTAACTTTTTAGCGTGTCTGTTTACGCTATTCCCTTATAAAGGTCGCCCTCAGAGTGTCCCTCGCAGTGTTTCTTTGTAGAATATGATCACCATCCATTCTAAAAGTGAAATAGGAACGGTGTGATGGAAATTTTATGTTTCAATCTCATCAAACATGCATGGGAAGTTTGTGATTCAATCAAAATCTTCAACGATATTCATTCAAGTCTTCACAGGCTCTGGTGGATTTGTATAATTAATGTTTATGAAATGGACTTGACCTCTCAAATTGAAAAGACCGACAAATTTGTATGTGCATAGTTTCAATGGGTGGTCGAATATTTCGATCAGTAGTTATCCAAAACCAAGACTTCAAATCAAATTGATCAACACTGCCTTCTATTCTATTAACTATTACTGTTTCACTGAAATGGAAATTGTTTCTGCCTCTAAAAAAGCTACTATGCAATATAGTGCCCATGTTAACGATGGTTAATTTCAATCACAGATGTGTTTATTAAACGGATTCATGTTCCATTTTTTTAAAAAAGACTGGGTGAAAATGACGCACGTACTTATAACATATTAGTAGTGTGGGCATGTATATAATTTTTAAAGATTCAATCTAGATCCAAACCATTAGATCAAATTTTGGATCTAAATATATTTTTGTAACAGAATTAGTTTGGATTTTCTTAAAATTTAGATTCAGATATTTGGATCAAGTTTTAATTTTAAAATCTTTATTTATTTTTTGTAAAAGCAAATAAAAGTCATTCTTGTAAAACTTATGATATTTGTTCAATTCAGTCTCTTTCAATTTCCAATTCGGTCCAATAAGTCCAATTTTTGGTTTTGGTAAGTCTAAATCAATCTTTGGTCCAAATTAGTCTTTCTCAATTCTTGATTTAAGTCATATTGTATAATCTTTTGACCTAAGCTAGTTTATCTACCAAATTTCAGTAAGGATCAACTCGTTGAATTTGATCAAATATTGATAAGAATTAGTCTAATTGGCCTAATTTTAGTTGGCATCGAATTAGCCTAATTTCCACTTAGACAAACTCGATCAAATACGAGTAGTTAAGGTTGATTTAGTCAATTTTCGACCAAGGCAGTTTCAACTAGGGATGGCAACGGGTCGGGTCAGGCACGGATAGTGCCAACCTGCAACTCGACCTGACAAAAAAAATTCATCCGCTACCCGACCCACTACCCGCACGGATACCCGCTTAAAAATACTCGCGAATACCAGCAAATATTTAAAAATATATATTTTTATAAATTATTAACATAAAATTTAATTAAAATTAAAAAAAAAATATATATATATATATATATAATATAATATAAATTTAATTTTAATTAAATTTAACCGTATAAAATATAAATTAATGTTAATTTTAATTAAATTTAACTTCATAAAATATAAATTAAATTTTTATTTTTATTTTTTGCAGGTAACAGATATCCGCAGGTACGGATAGTATAATACCCGCACCTGACCCGTTTATAAGTGGGTATTAAAATACCCGCTACCCGTAACCCGCATGTAGCAAATATTCAGGAGTATTAACTATCCATCGCGAGTTTTATTCACGGATATTCGCGGGCGCAGATTTTTTGTCATCCCTGGTCTCAACCATATTTGACTGAATTTGGTCTAGTGCCTACTCGACGAAATTTCAGTCAGAACTGACTCGATCAAACTTAGAAGAATTTCAATCGTGAATGATTCACCCGAATTTCAACACAAATAACTCAACTAAATTCGACCAAACTTTGGTCGGGTCGAGTTGGTTATTAGGTCAAATTTTGTTCGTTCTTGACTCGGCTAAATTCAACCAAATTTTGACTCAGGCCTGTCCGATTCGATCTTACATTCGGGTAGATCCATCTCGACTTTCGTTATGACCGGTTCATCTCAACCTTCATGTCAATCCAACTAAAAAATTTAGATTAAAAGTTTGAATTTTTCATATTTAAAAATCTGGATTCAGATGGAGATCCGAAGTTATAAAATATATATCATATAGAAATCCATGGAATAAAATGAATTTTAAATGGATTGGACTGAAACAAAGTGGATCAAATTGAGAGAAGTATATTTTTTCTCCCCCTACTTATTACAAACTCGGACGTGAATGGAATTGTTTGAATTACCACAAGAAGAAGTTAAATGGAGGATGGCAACGGGGCAATGTAACTCAATACTTTCAAAATTAAATTAAATTTCTTTATTTAATTACCAAATTAAGTAATCAATACATAAATCCCATACACATGACACGAAACGTAAAGCATTTTTGCAATTTGTTTGTTCGACTTAAAGAAGCATGCGAAGAACAAAACCTCTAATTTAAACGAGACTAATAAAGAAAAGTTGAACTTTGCATGTGATTTTAAACTTATACTTGATATCAATTTTGTAAATTTTATTATGTTTTTAAGAGTAAACAATGCATGTATCAATTCACTTTTATCTAATTACAATTTACAAACAGGGTATATGCAAAAAGTTTCTTCGTTTAATATTTATTTTGAAAATCATATTAACGTGGTTTTTTATTGGCTGAAAATGTAATACTTTTAAGGTATAGAATTTAATACTCGTTATCTAAATATAGTTAGTTTTAGCTGCAATTCACTTCCCACTTATGTCATGTGTGAGATGAGTTGTCGGTTGCATGCCTAAAACAGAATATGTTTTATTCTTTTATAAGAGAAATTATGTATAATAAATTATACAACAATTCACACACGTACGAGGGAGAAGAAAACGAATTGGAATATATAATGGAAAGATAAATGGAAAATAATAAATTTGACAGTGTAAAATAATCAATAAAAAAATAAATTTGGTGTTCCAATACGAAATGAGAATGTAAAAAATGGAGAGATAAGAAGATATGATATAAAAGAAGTTAGATTTAATCAAAATAGTAAAGATAATAATAAAAATAATAAGCTATGAGTTATATGTTGAATCAAACTAAAATAAGTGGATTGGTATTAATTGATAAATAAAATTAATTATTTAACAGTTATGAAATTATTAATTATAATTAATACATTTGCCTGTGCTATTAGTTTTGTAAGTTTTGAATCGTATAATTTCATTTTTTAATTTTTTATTTACGTAAAATATTTTAATTATTATTACATAAACTAATTATTTAAATATTTAATAATTATTAATAATTTAAAAATATTAATGTCGATAATGTTTTGGGTAAATCTTAGTTGATTTTATTTGTTAAGTTAAAATCAACATTTTTTTCAATTAAAATTCGCAAAATAAAATTTCTTCCTGACACATGAAAATAAACATCCTAACAAGGAGATTAAAATTGGGGTGTTGGTCCCTCCACCACCACCCTATACTTCCTCCACCTCCCCACATTAAAAAAATTTTTACTTTTACCTTATTTTAAATATAATTTGAAACCCTAATTTTACTTTCCCAGCACCCACCCACAAAACTCTCTTCCCTTTCCCCCATTTTGGTTTCACCTCTCCACCTCCCGCACTTCCATTCCTTTTTCTTTCCAGTTTTTTTTTTTGTTTGAAAGCTTCCATTGTCGCCGTAGTGTGGAGGAACATCGAGGAGCGTCCAGAGCATCAACCAGTATGAGGAAGTATACATCAACGGAGGTGACATTCTTCAACGGATGTCTCCTAATAAAACAAACTCTAAAATAAAAAACGTAACATTTAAACGGAGGTGACATCTTCAACGGATGTCAACATCCGTTTAAGGAAAAACGGATCCGTTGAAGGATGTCACCTCCGTTTACGTTTTTTATTTTAGGATTTTATTTCAAGGTTTATTCGAATACGAGGAAGCACGACACGCACTGCACCACTCCACGCACTGCACCACGAGAGCGACACTGCACCACGAGAGGGAGACTGCTTGATAATTCTTTTCACCACCAACCTTCTCACAACGACGAATGAAAGAGAGAAAGAAATATAATGTTAAAATGAAAGAAAAGTATTTTACTCATGTACGGGACTAGAATAGGTTATTAGTGAAATATGTTGTGAATGGGTAAAATTAAAAAATAATAACCCTAAAAAAAATACCCTTAAAATTGAGAAATTACAATATGAATAAGATCCATCTAAAAGGAGTTAAACGTAAAATGATAAATTATTTAAGAATTCCTTTGTATGTATTTAAATTTAATTTTAATTAGTAGTATGCTTCTAACAAATAGTTAAAGAGCTTACATGTATGGCATGAAAAAAATCTTTTAAAAATCAAATTGAATAATTATTGCATCTTATGGAAATTTTTTTTTAGCTTTGTATTCTCTTCCACTTTTGAAAAGGACTACATTCCACCCTCTTTTATTTTCTCTCTTTTTTTTAAAAAAAGTTTGACCAAATTCAATGCACCTAAAAGTTCGTCTTAATCCTTATAGTATCAGATAATGTAAATAAATATTTCTAATTAATGTTAGTTTCAATTCAATTAGTTTACATAATGTGGATATTAAAAGATAACATAAAAAAATTATAAATATTTTATTAAAGTTAAGAAAATTTACTATATTTCTTAGTATATTATATTTAAAGCAAATTTTATATTTGTCAAGTCGAAAGAAACGAGAGAAACTATTTGTGACTCATTTTAAATATTTAATTAAGATCATTATATACATCTTTCTTTTACACAAAAGAAATCTGAAATAGTGACATAATTTTCCGAAAAATGTTATAAATAGGAATTTTATTAAATGAAGATGTGAGGATTTTTTATATTTTATCTTATTTTTATGAAATTAATTAAAATCATCGATATATTTTCTCTTGACATATTTATCAATATATATAAAACTTTTCATCTTAACTATTAATTTTTTTTTCAAATTCCAAAACCATGATACTTTGTTCACTTGGAAAAGAATAATTGGGGGAGAGTGAGTAGATGTATTTGAGAAAATTTGAGAGTTAATTAATTATTGTTTATTTGAGTGGATTGGGAGGTAAATGAAAGTGGATTTGGAAGTAACGTTTATGAGGATTAGTGTTTCATTGATGTGATAGATAAAAAAAAATTAATTGATAAAAATTGAAAATTACCAAAATGTCCTAATTATTAAAGTAATGTAAAATGATAATTACTAATGTTATATATAATTATAAAAATATTTATAAAAAAAATAATTATTTATTAATATAGATTAAAATAAAATTATTTAATTATTTATTAATATAGACTATTAAATTTTTAAAATTAATTTTATCATCTTAAATTAATATTATTGTTATAATAGATTTTAATAAACGTTTTCCAATGTTTTTAAATCCTTTTTATTATTATTAACAGTAGTTATACAGAATATATTATTATGATTAATTGATTTTTTAATTAATTTTAATTATTTTAATTGCACCTTAAATAAAATTCATTTAAATCAATTACACCTGAAATTAATAATGAAATAAAGCGAGGATAAAATTAATATTTTATATCAATGGCCTTCAAATCTTCTCCTATCAACGGTTGATAAATTGATCTTGTATCCTGCAAATCACCTTATTCTCTTCCTTTCAAATTGTTGCAAGTGAACATAAATTTATCCAACAATCCATCTTTCCCAATCTTCTTAAACAGTGAAATCATGCAAGTGAACACTAACAAATGTTTAAAAAATGAGTGAACAATTTTATAAAATGTTTAAAAAAATGTCACCATCACTAAAAAGTGTGTTGTTGCTATGACAATACAACTTTTGCAAAAAAAAAATAAAACATTTAAAAATAATATTTGAAAATATTTTATTGATTAGTAATTAACTTTTTTGCATCAATAATATATAAATGTTAAATTTATTTCTCATAAATACTTGTTTTTATTTGTTAAATATAATTAATTCAAACATCAAATATCGATACTGCTCTCTCAATACGAATAAACTCATTTGTATGTTTTGGTAATAGTTATAGTTTATTTATGTTTTCTGTGGTATGTTTCTTATTATGAATCTGAAGTAGATTTTAATGTTTTGTATTTTTTTTATTTATTTTTAATAAATTTTATGCAATGATAAATAATTAATGGATTTTGAAATATTAATTAAGATTTCAAATTTTATAATAATACCTAACATGACTTCGTTTGAAAAAAAAAAATCATACCTTATATATATTTCAAATTTATTTGTTTAAAATATATGATGATATTAATAATTACTTAATATAATATCATATTTTAATAGTATTTAACTATTATAAGATTTCTAACACATTGAGTAACAATAAATCGAGAAATATACATGGTATAATTGCAATTATTATGTTCTAAATATACAGATATCAAATTCAGTGTCAAAACTCTTGCATTTTCTCTCATTCAGTGTTAACAACCTCTCACTCGATTAATTAATTTGAATTAAATGTTAAACTTGTAGTGATAACAGTTGCTTAGATATGCCTGCCATCACTTAACGTCAAACCATTTACACTTTGATATGCTTAGCGAAATTGCGCTCAATGCCATACCAGAAAAGTCACACCTTTAAATTTTGTGGTTTGAAGAACTAAGGACTTATGCAAATGATCAAATTGTTATTTTGATTCATGCATAATTAAAAACTATAAGTTATAATGAATACCAATTTGCTTAAATGGTTAGATTCTCAATTCCTTAATTTCACATCAAACAACCAAAACACACATACATTCAATCAACCATCACAACAACAATTCTACATACAAACACATCAATTTTAGACTTAATAAAATATTCATCACAATTTATCAAATCAAAAAATGATAATTAGCTTTGTTTTAAGGAATCTAGAATGATCCCCTTAGCCCGATAAACTCTATCTGCCCATACAATCTACAAAAATATAATCAGGATACACTAAGGATCATTCATCAATAAAGAGTACTATGGAGAATTTAAAGGACATATGCGCTACTAAATTTTTCACAAGAATAAGAAAAATGTAAACTAAAGATAAGAGAAAAAATTAATTTACTTTTTTTACGAATTGATCGGACAAACTTCAAAACTTTGCCGTAATAATCACTGAAAAAGTCTATAATATTTAAACAAATTAATTGTTAAAAGACTCAAATAAATAATATATTTTAAATAATAAAACTCTTTAAGTAAATTTTTATATATACTTTTTCAACCTTTGATATTAAAATAAACTAAGTTTTAATATTTATAACATATTATCATTTATAATATCATAGTTTAAATGCCGTTACACTTACTTCTTTAAAATATTATATAACAATATCGTGATTATCATGACATATTTTACACAGTAAATTAAGAAGAACTTACGTTAAGATAATTTTTAAGAAAAATATTATAAAAATAAATAAATGTGTCATTAGATTTATATAAAATTAATTGCAATATATTTCCATACGCTATTCAATATGTTTTTAATACAAAATTTACTATATTATATTAATTGTGAATGTGGAACTCTGAATTTAATTACAGAACAGTGCTAGACAAATCTAATTATCTGCATTTGACTTTTTTTTCCAAGAGAAAAGTTCTGTTTTGTTTTTTCGGAAACCACATTACATTACCTAAGACAAGGCTTTTCTCGTAATTTCATACGGTCCCTTGGAATCCGCATCTACATCCACCTTTCTGTTCACAATTTACATGTTTCATGATTTTTTTTTAATATAAAAAAAGGGAAAAGAAGCAGAGCAAGAACGAACACCTCAAAATCTCTGCACTTGTTCATCTTCAACTCAGCTACTCAACAACAACACCAACATCCTCATCCACTCCGCACACTACTTCTGTTGTCTCAAGGTCTGTCTCCTTTCTCTCCCTCTCTCTCCTCTTCCTACTCTAAACACACACAAATCTCAAAGTACATACCCATGTTTGTGTCTGTAAACAAGTTGAAAAATTGGGGTAGCGGAGGATTAGATCTTCACCTTAAACAATTGACCCAGAACTTTTTTAGATTCCAAGAGTTTTTTTCTGTGCCTTTTCATTTATGGGTTTCTGGAATTTGTTTGATCAAGAATTCATGATTGCGGTGCTGATTGTTCCCGCACTTGCTTCTGTTTCGGATTTGGTGCTTTCGAGATCTGGTCTGAGAGAGTTACAATTTTTTTTTATGATGCTTTGCGAAACATGAGTAATTGTTTTGTCATGGAAATTTGTAAGTTGGCGTAAGTGTCCGAGTGAAACCCGAGTAATTAGACTGGAGAGTTTAATTGAACAAGTGCCAATTGTTTAGTCTGATTAATTGTTCTTTTTCCCACTCATTTCACATCCAATTTTCATTTTTAATGGTAAAGTTTTAATTTTCGAGTGAATGTGGTTTGGACGCATAATCAACTCCACTCGTTTCTTTGTTATCTTTGGTTTGTTCATCTTTTCTGTTCTCACATCTCTATTTCTTTATTTTCTTTTTTTCGGCTGATGTTACCGACCGACCGACCCATGTGATCCTGATATGTAGATGAATTCTAACAATGATTACAATGATATTGTCTATTCAAAATTCTGTATGAATTAGAGGATTTTTATCTAATATTTATGAGAATCCTGGACTGGAGTTAATGATGTTTTAGTAAAGAGGTTATGGGAATTGTGAATTGCTTTCTGCAGATGCTATGTTGGTGATTTAGTATTCCATTTATGCCTAATTTGTGAGTTCAGGCCGAAATGATTGAGTTCAATAACCTTTGGCCGGGGTTGTATCCATGGTGGTTCTTGACGATGAGTGTGAACTTCTCTCTGAAATATTTTGCATGGGGTGAAAGATTATTAGCCCTTCACATTAATCAGAACTTATGATGACAGTTAGTACTGCTAACTAATGACTAACACTAGCGCTGGGGTGTTTGGTAGGGGGATTCTTCTAGGTTTCATAGAAATCTTGAGTTGGGAATGTCAAATGTGTTTACTTTGTATTTGTATGATTTATTTTTAAATGTTTTAAAGAAAAAAAATTGAGAAATATTTTAACCATTTCTCAATTTTCAATAAAATATTCCTTTTTAGAGGGTCTTAGAAATCCAAGATTCCGAGGAAGATGAGTAAATTTTAGCGATGCACAAGATAAACATATCAGGAAAATAGGATTACTTGGAAACTTGATTTTTGAGAAACATAATTCATCAGTTGTTAGAAATAAAATTTTGCATACCAGGTGCCCTGTATAGGAATGGTATCACTCTCATTAATTTGTTGAATAACAAAAGAAAGTTGTCTTCCTCAATTTGTGATTAAGCTGTACTTGTATATTCCCAAAAAATGGCTCCTAAGAGTATGGGTATATGAACTTACTCGTGAACTAAAATCTTCATTTTTTAAATTCTTAAATAATTTAAATTTGTACCATTCTTAATTTTTGTGGCTTATAATATTGGTAATCTTTGTTTAAAGTAAATCTTTGTATGTTTCTGCATCTATTAATTTTCAATATCATAGTATGTTAGAAAGGAGACTTGACATATTGGCTAGAAGAGGAAGGTTGGGAATGAAAAAGATGAGAACCCAAAAATATATAAGCGTGATGAACAAAAAATAAAACACTAAACAGTAGTGAAAATGATTAGAAAGAAGATTTGGATTTAGGGGATGGTATTTACATGCATATAGTCTGCATTATGTAAACTATATAGAAAATTTTGGAACAGCTATCCCGCTATAATGTTTTCAGTGTCGGTGGTTACACTACTAACAGGGATTGTAAAGCTTGTTTGGATTTCCAGTTATCCTCTCTATTTTTGAGTTTTTATTATTCCTTTTCATATGCTGCTATTATTTTTCCACTCTAATGGTTTAATCTTGCAACTGGTTTTTGGTTTGGTTTCTGTAGGTATTTCTTTACACTGAAATTCAGTGAGGATTTTGAAAAACCTGACTTTATGGACGACAACGACTCTAACATAAGGAGATGGGAGGATCTGGACATAGATATTTTGGTGAAGATTTTTCAGTTGCTTGACATTTTTGAGTTGACGTCTGGCATCTCTCGTGTTTGTAGTGCATGGCGCATGGCATGCTGTGATCCACTTCTTTGGAAAACGCTAGATTTGTCAATGCTAAAATCTAATTTCATCAAGATCCCATTAGAGCCATATGTTTATGTTGATGAACGATCTGATAGGATATTAACGCGATTGTTGAAGATCTCCCTGGGTCTCAGCCGGCAGAGTATAATGACTTTGATCTTCCATTTCAATTTGTACGTAAGTGATGAACAGTTGACATACACCGCTGAAAGGTAACTTCAACTTTCAAAATCATTATATCTATGTGTTAAACGTATAAAGTTAGCATAAACCATATGAAATGAATACACACAGAAGGGTAATCAATGATATTTATAACCTTGTGGAATAGGATTTGTTGATTGATCAACTTTCCTTTGGATTTCTGGAAAACATTTGAAAGTTAGTAGGATGGTGTAGTTGTATTACATTGTTTAGAAAAGAAGGGGACAAAACAACCAGTGTTGGTAATTAACACACCTTAAAATTAGAGATTGCATATGTATTTTTGTGGAAAGAGCTAATAATGTCCCTTTGCCAGGTGCCCGCGACTCAAACGACTTGTTCTGCCAGCTTGGAACAGAATCAAGAAAACAGGAATGTGCAAGGCCATCCGGTGCTGGAAAGAGTTGGAGTCCCTGACAATGCCTAGTATAGCAAATCCACCATATATTTTGGAGGAAATCTCAACCCACTGCAAGAACTTTAGTGAACTCAAGATTATGGGGCCATGTGATGTTTTCTTTGCTTCATCTCTGGCTGCGTTTCTTCCAAACTTGAGAGTCTTGAGCCTTCGATGCTCAATGCTTTTTACGGATGTTCTTGTTCTCATTCTTGACAGCTTACAAAACTTAGAAGTGCTCAATATATCACACTGTGTTCTGATGGAAGCCCTTCCAGCTCCTCAACATAAAAGAATTGTTAAGGAAATTGATGTGACTATTCGTCAGAAGGCTTCTCGGTTACGTGAATTTCTCACATGCATGGATGACAGTTGCGTCATGTGCCAACGAACAAGAACTGACGAAGGATTGGTTAGGTGGTACAAGTACGAGGAAGGGCTTTGGAAAACAGACGAGGTGAGGTCTCTCACGCTTTGAGCAAAAGAAAGCAATCTGATAGTGATCTGGTCTTCATCATTTGTGACATTTTCTGTTGTTTGATGCTGCTACCTTAAGTGTAGATCCAAATAAACAAAGTTTGATTCTTACAAATGAATGCTGTTGCACCCTTTAGGAGTTAGCCAAATCTTGTAACTGTATATAGGAATAATAAGTTTTGTTTCTGTAGTTGGTTTTATTTTGAGAAGTGTTTTCCATCATGAAAAATATGATGAGACGATAATTTTGGTTCTTTACAGAGTGTAGAGGAGATTAGTTTTGGGCTATTCTTCTTTAGTTTATCATTTACCAGTCAAGTAGTCTTTACCGGTTCGAAATGGGAACATTTACATGTTCGGGGTGAATGTAGAACGTTTGCATCGACGTGTTCTCTGTCGGATGCTTGTATTTTGGAACTTTGGTCGGTGGTTTTAAATGCTTGTTTTTTTTTAATGTCGTATATTCAAATTCAAATTTTGGATTGCAATGACAAAATAATCCATATAGTGTAAATGGTAACTTTGAATTTTATAAAAACTATTTTAAAAACCACATATATCATGGTTTTTTATTGGTTAACCATAAAAAATTGCATTTTTAGTGCATAAAAAATGCACTCAAATATATAACTTTAGTTTTAACCAATAGGGAAGTCTGTTATGAGTGGGGAACAAATATTGTGTATATTTAATCCATTCAAAATTTAAAAAGAACATATTAGTCAGAATAAGAAAATTCATATTTTTTTATTAAAGTTTTCTATTTTTACAAAATTTTATCGAAAATGAATTATTAATCCAATATCAAACCAGTGTTGGGTAGGACAAGGAAAAAAATAATAATAATAAAACACTTTAATTTAAACCCTTTTATTTGAGGTACCGAGTTTCATTCTTGGTTTGGAGAGATTCAAATGGATTTTATTAACCAAAGTTTTGTTACCTATTTCATAATGGGTAATAATTAATATATAAAAGGAATTTTAATGAGATGTATTCATGATATTAAACGTTGCCTTTTTTTAATGCTTCAAACGTGTTATGCAAGTTTTGGCTAATATGACCATAAATTAAGCAAATGTTGATAATGTTGGTAGAGAAGAGAAGAACACAATGATATGATCATCTGATTGAATCATATTAATATATTTTATTTGTAGAATAATATTAACAAAATTAATAGTGATGCTAATGCAGGATGAGTTATACAGATTGGTCTGTATTTCCATATAAAAGCAATGTGATATAATACTTAAGTCTGCTAACTTGCACACTTCTTGTATCTGTCAAAGTACACGCTTCTTCTTCCCATTTCACAATTCATATTAATTATTTTTAATATTTTATTATTCTGTACTCTTTCTTTTGTGTTAATTAGAACAAAATATTTTATCTTTGATTTTTTTAAGTGTTGTATTTACTATAAACCTTTATTTTTATAAGGAAAAATTATTCATAGATACCCAAAAAGGTACATCAACACCTAATATATGTTTAAAAATAAAACAAAAATGATATAATAAATTTATAGGTTATACATATCATTATAATTAAGGGATATAATAGATGTTCACGTCTATAAAATACTCGTATTCAAGATTTTAAAAAAATTACAAATAAACTTTATAATTTTTGTTCACTTATGCAGGTAAGCTCCAAAATTCAGTTATGCAAAACACGTCAAACATGTTAATAAATAAGTTAAGAAATAAGTATTATGTGAGTCTGTTTTTACTAATTTTCCACATATCAAAATCGATCATCTGCATTATCATACATGTAAATAAAATTTAGATTCTAACTCCAATAATATACATTTAGTTAATACTATTGATGTGAACAGTAGTATACATTTAGTTATAACATGAAATCAATAAAATTAATTTTTTTAGTTAATAGAATTAATCGATTCTTCAATTTAACATTTTTTATAAATTTATTTAAATGTGTTTTTAAAATTATTTAAAAGAATAAAAAAACACTATTTATGTTATTTCCCTTTTTGTATTTTCATGTGTGATACAAACTTTAAATAATCATATTTTAAAATTAATTAATTAATAGACATCACAAGACAAAATAGTTGTTAGAACACAAAGAACACGTGAAGACTGAAAAACAAATATGTGATGTGATGTAATGGGCTAGACCCATTGGTGTATGATCCACCAATCAAAAATTAAAACACCAACACTTGCAGCTCTTTGGGTTCATCCTTCCTTGGAGACTTCGTCACCTATTCTAAATTCACCTAATCTTTCGTTAGGATTAGATTTCAAAATTTAATTAGATTTTAATTTTTTATTTGATTTAATTAAATATTTTAGTTTAAAAAATTGTTCAATTAAGGCAAATTTACGTTAATGTAATTTTATATATGTTACGTTTGTGATATTTTCTATTTTATTTTCTAAAAATTATTAGTTATAGATAAAAACTATTATTTGTTAAATTATTGTTGTATCACAGGATAATATCAGTTTTATATGATAATATTAATATTAGAATAATGTTGTCTCTATATAAAATAGATTAAATTAGTAATTAAATCTAATATTACTTACATACACATGTCAAATATTTTTTTTAAGTTATAATTTTTTTAAATATTAAAAATGTAGATGACACTTGTGATCTTTAAATTCTAATATTTTCAATAATTTAAAAAAATGTATTTTCTTTTTAGTTGACAAATACATTTACATGTTTTAATTTAATATATTTTACATCTTTATTAATTTATTTAAAAATTACAGATATCACTTTATATTTATATTTTTAATATTATAAATCTAAAATAAATATTTTATATTCAAATTTAAAATATAAAAAGTAAAATTGATAAAATATTTGAGTGAATTGATTTGATATATAAATTATAAATAAATATATATATATATATATATATATATATTAACTAAACTTAATTATTAATTTGGTTTTATGTTAGAAGAAGACAATATAAGAACTTAGAAAGTTGTATTTCATAGTGTATTTAAAATAGTGAAAGTTGTATTTAATAATGTATTTAAAATAATAAGAATAGGACATTTTAATATTACAAGTTTAAAATATAAATAGAATTTGTACAAAACAAATTCATTATTTTAAAATACACAATTTTTGTAAAACCTTTTCTTTTATAGTTCACTTCTCTATAGATTTTCTTATCGTTCATCTATTTGAACATCAAAAACTATTAGGATGATCATCCTGATGAGTTTTTTTTTCTATCAGTTTTTTTAATAGAATAACTTAGTTTTCTGTCATTTTTTTTATTTATTTATTTTTATATATGATATTTTTGACTCAGCGTAGTGTTTGAGTTATATTTGTTATCTTTTAATCATTAATAAATCTAATGGTTTATTATTATTATCTTTGTGTTGATTATAGATACAAATAGAGTTTTATATATTTTTGAAGATGTTTTAAAAATTCTTCATTATAAACTTTCAATACTTATTTTAGAAAATTATTAAAATGGAAAACTTTTTTTGGAAAGCTTTATTTTCATATTTTGCTAAGAAGAATTTTTAACTCAATTAATATCTTACTTTTTGTAATACTGCCATTTTATTTTGAATGATTTTGTTGAAGAAGATAAAAAGTTACTTAAATGACAACTTCAATTAAAAAATATTAAAATCATTAGTTATTTACGATTTCATAATTAAAAAAATTAGATGCTAATTTTCTCATAAGGAAGTCACCTATACAGTAATAACTTAGGTAAATTTATATTTTATTTTCTTAAAATTTTACCCGTTTGAATAATTTAATAAAGAAATTGTACTCCTTTAGGCTATGTTCACTTCCGTAGATGACACTATTCAAATGAATTTGCAAAGAATGATTTGTGATGATTGTCGTGTTTGCTTTAAGTGATATGCATGGAAAGGAAAGTGATGAATTGCAGGTTACATTGATTTTCTATCACCCGATGAAGTGCTGGGATTTAAGGTCTTGTTCACTTGAATGGATTTTTGAAGGAGAGTAATTGAGGGGATTTGAGAGGATTTGAAGATAATTTTTTTTTTTGTTTATTTGAGTGAATTTGGAGGTAAATGAGAGTAGATTTCGAAGTAAATTTTTTTAATCTGTCACGTGAATCAAATCGTACACTAATTCTTACAAACTTTACTTCCAAATTCATTTTCACTTACCTCCAAATTCATTCAAATAAACAACAACAAAAATTATTTTCAAATCTCCTCAATTACTCTCTCCCAAATTTCTTCAAGTGAACAAGGCCTAAAGGAAATTATGAAGAAATATCATCTCTGCCAATTTTGTAATGACCAATTCTCATTATTGAGGCTGAAACAAGCGACACAATGTCGTGAACTGTAAATATTTTGAAGCTGCACCATCATTCTTATTCTATCTGTTATTCAATCTTATTTGAAATTTTCTTAATAATAATAACAACAATAATAAAATAATAGTAAAAATAATAATAATACAATTTTTTTTCATGTTAAAAATCAATTTTTTTTATAATAATTTTTACAATTATATATAATATTAATCATTACAATTTTATATTATTTTTACTACTAAAGATATTTTGATAATCTTCAATTTTTAACAATTAAATAATATTTTTATCTGTCAACTTTTACACTGACTTTTAAAAACTTTATTTTTAAATTCATTCTCATTTATCATCAAATCCACTCAAATAAACAACCATTAATTCACCATGTAAACACACCCTTAATGCCATAACCGACAATGACGAGACCCTTTCATAAAACTGTTTTCAAATTAAAATTATAGATTAAATTGAAATAAACTCAACACTTTCAAAGTTCTCCTAGAAGTTTCCTTTAAATTAAATATTTTGTTTCAGTTTCCAATATATTGATTTGTTCTAGATCTCGGGAACGAAAAGAACATCAGAATAAGCAATTTACTTTTAATTTTTGTTTAAATTTTTTTATAGTGATGGTTTTCCTTTTCTTTCTTGTATTAAATTTAAAAGTGAAAAATAATGATCAGTGAAATTTTTTGATAATATTATTGAAAATTTAGGGAAAAGCAGAAATTTTTAACTCCAATAAAACTAGTTTAATTATTAATTAAGTAGGATGACAGGTGGTTTGAGATATTTATTATTAGTAGATAGTAAGTAGTATTATATTATAAGTATTTGTATTTTTTATTTTGAAAGAATTAAAATTATATTTTATTAAATTAAATTAAATTAAAATTAAAATTAATTTATACTTTATTAAATTAATATTATTAAAATTAAATTTTTATTTTTATTTAATTTATATTATGTTTTATATTTTTTATATAATTTTATTTTAAAATATTTTTTTAAATATTTGTAAAGTAAGTTTTAAAATATTTTAATTATTTTTTATACGAATATTTGACAAATAATGAAAAATAAATAATTTTCTTTATTACATATAGCAGATAAGCACTATTCTTCAACCCGTTGTCATTGTTACTATTAAGGTTAACTTAATATTTTTAAATTTTAAAAATGGATAAATTAAGGGAGATATATAATATTTTTAAATATTATATATTTTTCTAAAAAAAGTTATTTCGATCTGTTAATTATGAAATTATATTATAACAGGTTCGAATTAATAATTAATCGTGATAAGTAATTTTGATTAATACGTTACACTTTTTTACGTAATGAGCGAAAAAAAATATAACCATGTTGTGAAAAGGCCAATAAAAAATTTGGTGAGTTTAGAAAAATAATTTGTAGAAGTCAAACATGTCAGTGGTTGGCATTAGAGATAATTATTTTATTAACAAACTCTATTTCCTTTTAAAATACACTTTTTAATAATTTTAAGAACATTAAAATTAGAACTCTCAAAATGGGTCACCTGACTCGATCCGGTTCGATCCACCACGGATTGGTCACTTAGTGAGCCAATCCAATCCGACTTATTTATTAGCGAGCTAGAAAAATTCGAACCCGACCCGACTCACCACGGGTTTGTGGGTAAACGGGTTGACTCACTGACTCACTTAATTACAATTTTTTTTAAATAAAAGAAAATTACAAACTTTCTATAATTCAAATCTAAATAAATTTCACTCTCAAATTTCACTTCCAAACATGGGTGTTTAATTAATTTTGAAGATAAGGAACCTAAATAATTTTTTCAAGCAAAAAAAAAAATAAGAAATATTTTTTTATAAAATTAAAATTAAATTTTAATAAAATAAAATTAAGTAGGTGGGTTGGTGGGCCAACCCAGTCCACCACGGTTTCAATCCGCATAAGCCAGGTTTAAATGAGTTGGGTTGAAATTTGACCCGCATAAAAAAAGTACAAATTTTTCAAACCCAATCCGGCTCCAACTCGTGATGGACCGGATTGGCCCGCGGGTTGTGACCTATTTTGGCAGCTCTAATTAAAATGATTTGAAATCCTTGTTGAGAGTGGTGCAGTGTTTATAAAGTATTTATATAACATTTTCCAGTTTAGAAATTGCATTTTCAATCACACTTTTTATATTAACCTTATATGCTATTTAGTATATATTGTCCAAATTATTACAAATAACTTGATTTGACATTAATATTAAATAAAAATTGTACTTCGACATTTTTGAAACATATTTAAAAAGAAAATTAAGAAAATTAATATCTACGTGATTATGTAATTGTCTTGGGATTTATAAAGTTGTGTGGTCATCTATCACGTAAAATAAATTAGATGTTTTAGTGTGTGTGAGTTGGATATTGTTGGTTGAGTTTAATATGTTGAACAATATTGCTTTTTGTGTTGAATTGTATAATATGTTTGATTGCTTGAACTAAGTGTTGGTTGTGTTTCGAATATGATGATTGAGAAAAATGATAATTTGACCGTTCGATAAAGTTAGTGTCCATTATGGCATTAAGAACTATTTTGGAATTAAGCATTGAGTCAGAAACGTCAATTTGATTTTCTAAACAAATCATTGGTTTCCTAAATTACATATTTAAAGTGGTTGTTTTTTTATATGGCTTTGAGCGCTAGCTTAGTACTACAAGTCTAAAAGCAATTTTGCTCCTAACCTGTAAGCATCCACTTTTTTTGTTAAGCGACCATTTTTGCGAATGATCTGGTGTTAAGCAGTGGCAGGACCCCGCTGAACACCATTTTCCATTGCAAGTTTGGAATCATTTTAAGTCAAGGTCGCATAGAGACAAAACAATGTCATAAAATGAGCCATTTTGCAATAATAATGGCGTTGAGTGCCATTTTATATTTCATGTTTTGGTTTATTCCTTTGGTTGTTTGCTATTGATTTGTATCATTCTTAACATTAATTGTTAGTATAATGACTCCATGCATATATATAAATTTTTGATACGTTGATGTGTGGTTTGATCATTGAAATAATTTTAGGGAGAAATTTCATGACTTAGTGATGTTTAGTGTGTGCTTGATATATGAAAGTTCATAAATGATATATTTTGATATATCACGAGTTCTTCAACTCATGTAAAGATGAATGAAGTGGGGAGAGAATGACAAAAGATCATTATTCTAGACTTTTTGTGTGTTTATGACCATGCAAATCATAAATACTACTACGAGTACACACCTACACTAAAGTATATATTAAAGTATGTATCCAAATAATTGAGTGTAAAATCATCTATATGTATGTTTATATTAGTTATGATATGTTATAAATGTGAAACTAATATGTCATATGCTTCAATCATTTTATAAGTTTTGTTTTGAACACTAATTTATCATGTCTTCTTATTTTTATGTGATATTTTTATTTTACAATGATCATGTGTTGGTGTAAGTAAATAATGAATCATATGTATTTAGTGGAAACTAATAACATGTGATAATTTTTGTTTTAGTTAATTGTTTGTATTACAATTTCTTAGTTTTTGAAAAACTAGTTTAGTGTAACTATTTTTCAAGATAATTATGTTAATATTTTATATGATTTGTTGTGTATTATGAAAATGTATAATATTTTGTTTAAAAATTTATACTATGTCACATTTATTTTAGTCTTTCCTATTTTATAATTTATTTCAGTTTTTATCTTTTAAATTTGGTTTAATTTAAACTTTCCGCTAATTTAGAATATTTTTATTCAAACAACTTTCATAATCACAACGCCAACTTTCTCTATTTATATTTTTAATAAAACGACACAAAGGTTTTTATTATCCTACGTGTGTTGATAAATTTGAAAATCAAATAATTTGTTAAGACACGTGAGAAATCAAATTAATGAAATTTAATTTGTTTAAAATTTATGTGACCATACATTTTTGTTCATATATGAAAAGTTATTATCCTTTTTTTTATAATACAACTTTAGCATGACCTGTTCAATTATTTTTATTTAGACAACCATTTGTAGTAAATTTAAGATGTTTCAATTAAAATGCATTAATCTAAAAATCCAGCAATTCCAACTCAAAAAATTATAACTTTATAAACAAAAATTCCCATTTAACATATTTACATTTTGTTTAAGATATTTAAGGTAAGTTATTTATTTATTCTAAAATTCATAGTAAACACCAAAATCATATTTTAAAGTCTAAAAGCTAAAATTCATTCATCATAACAAAAATAAAAAAGTATGGATTGATTTTCTTGAAACGAGGAATAAGAAAGTTAAAATTTTTTAATAAAGAAGACAAAAGAAGAAAGACTGTAGATTGGGTGAAATGACGAGTTAGGTGAGAAGATGCGACAAGAAATCAGGACCATGCCCTCAAACATCCAGATACTGAGTTTATTCATCACTATATATTACTAAATCAAACCTACCAAACAAACCATATCTTCCTTCTCTTGGTAGCCTCTTGGGTCTCTCTAACACTCGCAAGTGATGTCTGTGCAACTGTGGGAGACCTTGAAGGAGGCCATAGTGGTCTACACTGGCCTAACTCCTTCCACCTTCTTCACGGTGCTCGCCCTAATTCTGGCCGTTTACTACTTCGTTTTGGGTCTCTTTGGGACTCAACCGGAGCGCCCCCGCCCCCGTCACACCGAGGAGGAGGAGATGCCGCCTCTGCGGCCGCCGGTCCAGCTCGGTGAGATAACGGCTGAGGAGCTCAAAGCCTACGACGGCAACGATACGGGTAAACCCTTGCTTATGGCCATCAAGGGACAGATCTACGATGTCTCCCAGAGCAGGTTTAACTTCACACAAAGCCCACTCTTTTCTTCTTAATTTGTTCTGTGTTTTGTTTCATTTTGATGGTCCGGTGCTTATTTTGGGTATTTTCTTTGTTTTGTGTTCATAGTGAATGCCTTCCAAGTTAGGTTTTTTTTTTTTGTTTTTTTTTTTTAAATTAACCTTGTTCAGTTATTGCTTTTGGTATTATGTATTACTTTTCTCTCTTTAAATTTTTTCGAGTTATACATTTTCTGCTGCCTTTTTGTGTTAATTGTTAATGTATTTCAAATTTGTGAATTTGGAAGTACTTTTTGCTTTTGAAAAGGTCAGGTTTTTCTTTCTGTACGTGACTGATTTTGTTGTTATTGTTACATGTTATGAGAGGATAACTTGTTCCTCGTATATTATTGAGGACCTGTTTGTCTTAAAGTTGAGTAGAGCTAGTTTTGAACTGTACCTGATTACAATTGCAGTGCGTGTCTGAAGTGTTTTTTGAGTATGTTGTTTGATGAAAAGTCTGTGAATTGATTTTCTAACCACAGCATAAACATGCAAAGTACATGGTTTAAGTAGAAAATCTGAAGGTTGGATTTCGAAGGTCGAACATGGATTTGTAGAAACTTTCTGTTTTGTGGAAGGCCTTGTTCGGTTTTTAAGGCTAAATTTCTGTCATCCCCGTCGGCATTAACTTTTACTGGTTGCTTTATTGAGTGGAACTTTCATTGTTTACTTATTAGTCCCACTACACCTTGACGCATCTCAATGTTGGAATAATGTAATGCTCACTGTGATCTTTATTTTTATTGGATTAACTTTGTTTGAGATGGACTTGGATGTGGCATTGAGTAGCCGAGTTCTGTAATGTGAGTTCTGTAATGTCAGCTATTTTCGATTGAGAAACTGTTTCATGAAGCTGAATTATGGAAATCATCGTCATTGCTACCTAACTTATTTCTCCTGGAACTTGGCCCCCTTTTTTTATACTGATGTGAATATGTTTTCTTCATTGATTTTTCAATTAATTTTTATCAATGCAGGCCTTGTTTGTTTCTACTATAATGTTTTCTGTTTGGTCCGCTCCTTGCTACTTTAGCTCAGCCAAACTTTCCCTTCTTTAAAAGAGCATATGCTTTTGATAGTAAAATTCAACAAATTGAAGTGACACATGATTTCGCTTAACAACATAGTTCATTTTCTATCGGTCAAGAATGAAATATGTACATATGTGCGATGATTTTCTTTTTTGTTCCTTAATATATTTTAATTGGGCTTTAACACTGTTTTTATCATGTGGAATTGTGTCCTCCCAGGATGTTTTATGGTCCTGGTGGACCTTATGCTCTATTTGCTGGAAAGGATGCCAGCAGGGCTTTAGCAAAGATGTCTTTTGAAGAGAAAGATTTGACTGGGGATATTTCTGGACTTGGCCCATTTGAGCTTGATGCTTTACAAGATTGGGAATATAAGTTCATGAGCAAGTATGTAAAGGTTGGAACTGTCAAAAGTGAACTTCCTGTAACTGAATCAGAGTCCACCGCAGAACCATCAGAAACTACTTCCCGTGATATTGATACTGCTTCTGCTGTCAAGCCCAATGAAGATGGCAAATCAGAAATTGGTGCTGTTAAAAGTGAAGAAACCCCTTCAAACATTGATGCAGAAAAAGAGAACATTGATCCAGGAAAAGAAGAGTGATGTCTGAGTTGTCCCACAATGCCCATGACGAAATGGAGAGAGAGAAAAATCTGCATTGTAAAGACTGAGCAAATGTAACTCAAGCTTTTTCGAAGATGAATGTAGGTCATCTCCTCTGATTCTCCCTTTATTTGAATATTCGGTGTTATAATAATCAGCTGTGGGTAAATTTTTCAAATTTCATAGTATGTACGTGTTATATTAGACTGGTAAGCTTTATTGAATAATATTTTTCTTTGACAAAGATAAATGAAGCATAATTAGTCTTTCATATCTGTGTGCATGGTATAGCTAGTTACATATGAAATTTCGATTACTGAAAATTCAGAGACATGTATTGATGCCAGAAATGGATGGGGGATGGTGTGTTGGTGAATGCATTTATTGCTTTGGTACCTAAAACTTGGAAGAAAGGCTTTTTATTGGTCGAGAGTAGAAGTACTGAAAAAAGTCTAATGAAATTAAAGTAAAATAAAGCAGCAAAGAAATCCGGCAGGTTCTGTAGGGTTATACATGTCAGCAAAGAAAATGGTGCTGATAGAGATGGGCCAGAGGGAAATGTATGCAAAGCCAGGTTAAAAAAAAATAAAGATTCATTTTGAACTTGTAGATTATTTGTGTGGGAGGAAGGAGGAGTGGATTTCAAATACCGTTAATTTTGAACTTTCAAACTGGCTACTACACAAGAAAAGTATTACCTCTCAAACTTTCCTTCTCCTCCTCCCATTATTGAAGGCATCATAATGAATAATCAATCACTCCATCAAATGTTTATATGATTGTTTTAATATTTATTTTTGAAACAATAATATTTTTGTGGTCGGTGTGAATTTTTTAACAAAATTGAAACATAAAGCGTAGTCCAAAATAACCCAAATATGATGATATATTTGTATGAAGAGATATGTTGATATATTGTACTGAATAGTGGTTTTCATTGCACAACCTCTATTTAATACGGGTTGCTCTGTACCACGAACAAATGAAGAACCTTGCAATGATTATTGATGAGAGTTACATCTTTTGAAATAATTCGTCAACATGGTTTGATCGGAAGTTTTGATCCCACGTCTGTTTTAAGGCAAGTAATTGAAAGTGGAAGGTTTGTTGTTTTTAGGGGTCACGGAATGGGTAGGGCTATTCGTATTGGTCTGTTAAAAATGATATGGACCGGATTAACCCACCTATAAAACAAGCTAACTTTTTTTTTATATTTTTTTTATAAATACATAAACATTAAAATATATTTAATTATATAAACATTTTCTAAACTTGTAATTAATTAATGTCTTAGTTAAATTTAAATAATTATTATGTTTACATGTTAAATTATTTTATTATAATTAATAATTGAAACTTAATTTATTTATAAACTTATAAACGTTAATTATTTAATATATAAACTGATCCTATATATATATATATAAAAAATAAAATCCAACCTGAATAGATAATATGAAAACCTAAATTTTTATATATAGCATTTTTCTGTTGGCCAGTCTAATTTGTTTTATTGTATTCAGGGAGTCAACACCACCTTCACAGGTGGAATAATTAATCAATTTTACGACGAAAGTAAAGTATTTTTTTTTTCATATTATCATCAAAATTTTATTGGACAAAATTTATTCTTATATGTTATTCGAACTCATTATTCTGTGGCTTTAGCAGCCCTGTTTGAATTCTCCTTGTATTTAAAGTCTAAGGGGACCAGCTTCTTCTGCATTCCTTATCTCACACGAAACATATAACCTAGGGCAATACAAACAAATTCAGTTTTTATAAATGGAAAATAAAGGTCAGGAAAAAGGTAATTTATCAACATTGATAAATCTAATAGCTATTTATTCCAATAACACGGAAATAAAATAAAAATTAACCCTATTTCAATCAAGCTATCCTTATCTCAAAATCTCAGTTTTCCACCTAAAAAGAGAACCATTTTCAGCAACACATTTTATATGCTTCTCCTTTACTTCAAAGTACATACCCTTCTAAAGTAAATTACCTTTTAAAGTGTTCTATTGGATCAAGACATCGAACCTATATTATTTTTGGTCAATGTAAAATTGGCAATAGAATATTATGCAATAATTAGCAGATTTTGTCAAGAATTGTGCTTGTTTTTTCTTAAATTAACAACAATAATGTCAATATCGTGTTTATTTAACAAAGCAGCCTGCATGCCAGATGATCCTCTTTAGTCGTGTTAGGTTTATTAAAATACAAAAAAATATTATTAAAAATATACTTATATGACGCATCACTGTTCCTTCTCCTTTCTTATCGTATTGGAATTTGTATACCAGCAGCCGCTACAAAATGAAACATCTACATAGGGCAATGAAATTTTAAACCTTTGCTTACATAAATCTAGTAGCACGACAAGCTAAGGTTTGAAAACATGTTAATGAAACCAGTGACGTCCATTTTCAATGCAATTTTCACACTCAAGAATTGACAACTTGGAACGTTGTATCATCAATGGATTAATTTGGCAGCCACTCATCGCTTTCTGAAAAGTCAAGTTTTGACATTTGGCATCAGGGAGTCACACATTATGCTCCTTAAATATTGTCTAAATATATATTATATATTAATTTTGCTTTGTTTTTCTCACTAAAAGCTTCTAATTTTCACATTGTCTTGTGTCTATACGGTTAAGTATAGCCACGCCATTCCGTCATATTCTGCTCTTCCAACGCATATACAAACTATATTTCTTCTTTCATTTTCTTGCTCCAAACATTTATCAGTCATGAGAGTTTCAAAAATCTCAACCCCTTTTTTGATTCTCATTATCCTGCTCCTGTCTTCAGTGCAAGATTCATGTTCAATCTCTCGTTTAGACAACCGTGTAAAATTGGAAAGCAGATCATCAGAAAAGAAGATTTCATCCATGTTTATTCAGAGTTATTCTGCTATTCTTTCTTCTTTGAACTCTAGGAAGAGTAAGTTCAAGCAAATTCATGCAGTTTCTCATAGACTAGTTCCTAGTGGACCAAATCCTCTTCATAATTGATCATATTATACATGGTTGTAGATGGCATGCATATATATAAACCAAAACTACTTGTCAATTTTAGATATCTTCAAGAGTTTAGTTGCTGCTAGGGCTTTTTCCAGAGTATGTGCAAGTTCTTGAGTGATTATATAGTCTTGTAGATAAGTAACTATATAAAATTTGTGTTTTTGGTCTGTCTGGCTGATTATGCATGTATTTACTTTATCTTGTAATCATATTGAAGTTATGAATTCTTTCTTAGTCTTATTATACGAAGAGCTATGCTATGTTGGATGCTTCATTTCACATCTTAATTTTATTTACAAATAGATTTTCTTATGTTTCTCCGCTCTTGAGAAGTCCGGAAACTTGTAATTGCTAAAGACTTTTTCCTGTTGAGAGTTATTATATTGTATTTAGAAATCTGAGATTTAATTAAAATTTTCATATTAAATAAAAATGGTAAAATTAAGTAACATATAAAGGGAAAAGAAAACTTTTACTTTAAGACTTTAAGTTAAAAATATCATAATCTTTTATATATTTAAATTATGTCCTATTTTCGTAATTAATTCTCTAATAACGGGTTTTACTTTTTTAATTGCAATATACATGTTTCTTAGAAAGTAGCACCAATACCGACTTTTCCATAAGCCATTAGCAGCCACTCCAATAATGACATTCGGAAATGTTTGTTCATGCTCACTGTAGAGCTTTTTATTATCTTCCTCAATAAAAAAAAATAATGCTACAAATAACCTTTTAGTGGTTATAAAATTCAATAAATTTATCATATAAATGCAATTAAATTCTTTGTAAAGAATTATACTATGTATATGTAGATAGAAACAAATAACTGTAAATAATTTACTTTTCGTTTTTTTTAGAATTATAAAACTTGTATCAGAATGGTTCTAAAATGACTATTTTTTAAAGTTTCATTGAAGTATAAAAAGTTATTGCAAGACATTGAGAAAATATGTATAGAAGGTGGCAAATGAAGAAGCCCAATTGAAAAGTGCAGCGCCTCAAAGTGATTGCTGTTGGGCAATAGCTAATGGGCTGAAAAAGGGTGGAATAAAGTATTGACGGTCTATTAATTTGATATTACTCTTTGCACCGCCCGTTGATTTTTTGTAGTTGTTTTTAACTAGGATACACAGAAACTGATTTTCGTAACTTTAAATTATATGGAAGTTAGTTTACGTAATGTATTAACATTAACTACTTTACAGGTTTTCGATAACATAATGTTACAATATAATATGGAAGCTAGATTTCTAAGGTATTTCGACATAATTTCATTGTGGAAAGTAGTTTTTACTTAATTTATTATCGTGACTAAAATTTATTATAATCAAAAAATTTAAGAACTTTTTGAATTGAATAACTTGTTAAATAAAATATATAAATTAATGCATTTAATTCAATTGAATTTGGCGTTTATTTATTTATTTATTTTAAACAACTTTAATAGTTTAATAACGATAAAAAAGAAGATATTGTTGTATCTACCCGAGTCATTCCTATATAATTAATTATGTATGTAAGTCTAAATATATTCAATACCTCATGATCCAAATATGAGATAAGGTAATATTTTAATTACCCTTAAATAAGAAAATAATAACAATTATAATATGATAGAAATATATGTGGTTGATAATATTTAAATGTTAATATATATTTGATATTTATATATGTAAAAGATCTATAAGTATATGAACAAGGATAGTAAGGTTGCACAGCCATCGCAACAATAAAAATTCCACCCACAACCCGTACTGCGTATCCGTTTAGAAAATACTTATGGATATTTTAAAATTTTTGGTATTTGCGAATACTCACAAAAAATTAAAAAAAAACATATTTTATATATTTTTAAAGTAAAATTTAAACAAAATTACAAAACATATATATAATATAATATAAATTAAATATAAATTAAAATTTAATTTTAATTAAATATAACTTAATAAAATGTAATTTAATTTAATTTTTAATTAAATAAAATATATTTAATTTTTAATTAAATAAAATATATTTAATTTTTAATTAAATAAAATATATTTTATTTTTATTTTATTTTTTGCGGGTAACGAATACTAGCGGGTCGGGTAATATACTATCCATACCCTACCCGTTTAGAAGTGGGTATTAAAATACCCGTTATCCGTTATTCACGGATAGTAATTACCCGTAACAGATTTTACCCGTATATACCTATGTTCGCATATTTTTTTTGCCATCACTATATATGACTCTATAACAGAAAGTGTAATCTTAGTGTTTAAGAAATCAATTTAGTCTTTTGGATTAGATTTCAGGTGCACCTAAAAAAAACAAATTGTTGTTATCTCATATGACATTGAGTAGTCTTGTGTGACGTTCAGCGCTGTTAAACTTGAGAGCTCCTAGGCTCCAAGACGTTGAGTGTCACTTTGGGCGTAGAGCACCACGAAATCAGTGAGCTCTCTGAATTCTGGACGTTGAGTGTTGTACTTGTTGCGGTGAACGCCACTTGCTTACTGCAGGTCAAGTGCTAACACGAGGGTTATAGTGTTGGGCGCTCTGTTAATATGTTGGGATATATATATATATATATAAGTAAGGTTTGTTTAATGATAAATATTGAATATTAATAATGGTTTATGTATGAGTTGATGTATGTATTGAATTATGGTTTGAAAAAAGTTTCTAAGGTGAAATTCTTAATGATGGTTTCTAGTAGGGTGATGTACTCATGTAGATTTGATGCAGAGACTGATGCAGGATTTCTAGATGAAAGAATTCATAATTTTTAACCTACACGCTCCAGCAAAGAGATCTTTGTATTTTTTCAAAATGAAACCTATTTATGGATGGAAACAACATAAATTGGATGGAAGCAAGTCCCTACTCCATTGATCTCAAGCATAAGCTATACGAATTTAAAGTAAAACTTGCAGTAAAAGTGTGTATAAAATAAATTTTTTGTTTCTGGTAAATATTTTCTGCTCTTGTTACTCGATAGTCAACAATGGATTAGATTTGGTGATTTGGAAAGTACTCAGAAGTTTTTAAGTCCAAGGTGCCCAACCCTACTATTATATGAAGAACACTTTCACTCTTTGGCAGCAAGAAAGCACACACTACACTAAAGACAGCGTCTTCAAATCCGAATATGGAAGGTGAATTCATCTTCCAATTGGTATAATAAGGTAATGTATCTTTATGGATGTCAAAGCAAAGAACCTAACAAGGAAACAACTTAGGTATGCTAGGGTGCAAGGGTCCTATTAGCTGAATGAAATTACTATTTCAAGTGTTTGTTTTACACACAACATATGACCATAATTACTATTTCAATGTCTACCATTTACAGACAACATATGAGCAAAATTAAAGCTAAAAATAGGAAGAACAGTAAAATTTTAAAATATGACATCCAACTAATATTTTCCATGGTTAAATGGTTTAGAACAAGTTCAGAACAAATTCACAAAGCTAAAAATTTAAGCAAAACAGTGAAAACAATATGAAAAATAGCAAAAATGAGGAGTAAAGAGACTTACATATCGACGACAGACAAGTCCAGCAGCTGGGTTTTCTTCGATTGTTGCCTCCTCCACGCACCACGAAGCCCCTACTCACCGTTGTGCCCTCCTCCACGAAGCCCTCCTGACGCACCCACAACAAATTTGTGACGCAGCCCCTGCAACCACGGAACGTTGGGGAATGTTGGTGACTGAGACGACCTCCGACAACAAAACCTCCCAAATTTGGGCAATGTTGGTGACAGTTTGATGGCTGGAAGAAACGAGAAAGCTGGTGAGGGTTTGATGTCTCCGACAAAGGGGGAATGCTGGTGTGAGGGTTCGAAGAAAGAAACGCAATATTTTGGCTCCAAAAATGAAAGTTAGCAGAGGGAAACCAAGTCCGCTGGGGTTAATTACACGAGCACCTTACCGAGGGTCATATATCCTTCGGTAAGTTAATTCACTAAAGCCAATACCGACGGCCCAAAGACCTTCGGAAAAAAATCCTTCGGTAATGAGTGCATTTCACCATGGCCTTCGGTAATCATCTTTGTGACCGTCGGAAACGCAATTTTACCGAAGGGCAAAAGGCCGTCTGTAAAAACCCTTCGGTAATGCCTGAATTTCTTGTAGTGATGAACTCATAATCTATGATATGATGTTCTTTGTCCATAGATAGTTAAATGAATAATCTTGTGTAGTAGCTTGGGGACAGTTGTTTCATTAGTACAAGTGAACAATTTTTCATAGTCTGACATCAATACATATATTATGACTGGTCAAGTCTATAATTTATTAGTATGCTTAGGTTTGATTTGGAAATGAATTGTGTTATGTAAAATTTTATAATTGCATGAAGTGATTATTTTATAATATTAGTTTATTGATGAATCAATATTTTTCTCAATTTCACTTAGCTTATTGTACCGAATTTAATCAGGGAATTGTGCTAGAATATCCAGTATTATCCTGTTTTGCTAATTGTGCTTAACTTGACCAGAAATTCTAATTTTGATTAATTTGAATCATCTGAGCTAATTATTTGCATTAGTAATTGCAGGAAAAATATTGGAAATACAATTTGGGACATTTGGAAGATTATTCATTTACACATAGTGTTATTTACTTGAAAGATTTATTTTGTGTGGTGATCCGTTGAAACTTGAGATGAAATATTTTGTTTGGATTGGCTAAAAATTAGAAGTGCACGGTCCAAAGGTTTTGTGGGAACATCCAAAAATTACACATGCTTTCACATGAACTCTTTCATTTCTTGGATTTTAAGGAGCATTAATTGGCTTGGTACATGGCATGTCACGGCTGAAATATCAATCAGTGGAGGGCCCTTGTTGAAGAAAATATGGAAAGAAGGTGGACACTTCACGGCTGCAAACAGGGCAATCTCTTTTGTCTTTTGGAAGTGGAGCCGCCACCTAGGATTGAAAAATTTGGCTTGGGAGAAGATATTGCTTTCACGTAGCCTTATCTTAGAAAACACACTAAATCAAGTTACATTTTAATAGGTTCACGTGAACAATTTGGAAAAGTGGTGATTAATTGGTGAATGGAAAAGCACACGGCCCACACATGCTGAAAAATTGGGAACACAGAACACGGTACTTGGAAGGCTGCAGAATGATTTAATGCTGGATGCCACGGTCAAGCAAGAGGTACTGTCACGGCTGGAGCAATGGCAGTAGAGAAGTCAGTAGCAACACGCATTCAAAGTGTTGGAGCATCCAGTGGAGCACACGGCTGCCACATGAAGAAGATGAACACTGTCACGGCTGGAATGGCGGGAAACTGTCCAGCAGAGGTGGAAGACTCACAGTACAGCACCAACAATTTACACAGTAGCACTTGGAGGAAACGGACCAGCACCTTGTTGAAGCAACCACATGCAGCGTGCATGAAGATGGAAGGCACACGTTCATTTTATTCCAGCAGCTGCACCAGCAGAAGGCACACACACTTCACGGCCACATGGAGAAGACTGTCACGGCCCTGGTCCAGTGTTGAAAACGGAAGAGAAGATTGAAGCTTGGAGAGCTCATTCCAGCAGCTTGGAGTCACGTGAATTAGTCGGAGATGAAGCTGTGAGGAGATTGAAGGAAGAGTTGCGCTCCAGCTGGAGCAATGGAGTTTTCACAGCTTGGTTTGGCAACGTTTCCAGCAGCCACAAGCAAAGATGGAGCATTCACGTCCAAGGGAGAATGGAATGTTGAAGGGAGCCATTCACGTGATTCATCTGAAAAGAAGAGGGCCCATCTTATTTTATTTTGAATGTCACGGGAGCAAGCTAACAGGGGAGAAAGGCAGCGTGATGAATGAATGAAAGAGAGCACCTCCAATATAAAAAGGGGTAGGAATTCCAGTAGAGGGACACGGCCTGGAGGCCTGGAAGGGGCTCTCACATTCTTCTCCTCCAGGAGGCTCTCGGGTTTCTATTTTCCCAAACAGTGCACAATTGTAATTTTATTTTTGAAGCATGTAGTTCAGTAAAAGACGGTCACAGTGTAGCATTTTGTTTGGTTTGAAATTTTATCTTCACTGTTCAGTAATTTCATTTCAAGTAAATTTTAATTTCAGTCACGTATTTTTATTTTTATTATCTCTTTTATTTTACCGTTTATTGTTTTGTGCATCGTTAAATTTTATCGTTTCTGAATATTTATTGTTCCATTTCTACCGTTTGGTTTTACTGCTTTGAAATTTATTTGAGTGTTTTTAAATTCTCTTTGGTTTAAATTCGAATTTTAATTTTATTTACCGTACAACACATCCACAAAACCCCCCTTTATTCGTGTCAAAATCTGAGACTGAACCCCAATATTGGTCCTTGAGAGACGACCTAGGAGTCACTTCCTAGTTATACTACATTCTTTATCTGTATCAAATTTGTATGACCGCGACAGTCGTATCATTTATCCTTCTTATATTGTTGTTTGCTTAGATTTTTTGTATTATTTGAAATGATCACCTGACTATGAACAGAGAGATAAACAATTAGTGAAGCAGACCCTATAGTACGAAGGCTAAGATGTATAGTTTCCTTAGTGTAGTAAATGTTATCTCTTGAGTTGTAATAGAAAAAAACCTTTAATATATTAATAAATAGTTTTTATAATAGAATCATGTATAAAAAATTGACTTATATGTTTTGGATTATTATACAGACATTTTATACACCTATTGAATTAATCTATCTAGACATTTTATATACTTTTGACTTAACGGTTATAGTTCCACTGAATACGTGATATTTCCTTATGTTATTTAAATGAAATGTCTTTTTGTTTAATTAATGATTATAAATTGATACACATATTTCTCATCATAACAATAATATTACTATATTCACGGACAAATAACTAAAAATGTATTAAACAAATAAATTATCATAAAAAAAGTGAAAAGTGAAAACAATATATATAATGATGAAAAATCATATAAACACTTAATTCTGACTCATATAAGAGCATGTCTCGGATGTCAAATTATATTTCTTTTCCATTATATAACTTTATATATTGTAATGTCACAATGATTTGTTTAACATTTGTTCAATTTTTTTAAATAATTATAATTACAGTAGTCAACATACCAAAAGTAATTTCTTTTTTTAATAACTTCCTGTAAATTAAATAATTGGAATACATAAGTTATAATTATTAATAAAAAGGATACACTTTTTTTAAATTTTTTTGTTTTTCTAATTTTACCTTCTTAATTATTCCTTTTAAATTTCAATAATTATTTACAATAAAAAATTAATTTTCAGCTTTATTAGTTTAGTTGCTATTTTTTTAATTCAAATAATTGCTAATCATAAAAAAGTATTTACTCTTTTACATTTTTGTAACTGTTACCAATTTCAATAAATACTGATAACAGAACAGTCATTTATATAATATTACTTATAATATTTTATATTTCAATAAATAAAATTTATTTTATATATAGTTATATATCTAAAATTATAAATACATTTTTTTAAAATTTTATTCTTTTAATTACTATTTTTATAAAATAAATAATTTATAGATTTGAAAAACGCATACACACAAACGCTTAATAATAGATTAAAATACATGTTTCTCATTATTATCATAATAATAATATTACTATATTCATAGACAAATACTTAAAAATATCTTAAAGAAAATAAATTATCATAAAAAGGAAAAAAGTGGAGACAGTTATAGTAATGTAAAATTTCAGATAAATACTTAATTCTGATTCGGATGTATCATGTCTGAAATGTCAAATCATATCTCTTTTGACCTATAAAACTTTATACATGGTAATGTTACAATTATTTCTTTAACATTCGTTACATTTTTTTAAATAATTACCATTACAGCAAATTACCATTACAGCAGTCAACGTACCACAAATAATTATTATAATAACTTAACGTAAATGAAATGATAGAATACATCATCTATACTATATTTTTTAAAAATACATAAATTTTATTTTTCAAAATTTATCTTCTTATGTATTATTTTTAAATTTAAATAATTATTTATAATAAAAAAATTATTTTTCACTTTGAGAGATTAGTAAATATTTTTTTTAATTCAAATAATTATTCATTATAAAAAATTTATTTTCTTTTTTATCGTTTTAGTAATTATTTTAAATTTAAATAGTAACTCATAATAAAATATATATTTATTTACACAATATTACTTATAATATTTTTCTTTTAATAACTAAAATTTATATTATTTATAATAGTTATATATCTATAACTATATAAATCTTTTTTTTTTCAATTTTATCCTTTTAATTACTACTTTTAAAACATAAATAATTTGTAAATATTTAAAAAATACCTAAAAAAGTCAACAGTATTTGCACTAGTTCAATTAAGAATAATAAATCAAAACAGATATTTCTCATAATAATAATATTATTATATTCACAGACAAAATAATTAAAAATTTATTAAAGAAAATAAATTATCATAAAAAAAGAAAAAAAATGAAGACATATATACTAATAATAGAAAAAATCAGATAATTCAGATAATTATAGAAAACATTATATAATATCACAATTATTTCTTTATCATTCGTTTCATTTCTTTAAATAACTGCAATTACTCGGTCAACCTACCACAGATAATTTTTTCCATAACTTACTGTAAAGTAAATAACTAGAATAATAATTTATTTAATAATAATAAATTAAGAAATATATTTCTGGTCAACATCATAATAATAACATTATTATATTCACAGTCAAAATTATTTGTAGTTGTTACTGACAAAACAAATTTTCAAAAATATTTAGTGAATTAATTATTTTTAAGAGTTATTTTTGAATTATAAATAGGTTGATGTAGATTTCTACTCCGACATATCATTGTTACAATCATTGTTACAATCATGAGTGCTCCAAAATTCTCAACAGTTGTTCTATTTCTGATAATTTTGTTGTTCTCAGCAGTAGATTCGTATTCAACCTCTGGTTTGGATATGCATGTAAAACTGGGAAGGAAATCATTAGAAAGAAAGGTTTTTTCCAAGTTTTTTGAGAGGTATCATCCTATTCCTTCCTCTTTCAACACAAGAAACCCCAACAAGACTCCCAAATTTTACATTGATATCGAAGTTCCTACTGGTCCCAACCCTCTTCACCATTGAAATTATTTATATACATCACTCTAGATCACATGTATTTCAAGTACTCATCATATATGTTTTAATTGCATTCTTATGTTATCAGCAATAAAACTTGTGTCTCACTTTTTCTCTTACTAGTTATCAGATCGACCCCTGTGGCTAACCACACATTATCATTCGTATATGTTATTTTATATATCACCAAATTTACTTACTTATATATGCTTCTTAATTATGTTAAAATTAGTATCAAATAATATATACCCTGTCACTTAAAGAAGGTGAAATGTTAAGAAAAATAATATACAAAATACCATTGTTCATCGTGTTTAGGTGGTATTGTACACTAAAAAACTTTTTAAACTAAAATGAAATTAAATTCTAACTATGTATTCATTAAATAAAACAGAAAAGAATGTAATATAATTAGAAACTATATATCAAATAGAGAAAAATACCTTATCAACATATGTTATCAAATAAACACATTCAACTTTCGAGTAATTATAAAAAAAAACTAAATTATTGTTTCATATTGCTTCGTACCAAATTGTTAAATATCACTGTTAAAATTTTCAAATCAAGTTCTCTATTAAAAATACATTTTTGACATTCAATTGATAAATATGTCATTGTTGACGAGCAATTATGATGTAAATAAATGAATAAAATTCATCTTTGTCACCGAAAAAAATATCACAACAATCCAACTAAAAAATGTGTGTAACTTTATGCCCTAATATGGGTTTTGAAACGATCAATAATACCATAAGAATAAACTTTTATAACAAAAACTTATCTACAACCAAACAGATTTTACAAACAATAATGAAACAATCTCTTAAGTTTGATTATTATGTAGAACACTTGGTTTGTCTAGTATGGTCTGACTTAAAGCATCGTTCAAATATTTTGAAATGGTTAAAAAAAATAAATTAAAAAACGTATTTAAAAAGATAAAGATATATAACGTGGAAAGAAATTACGAGTAAAACGTATTTTAAAAGACTTACATAGAAAAATTAAAAAATCAAACTCACTTATTGAAATTGAAAGCACGATAATTGATTCTGAGAAAGTATCTGTCTCAATAACAGTCACAGAAGTTTTGTTCTTTTGTTTTCCTTCATGCAATTAAAATTTGTAATAAATTATATTTTCAAATAATATTATAACTAAAATATGTGTAGACTTTCATACTATTATTCATTGATAATAAGTGGAATCATTTTTAATATCATGGTTATTGATATAGACTTAAGTCAAAAGGTTTATGACGTGAAATATTATCCAACTTGAATTTTTTTTTTCTAGGAAGCCAAACGAAAAAAATATATACCAAAAGAGAAATCAACAATGAATAACAAGAAAAGAAGAGACAGAAAAAGAAAATTAGAGGAAAAAATAAAATAAAGAGACAATTGTCAATGTGTTTGGCAGTATTATTTATTATACTATTATATATATATATATATATATATATATATATATATATATATATATATATATATATATATATATATATATATATATATGGGTTTGCTAAAGCACGTCTGTTTTCAGTTGGTACATTTTAGCAATGGGTACCGAATTTTAGTAGACAAAAATACTCTTATATATCATCGATTCTAAGTTTTATGGTACATTTTAGCAATGGGTACCGAATTTTAGTAGACAAAAATACTCTTATATATCATCGATTCTAAGTTTTAAGGTTAAGGATATTTGAATAATTTTCATTCTCAAAACTTAAAAAAAAAAAAAAACCCCTAAACCCTTACTCACCTCTCTCATTCCTCTTAATCATTTCTCTTTCATCTCTCTCACTCCAATCTTTTCTCTGTCATCCATACTAAGAGTTGAGTCATTGACATATTCACCTTCAGGCAAAGGTTCATTCAAGATCTCTTCAATTTCACCATCTTCACTAATCTCTATAATTTCATCATCTGCATATGTTGAATCATCATCTTTAAAATAACCCTCCAGGCCAATTACCAATTCTTTCAGATGTCATTATCCTTGTGAAAATTAGATAAAATTATATATGACAAAAATTATAAAATGAAAACTCATTATAAAGTCATTTTTTTGTAAGAAATTGTTTAACAACGAGTGTTTCTGATTTTTTCCAGGACAATTACCAATTCCTTTGATGTCATTATGCTTGTGAAAATTAGATAAAATTAGATAAGACAAAAATTATAAAATAAAAACTCATTATAAAATCATTTTTTGTAAGAAATTATAAAGTTATTTTTTTTGTAAGAAATTGTTTAACAACGAGTGTTTCTGATTTTTTCCAGGACAATTACCAATTCTTTTGATGTCATTATGCTTGTGAAAATTAGATAAAATTAGATAAGACAAAAATTATAAAATAAAAGCTCATTATAAAATCATTTTTTGTAAGAAATTGTTTAACAACAAGTATTTCTGATTTTTTTCCAGGTCAATTACCAATTCCTTTATGTTTGTGAAAATTGGATAAAATTAAATAAGACAAAAATTATAAGATGAAAACTCATTATAAAATCATTTTTTTGTAAGATTGTTTTGGGGCTACAGTAGGGATGACAAAGAAAAGATTGAAGTGAGAAAGATGAAAGAGAAATGGTTGAGAGCAATGAGAGATGTGAGTAAAGGTTTGGGGCTTTTTTTTTAGTTTTGAGAATGAAAATTATTAAAATATCCTTAACCTCAAAACTTAGAATCTATGGTATACAAGAATATTTTTGTCTACTAAAATCCGGTACACATTGCTAAAATGTACAAACTGAAAAACAGGCATATATATATAAAATTAATCACCCTTTTATTTTATTCACTATAATTTTTTTTAATTTTTTGTAATTATACATTGTAATTTAAAATTATCATCAAAGATAAAATGGGGAAACAATTTATGAATGAGTTACTTGATTTTCACTATAATTTACTATTTTTTTAGTTAGTACTTTTGTAAAGTTTATATTGTAATTTGAAAATGACATTAACAATATATAAATAATTTGTATAAACTAAAGGAGAAATTATAGATTATTGTAATTTAAAAAGAATTTATTTATAAGCATTTCTGTAAATATTGATAAAGGAATTTTCTCTTTTTTTTTAATTTATTTTCCAATTTTACCCTTTAAATAAGTTTTTTTTTTAAAATTAAGATTTTCATTTTATTAATTTGACACTTTAAGCAATTTTTGTTTATATTTAATCGTTTTTTTAATTTGATATTTTTTTTAAACTTAATCATTTTTTAATTATAAAACTATCTACAAAATAAATAAAATAATTTTACAATAAAATTATACAAAATATTTATATTTAAATTTATAATTATAATAATAATAATAATAATAATAATTTTAATATCTTTATTATTTTTAAAAAATAATCACAGTGAATATGTTTTCACAGGTTTTTATTATTTTTTAATTGTTTTATATTTTTCGGGTAAACACAAGAAAAAGGGAGTCTATTTTTATTATTTTATTTTGTAAAACAGTCTCATTCTTTAATTAGCACTTGTAACTTATCCCTAAGACCAAACACGGCAATCCATTTCAAGGTACACAGGTCTCTCTCTCTCTCTCTCTCTTTGGTTTTTTCACTTCCATCTTAGATTTTCAATTCCCGTAGCGAGAAAGACGGAACATTGCTTTTTTATTTTTTGGCTCTCTCAATTTTGACGGTGGGAGTGCTAAACTTCAAATTTATCAAAGGTTTTCTTATCGCCATGAATCTTCATTTTTTTTATTTGATCTATGTATTCCTCCCTTTCTCCTCAATGAGGACTCAGTCAACTATCAAATGCGCTCATTGCTGGTGAATAACATACTCTCTACAAGGAAATCTTATTTTTTCTGTTTGTTTATGAAGCTCTCTACAATCATGCCTTTGGATTTAGTAAATGGAAATTGGATTGTTTCATGCGTCAACGCCTATAGTTGTTCATTCTTCTCCCAGATTGGAACCTAATTCTAATGTTCGATTTAGTTTTTTTTTTCTTTTTCATTTCTAATCGTGTAATGAAGTTGCCCTTTCTTTCTGATAGCCATCCCTTTGTCTCTCTTAAGCATGGAATATGATGCCTGATATCTTCCATTTATGTTGGTTGAATCTGTTACTTTTGAAAGATTATCGACTTTGTACCACAGATTTGGAAAACTTTGTAAGAGATCAAAGTTTATGGATATTCTTTTTGTAGTTGCAACATACCACCAATTGATGGTAATTTAATTTGGAGTTTCAGAATCGTGTAGTACATTGATTACGGCCGAGTTTTAAGTTCATGCAAATGATTATACCTAATGATGGATGAATGGAGTGAAAGCGATGATGAGATGGAAGGAAATAACATTACCCTCGAATGGTTAACATTGTGTATAGCTTACGGTTTCAAAGTCTAAAAGGCATCAGTTTGCACTTCCTTCTCAGGAACCAGATTGAGGGGAACAAGAGTGTTGGATTTAGATTAACATGGGTTACTTTCCATTCAACTTTTTTAACAAGTGAACTCTAAATGTCTTCTTTTCATTAGGAGGGATATTAGGGAATAATAGGTTGGTTTCATCCTATTCCATCCTATGTCCCAAAGTTTAGGGGCGGAGGGAGGTGATTGAATGGAATTGAAAACTAAGTCGCTTTCATCCTTTTCAATCAATTCAAACTTAGTACATTTTTTAATTAATATGGCTGCAAAGAGAACCTTATTTCTTGAAGACATGGTTGCATTATTTACTAATTCTTCCTGTGAAATAATTTGTTAGTTTAATTTCCTTTGTTTTTTTTTCTTATTTATAATGTATTTGATGAACTTTGTCTTGTCTCTCTTCATAGGCATTGTGCTGGCTAATATTTAAGTGATTGTCCATGTTAGTATATATGCACCCAACAGAAATTCTATAATTATTAGTTGATATGGTCCGGTTATTTTTATTTGAATGCTTGGTTTTTGTGTGTTTCATTTGCTTCTTTATGAAATACTCAAATGTTGTATATAATTATAATTGCAATGGGCATTATTTTACTTGTTTTGAATGTTGTTTCGTCAAAGATTTGGCTCTCTTTCCTTAATCGTTCGTGATTGTTTCTTTCTTTATTTTGTTTTGAAAGCTCAAGGACTTACCACATAAACTTGTTTCTTTGACCAGTTAACCAAGCCACGCCTGAGGATAGTTTTTTCATACCTTTGACGTTCGAAGGGCTCTTCCATCTGCCAAAATGAAGTAATACTAGCAGTCTGGTTTGTTTTGTTGTGCTTATTTGATTTCGGAATAGAAAATTAATATTACGTGTCTTCCCTTTGTTTTCACATTGCAGGGGACATGTAAGATGGAATGAGGCTAATATTGGAGAAATTGAAGCAAATAAACCCGTGAGGCAAAAAATTACTGAACCTAAGACTCCGTATCATCCTACGATTGATGATGAAAGTATGTAAACTATAGAAACAGAGTGCTAGCTCCTACTTACAGTTAAAATTTCTTACAATTGTCTTAAACAAGAAGTGTGACTCAATGTTGTGATTTACAACATTTTTCTACCAGTAACAAAGAATGTATTCAAAGAATTGTTTTAGAAAATGTGTTGCTAGCATTTCTCATAGAAATAATATTAGCAGGAAATAGGAGATACTTTATTATTTTCAACTGAACTCTAGTGCTTTTAGTCTTCTGGCAAGTCAGTATTAAATTCTAATCTTTAGTTTGTCTTCCACTTTATTTGGTTTTTTAAAATGTTAACACTAAGGGCTTAATGCAATCTTGCTATGGAGTTTGTTGAAGATCCTTGTTTGTACTCTATATTTTAAGTCACTTTATGTGGAGCTACTTCTCATATGAATAATCTTTTAGGTTCTCCATCCCCTGTTCGAGGAGGCTTTGACGAATGTATTGAAATTGAAGATCAAGATGACTCTGCCAATTCTGAAGGAAATGCTTTCAATAATGCGCTCTCTTCTAGCAGAACAGGAACTAAACAATCTGATGGCTGGACATCATCTGAGGATGAGGTGCAAGAAACTGAAGACGAGGAAGGTAATGATAGATAGTCATTCGGTGTTTATAACATTGATCATTACTGCAGATCTCGCGCTTATTCATGAGAAATTTGTGTCGGTGATCAAGTCCTAATACCCATAATTTATATTTTTTGAGAGAAGTAAATAACATCCCTCGAAATTTGGTTCTTAACCAAGGTGATGGTGTTGTATAATTCATGTAGCTGACCGACCTTACCTGGTGAAATAAGCTTTGTGATGACATGGAAAGAAAAGCTGGAGAGAAGTTAACCTTTTTAATTTTGACATGATATTTAATCTGAGATTCCAGTGTTAAAAGGGGGAATTCATTTAAATTTGTGTAAGACAGCTACAGGAAAGGCCTGTGTGCAGTACAGTGAGTTTAGTGAATACTAAACAAGTTGATTCTGTCTGTCCAAGTCAGGACTTCGTACAGCTTCAGTCCTCACCGAGAACTCGGGGCAGTTTTTTCATACTGCACCCTGGGACCAAGAGGCTGGAGTAATTTTTTTGTATTGGTAGATTAGCTATTCTAATCTGACCCAGTCTATTTTATTCTTAAACAGATAAAAGTCTGAGTTTTAAGGAACACAGAAAGGCCCACTATGATGAATTCCTCAAAGTCAAAGAACTGCAACAGAATGCTTCTATCCTAGAGGATGCAAGTGACGAGGATAACGGCGCTGAGCATACCAAGAGGGAGGGGGAAAATGGCTCAACTTCTTCAACGAGCCCTCCCTGAAGGAGGGCGACATCGAGGGAGAAAATGTTTCATCAATGCCCACTCCAGCAAATAAAAACCTTTCATTAGCCTGTGTGTATGACGGGGATTAGCTGTATTATTGTGTCTTGTGTGTGTAAAATATCTTTTCTTTTTTCACCTGTTATGTCCATTTGATCTTGCATGCTCCATTTAGGTTGTAGACTCTCTTGTAATATGCCAAATTAGATTTCCTTTTGGCTAGCAACAAACTTCCTGACTGTAAACATTCCAAATATCATGCTTAGATTGCATTGATGTAAGCACTCCAATATTTAAGCAGCTAAGGTTGCATGCTTAGACGGATCAAATTGTATTGATTTTTAATTAAGGAATTTTAGCTCTGCAACACCTCAGTGATGATTTTTTTTTTCTTTTTTTTTTAACTCAAAGGATAAATTGTAGAATGAAGCATATTCAATTTATTTTTTGGCCTCGGATTAGGATATAGAGTGGATGGATTCACACAATCAAACAAAATCACACCCATATATAAAAAGGGCATAAGTCCAATGAGCGCGAAGAAGGGTGATGGCTTCTAATTCTGGTTCTATCTCCCAAGGGGCTTCGATGGCCACAGAAATCTGCTCCCAGATAGCCTCCATATTTTCAAAGCCCACGCATCCATACCCGCCCCCACTGGACCTTCTGGTCACCGAGCTCGCCTCCGTTGCCTCTCAAAACGGCCGCGTTTTTCTTTACGGGGTGGGCCGCGAGGGCCTCATGCTCAAGGCCCTCTGCATGCGCCTCTTCCACCTAGGCCTCTCGGCTCACTTCATCTTCGATATGACCACTCCCCCCATCGCCGCTGCCGATCTCCTCATCGCTTCCGCTGGCCCCGGCGGTTTCTCCACCGTCGACGCCCTCTGCGCCGTGGCGCGCTGCCACGGCGGAAGGGTGCTGCTCCTCACTGCCCAGCCCGAGACCGGATCGTGCGTGAAACACGCTAACGTTGTGGCTTACGTGGCAGCGCAGACCATGGCCGATGATGCGGACGTTGCAGAGGATGCGAAATCTCGACCGTTGCTTCCAATGGGAAGTGTATACGAAGGGGCACTGTTTGTTCTGTTTGAGATGGTTGTTTACAAGTTGGGTGAGGCCTTGGGTGAGACCCCTGACGCCGTTCGATCTCGCCACACTAACCTTGAATGAAAAAGTTATATGAGCGGCTCGATCATGCCATGTGTGGTGCCAAGCGAAAAACTGTACGGAGATATAACTGTTTAAACATTCGTACAATCCATCTGAAAATTAGCTTTTGTTGTGCTAAGAGTTTGGTTACCATATTTGTCAAGGATAAATTGTGTTCATTTTAATTAATCATCTCATAGTAAACAGTCGCGTGGTAAAAAATATAATTTTATTGGGGTGTTTAAAGTAGTGAAATATTGTTTCTATGACCAAATCATTGTCCTTTTATCAATGAAAACTAGTTTGATTAAAGAGGTAATCTGTCACAAAATAATAAAGAATGATGACACAGTCAAAAGACATTAAAATATAACTCTGAAGAATTTTACATATGACTATTATGATTGACTCGTATTAACACGATGAATAGTGTGACTTCCATGCTATTACTTAATCTTAATTCATAATGACAATAATTAAACATATTAAAAAAATGTTATAATGTTTAAATATTTAATTAAAAACTAAAAATAAAAATTTCCAAGGGATAAAAACATATTTTATTATTATATAATTAACATAATTTTTTTTTAAATAACTAATCATAAAATGAAAATTGTGAGCATTTCAATCTAATAATTAATTTAAATAGTAAATTTTATTTTAGAGATATTTTATATGATATTAATTAAACTGTTTAAAGAAAATGAAAATATGTTATTTGTACATCAAATTAAAAAAAAGTTATGCATAAGAAAACAAAAAAGAAGTTGATTTCATACAAAAACACATGAAACCGTGTCTTATCTTATTTTCTTTGGGTACAGAAAACCTGTAATTCAATTATTAGAATTTAATTTGCATCTACATTGACGAAAAAGTGATTTGTTTGGGAAAACTCTCTTTGCGGTAGTGATGTATAGGTACGGTCAAGGAAAAAGTGAAAAAGAAATAAAAGGGAAAAGAAAGGGAAAGATAAGACTGTTTGAATTGAGAAAATGTAGGTAAAAAAAACGAATAACAATTTATATTAAAATTTTGCTAGAAGGTATTCGAGTATATTAATATTAGTGTAAATTAATATGATTATCATACATAACTATTTATATATGTAGGGTCTTTTTTGTTTTATTTATGAAAAGGAGTTTAATTATGAGTGTTTGGGTGTGGATTGGATTGAATTTTAGTTAAAAAATAGATCCGAATAAAATACAAATTTGATATCTAATTTAATTTCTTCCATATTTATGTGTTTAACTTTTGTACAAGGGCATTGATGGATAGAGCATTAGTTAGTAGTTTAAGAAAGTATGATAATGAAGATATTTTTTTGGTTTTAAATAAAGAAATAAGGTGGCCAGCTAATAAAGCCACCGTATCAGTATTCCCATCCCATTCCTCTCTTCCTCTTCACTTCTTTCTCTTCACCCAACCCAACCTTCTCTGCTCTCTTCTCTCTGCTCTCTTCATCCACCACCTACGCAACACAATGGAATCCACGCACACCCAAACGACGTCGGTTTGGACGGACGAGAAGCACCTTCACTTCCTCAACACCATGGAAGCCTCCTTCGTCCGCACAATGCTCCACCACTACGCCGTCCTTTCCTCCCACTCTCCTCTCCGCCTCGACCGCTACCTCCCCGACACCTCCGAATCCACCTTGGATTCCAAGCCCAATCGGAGGCCCAAGAAACATGCTTCTGCACCCCCAGGTTCCCCCATGCACTTCATTTCCTTTTCTTACTCTTTCTTCACCTTCAGAAACCTGCTGTTTAACCCAAGAACACGTAACTGAATAAAATGAAATATGGAATATACCTGAGATATTTGTACACAAAGTAGAATTTCTTTTTTCTTTATTCCCACTCCATCCTTTCTTGCGTGCCTCTCTTTCTTTCTTTTTTATATTCCTCGTCACAAATATCTCCCCCCCACCTTATCTGGTTTAATTAATTAATTAATTAATTAATTAATTATTCTCAATCATATTTCTTGTGACAGATTCAATGGGTCCTACTCCCAGGGGCAGAAGATCGAAGAGGAGATCGTCTCATTCCCACCCTCACCTACACAGATCCTTGGTGGAGCAGGTGAGTTTCTGAACAAGCCCTTGCATCTCTTTCTTGCCATTTTCTTCCATTCTTATGTGGGGGCCCTGATGCACCTTTTCATTCTTCTCACCCTTCTTGTTCTTTTCATTTATACAAAACAAATTCAAACCAAATATTTATATTATACCATGCATCTATTTATTTCTTCACTAAAACTATTCTATTATCAAATTATTTTAATGTCAAATTTAATTCACAAATATAACACAATCGGTTCTTTTATTTTCGGACTCCTTTTTCTATTTTCTAATTTTCGTCTCTTATCTTCTCCACCAAATCACCCTTCTCTTTATTTACTATTTTTTTAACGAGTCTGATATTTTTGTGGGTGCTTTTGTCTTTTCAATTCCTCGCGTGTTTGGGAAGGAATATCTATTCCATGATAAAAAAAACGTTTCTTTTTGCCCTATATGACATGTTTTCTGTAATTTGGTACGCCCAAAAATTAATACAACCCCTGCAGTACTGGAATCATGTCCTTCCATAAAAACCAGACAGCTCATTTCTTCGTTTTTACCAGACAGCTTTGAATCAAAGTGTACTACATCATACCATATGGTATTTAATTTCATTTATTTTTTTTACATTAATGTCAACCGATTGCATTGACATGTATTTTTTGTTGTTGATATTCTTATTCAACGACTCCAATTTATAAAACCAGCGAATCTATTTATACAAGGCATTTAAAAGGTGCATAAATTTGGTAATAACCCTACATTGTTTCCGATAATGAACATATAGAGTGAGTAACGAGTGATTTGGTTTATGTCCCCACAGGCCGTAGCAGAACTAGAAAATGGAAGAGAAAGTGGTGGTCCCGTCGTTGTAGGAGAGGATGATGCAAAACCAATAAATAATGTTTAGGGGTACCTAATCTCACAGCACACAAAGATTCATGGATTTTCTTTTTTCTTTATATTATATATTTTTTCTCTCACTCTGCTTTCTAATTTTTCTCTTGTTTTAACTTCTATTCAAGTTATAGTGTATTTTTATTTCTAAGGATTATATTAAAAAGATATTATTGTGATAAGAGGATATTAAATACATAAAAGTCCCTTATGCATCAACCTAGCTAGCTGTATTTGGTTCATTATTTTATTTGACGTGAAAGACTAACAGTGGCGCGTAGGTTTTGTAATCAGAGATTTAAAGGAAGATAATTTATGGAAGTTGATATCATTAGAATGGTGACATAGATATTATAGAAGAATAGAATAAGATTATATAAAGTAAGATTTGCGATATTTTGATGGTTGCGGATGATGATATGACGTTGGTACGAAAAAGAAAGTATATAACGAATACATATTAGGTTTATAGGAGGAATAGGATTAAATAGAAAGAGAGGGGTTTTGAAAAATTGGCCTACGATAGGGGTGGTTGGTGGGGTAATCCTTTCAAATCCAAGTTTGGCAGAACACGCTGTCTTCTGTTTTCTTTATTTGGATATTCAATGACTCCACCCACACCAACCTTTCATCATTCCTTCTTCTAACTCAAACTTTTTTTTTTTTACTTTAGGTGGATTTTATTTTAGGATAAACCTACAGTATTTGGATTTTAAAATTACTAATTTAAATATGAAATATTTCAATTATTTTAGGATTGTTAAATTTTCTCCTCCAAACGTAAAATAAACTTATATACCTACGAAGAAGAGGATTAGTTCCGTCCATTTAGCCTATGTGGCTGTTGCAAAATTCACAGATATTACGTAGGATCTAACCCCTTGGGTTTGAAAAAAAATTAATATTTTTATGCGGGCTAGTTTTCAATCCGACTCATCCGGTTGAATATGTGGTGAGCCAATAACCGATCTAATTTAATTTAATTATTTATTATTTTGTGTTTTAATATTATTAATTAACATTTTTTTATTATATTGTAGATGGTAACAAAGAAGAAGATGTTTCAAAGAGAAAAATATTGTAAGTTTATCTATTCAAGAGTCTAATATTATATATGGACAAGTGATACAAAAATTATCAATATTAAAAACTTATTTGTTCGTCTTTTGTATATGTTTTCCGATTATACTTGGATTGTATGATATTTTTTTTTTAAATTATGTTTAGAGTTTAACATCATTTTAGTGTGACGTTTATTTAGATTTGAATTAAAAAAATTATAATTTTTTTATTTTAGAAAAACTTATAATTAAATGAACCAGTGAGTCAATACGTTTAACCCATCAACTTGTGGTGAGTTGGGTCGGGTTGAGTCAAATTACCCGTTTTGACAGCTCTAATATTTGATAAAGAATCTTTAACTATACGAATTTTAGGACAAATTCTCCTCAAGAAGGAAGGTATGATGGAGGATTATTTCTTTGAGAAAAACTTGAAGAAAAACATTTACAATTCAAAATATCTATAACAAGATCAAAGATCATAACACGTCTCCTTGAATATTGAATCTTATAATCTTTCATGAAAAGAGAAATTTAAAGAACGCGAAGATCATGGACAGAATAGTTTAGGAAATTAAATAAATTGTATTTTTTTTTAGTTGCAAACAATTTGCTTCTATTTTTGAACCTAATGTCTTTGGGCTTTGTTTAGGGTCTTTTAGGTGCCTTAAACATTTGTATTTGTATATAGGAGCACAAAATATATACGTAGACACTTTTGAATCATAATATATGTATTTACTTTTGTGAGAGGATTCTCTTTGTTCTTGATTTAGAATTATGATTTTTATCAAAGATTAACATCTTTATAGTGAATCTTTTTTTACTTATCAATCTGCTAGATTGTGACGTCTTCATATCTGTCCTATCCTGTATTCTTCTTTAATTTTTTTTTTATTATGTCTCTTGAAGATTCAAATTCAGAAAATATTATATTCTTTTATGGATAGGACCGTATCAATATTTCTTTTAATTGCATTACAATTATTAGGCACGTTTTACCCTTCAAAAAAAGTTTGTCTAATTTGAATTAAATAGAAAAGGCTTAAAATTACATAGCAAAACTAAAACAACATCAATGTTCCTGATTAGTATTGTTTGAAAACATAAAACAATATCAATACAACGTTAATAAGTTTGATCTCGGTTTATTTTTCCATTTTTTACTGTTTAATCATTAATCTAGCTTATTTATAATATACTGCGTATTAAATAATAAACAAATAACTTACTTACAATACATTATATATTTTAATTTAAATTTTAAAACAAGTTTTTTATGTAATTTTCTTAGGGATGCGATAATCTGCTTTAAATCTGTCTATTATGTTAATTACGTGGAATTTCTGAATTAATACTTTTTGGAAATTGGAAGTTTAAGCGGGCGGAATATATAACATGTCAAAGACGGAACTAGATTCAAAGGTGGGCTCCTCTGAATTTTTATAATTTCAAAAGGTTAATTTATATTCATATAAAAAAAATATTTGGAAAAATTATAAATTGAGTAATGATATTTAAAAAAAAATTAAAAAATAAGTTTTCTAATAAATTACTTACTTTTTTTTTCTAAATAGTATCTCTTTTAATTTGAGAAGTATAAATAATTATATTTAGAAAACTTCATTGGTTTGTTTATCATTATGTAATTTTATTATGAATGATTTGGAAATTAGTACTGTTTATTAACCTATTTCATCGTGGTATGTTTAATTGTGAAGGTTATATAAACCAGTGATAGTCTAATTTCATTACATAATTTTTTTAAAGTTGAATTTCATCATGTATTTGTCAAAATGTTATATGTTTAACTAGTTTTAAATATGTGTTTACGTATGAGTTAATGTTGATTTGTATGTTTATTAAAAAATAAATAAAGATCAACAAAAAAATAATAAATATTTTAAATTTTATAATTAAGTTTCCAATATAATCAATCTTAAAACTAATTCAATAGAAAGTTTGTATATCTATAAAAATATAAATAGTAGACTGTGTAAAAATATAAAAGATAAAATGTATGCAAAAATATAGTAGAATTTCTAAAAGTATATAGGATATGAAAAAATATGTAGAGTTGATTCGTTAAAAATATTAATTAGTATATAAATAGATTGATGTAATGTGAATAGTTATATTTGTTTAATCAATGTATTGACAAATTCGTTCAATATGTGTTGTTAGATTTGTCTAATCAGCATATAAACACATTTATCTAATGTTTATGGTTAGATTTGTCTAATTAGTATATGGACAAACTTGTGTAATCTATATTACAAGACTCGTCTAATCATAAAATAGAAATAGTTGTCTAATGTGTATTAATAGATTAATCTAATATATGTATGAATAAACTTGTCTAACTTAGAATCATATAATATAATCAGTGTATGAACAAACTCGTCTGATGTGTTTTACAAGACTTGTTTGATCAATGTATGGATATATTCGTTTAATGTGTATTCTTAGACTCATATAATCAATGTATAAAATGAAATGACTCGTCTAATATTTTTTGTTATACTCATCCAATCAGTATATGAATAAACTTGTCTAATGTGTATTGTTAGACCTGTGTAATGTTTTGTCTATATTCATCTAATCAATTTATTAATAGATTGTTTAATATGTATTACAAGATTCATCTAAACAGTAAATGAAAAAATTTATCTAATATTCATTAATAAATTTGTCAAATTTATATATTAAAAAATTGTTTAATATATATTATTAAAATAGTTTAATAAATATGTGAATAACTTTTCTTTAAATTCTCGGCGCGGTTTGAGAATTATTACGAGGGAGAGACAATATAACGCGTCCCAATACATGAGCAAAAGTATAAGAGGTTGTTAAATTCGGTTAAGTGACAAAAATCCGATTTCGAACCGGATTTTGAAATCAATTTAGGTATGGAATTCGAGCGTGTGGTGGTTTTTGAATGGATTTGGAAATCTGATTTAGTTGATATCCAGTGAATCCGGTTGTGAGCATCAGATAGGAAAATTCAAATTTTTGTAAGTTGTTCATCGTTTTGAAAATTATATTGAGTTAGGAACCTGGTGAATGTGAATTGGGATTAAGAATTTGGTATGTTTTTTTTATTTTTCTGGAGCTTTATATTAAATTATGAAATCCAGCAATTACAACCATCACAAGAATTAATTAGATTTCTTGTTCCAATTCATATCACATTTTCTTAATTTTTTGATGCAGTTAGTTCTCTTATAGATTATATTATCCAATTTCTTATTAGTAAGAGGATAAAATGGAGAAAAAAAAATGGAAGTGCTGGAAGAAAAACGGAAGGTGCAGACAGAAACGTCCAACTTTTGGAGGTAAGTACTGTTGATGTTATACTTTTTGGTGATAAGGACTGTTTGGTTACTTCCTACACCACCCCAATTGCTTTCTGCAACACCATATTTTAAAAAAAATTTAAAACTCTTTATGTTTTAAAAAATCATACACTTTCATTTCTTTTCTTCATCGATGTCGATATTTGTTGAAGAAAAAATTCTTCAATAAATATGCCACATCGGTTCAAAATTTATACTTTTTTAAAATTTTTTTAGTTTTTAATTTATTATATTTTAAATTAATATATAGATATTATTTTAAAAAAATTTAAATTTGTTATAATAATTATATGTGAAATAATTTTATTTTATTTAATAAAATAATCATTATTAATTTTATTAAATTATTATTTTTTTTAATTAATTATAATAAATGGATATTGTCACATCCATTCAAACTTTATACTTTTGGTTTTTAATTTTTACTTTAAATTGATTAAATAAAATAAAAATCAATTTAATTAAATTAATAATAATTATTTCATTAAATAAAATAAAATTAATTTGTGTAATATATTATAAAAAAAATTAAGTAACTTATAAATTAATTTAAAATATAATATTTTAATAAATTAAAAACTAAAAAAACGTGACATATTTGTCTATTATAATTAATTAAAAAATAATATAATTAAATTAAATTAATAATTATTATTTATTAAATAAAATAGAATTAATTTATATATAATTACGTAATAAATTTAAAAAGATTTAAATAAATCTATATATTAATTTAAAATATAATAAATTAATAAACTAAAAATGAAAAAAATTAAAAAGAACATAAATTTTGAATGGATGTAACATATCTGTAATATAAAAATTTAACGTATCGACATCCGTTCCGTTGAAGAAGAAAAATGAGAATGTAAAATTTTTTAAAATATAAAGAATAATTTTAAAATTTTTGAAAAATATGGTGATGAAAAAAAATATAAGATGGTGTTGGGAGTAACCTCCGTTGATGTTATACTCTTTTGTATTATAATTCTCTGAATTTGCCAATATGGACTTCAGCACTCGTGAGGCCTCTTTATAGTTTTAACACAGAGAGCAGCAATAAATAAATAAATACATTAGAAATTTGAAAATCCTACTATTTTGTCTCCAAATTATCACATACTATGGTTTCATGGAGGAAAGGAAAAACAATCTCCATGTTTATGTGAAAAGTGTTATGATACAATGACACTTTTTTTTAACTCAACCTTTGTTTTTTTAATATGTTGTTTTCTTATTATATATATATATATATATATATATATATATATATATATATATATATATATATATATATATATATATGATTTAACATTAGTATAATATATATTTTTGTGTATAAACAGTTACGCTTTTGAATATTTTATTTGTGTTAAAAATATTGTAGTTTGACAATTAATATTTGATGATGATATCTAGATCTTTAGGTTCATTGAATTATAGTGTGTTGAATTTTTTTTTGTAGATTTTAGTTTTTATTAGCATTAATGCAGATATAATTATATTCATATAAAATTTTAAATTTTAAATAATGTAATTTGAACGAATATGGATGGTTACAATTAATTGGGTGATTACTAATGTTTGTTAAGCTAAAAATTAACCTGAGTGATTATAACATAATTACATGATTTATTTTATTATTAATATATAGTACCAGATGACACGAATGAGATTGATTGTTTTTATTTAATTAGAACCTATATAAATATATGTATATATATTATTTGAGATATTAAATAATATTATTTTACTTTACCAAAAAATTAAAATAAATTTGGAGGTATTAAAATAAATGTTTTAAACAATAGTTGAAATTGTTTTGGACATTTGAGAGATATTTTTTATGCATTAATGTTTTAAGTGGATAAAGTTAGCATAGTTTTTTTGTAATTAATTGGATAAAGTTAGTTTTTTTGTATTTTCATCTTTGAAATGGTTTATTGTAAAAATAATTACAATTGTGTATTTTAATCGTGATATAGAATATGTATTGTTAAATATATATTGTTCCAATTATATCTGTACGATGATATTCTTAATTTAATTGTATGTTAAATGTGTTGAACATTGTCTTAATTATATATTGTATAAAGTATTGATGTGAGTTTAAATTATTAGGTTGTTTAATAATATGATATGAAAAAGATAAGAGCATTTAGAATACACACTTTTATACCAATATACAAATTATAAACTTTTTAGTAAATTTTTTTGTGACATTTTTAATCAAAAAAATTATTTAATTTAATTAAAAGAGTATATATATCTAATAAAATGCAAATATCTATTTAAAAGTAGTTATATAATTTCTTTTATAATATATATATATATATATATATATATATATATATATATATATATATATGTATGTATATCTTTTGTATAAAAGAAATGCGAAAAGATGCAAAAGTGGATGTGTCTATGTTAATACTTCTTACATTTTTCCTCATAATTTAGTTTATTATTTATTTATTTAAAAATATGAAAATGTTCAAAGTGTCCTTTTATTCCATTTAATTTCTCTTGTCTTTAAATATAAAAGAGAAACAGTTGCATAAAAGTTTCAAATGTAAGTAAATTTTAACCAATTATATTTTATTTAAAGAAATTTTTTCTTAAATGACAGTAGCTGAATTGATATTTTATTTTCAATAACTCTTTTCTATCTTGACATTAAGTTTAAGAAAATATAATTTTAATAAATATTTTTTCATTGCTCTGGTTTCATAATTATTGTATAATAAGAAAAAACAAATATTAAAATAAGCGTTATTTCATGTTTTCAATATATTTTTAACTTTGTTAATTAATTACTTATTTATTAATAACATAAAAGGAATTAATAAGGAAATTATAAAATACTTCCTTTATTTATTTATTAAATTTATTTTTTAATTATAAAAAAAACATAAAACATATAAAACATAGAAACATTAAAGAAACGATCTTAACTCTGGAGTGAAGTCCATAATGTTTCATTCAATGATTTTGTAGGAAGACACATATTTGAGAGTTGGAGAAGAAGAAAGAGGAAGCAAAGAACAAGGATGGTGGAGTTGGTGTTGTTGTACAAGAACCCATTGCTCCACGCATCACTCTCCCTGATCCTCGTCTTCACCTTCGCCTTCTTCAAAATTCCCCTCCTTTTCCTTCATGCTCTCCAGACCTACATCCACCCCGATTCCCAACCCCAATCCAATGGCCTCAGAGCCGCCATCCGTCGCCCCGGCATCGACGGCTACCAGCCCCTCTCCTCCAAAACCGCCGCCGAACTCAAGAAGAGGAACAAGTCCAACAAGGACAAGCCCGATTTTGACGAAAACAATGCCCAGATCTTCAGACTCACGCTCGACCATGCACATCTCCAGTCCCGACTCTTCGTCGATCAGTACTGCGTCGCTTTCACTCTCTCCTTCGCTGCCCTTTTCTCCCTCTTGCTCCACCACTTCCTCCAATCGCCCCCGAATAATGGGTTCTTCGCCAACGGGGCTTTCGTTCCCATTCTTTTATCAATTTTGAGTCTTTACATGTGGGGGACGTTGCTCATTAAGGTCACGTTCGAGAGATCCGCGTCCAGGAGGTCCGACAAGCAATTGAGCATTTTTTTTGGGGTTTTGGGGCTTTGCTTTGGGCTTTTGTTTCTTCCTGAGGGCGTGTCTTCGGTTTTGGAGTTCCATTTTGAGGCTCCTATCGATGGGTTTTTGAGGGTTTTCGTTGCTGCATTGATGGGGTTCCTTGCGGGGTGTTTGTTCATTCCGGCTTCTAGAAGTGCTCGTTGTTTTTGGCTTGGGACTGATCAGATAGGTTGCAATTTGTCGATGATAACTTGTGGGTGGTTTACTCGTGCGATCCTTTATGCAAATCAGGTGTTAGTTATATTTGTAGCTCTGTTGTGGATAAGCCCCTTGGCTGAGATTTTTGTGAATAGTGGAGATGGTGCGGCAAAGAGTGGATTTGGTAATGCGGAGAAATTGGTGGGGAAAATGGGGTTCTTGCCTTCTGATTTTGGTAGCTTTAGGAAGTGGTGCTTGTTGGGTTCTAGTTTGTTGCAGATTGTGGCTTTGAGGCCTAACCTGCAGATGTATCTGAATGAAGCTTTGTTATCTTGGTACCAAAGGCTTCATGCTAGCAAGGTTCCTGACTTGGATTATAGTAGGGCAAAGATGTTTCTTCATAATCACTACTTGTGCCTTGTGGTTTTGCAGTTCCTTGCCCCTCCTGTGCTGGTTCTTATCTTTCTTGGCTTGTCACATATTGATGGTGGTTCTTTTGGAAATCTTACGATGTTGAGTGATTTACTGCCCAGGTTTGCTTTCATCAGGGAAGTGACTTTGTTTTTGGCTTGGTGGGTAACCTTCCTCTGGGCACTGTTCTCCTCGGCGATCCTTATGCTACATCGCCACTGTGTTTTATATGTTTCTTGATCGAGCTTTAGTTTTTATGAGTGCGATTTATTGGGCCTTTCGGTGAGCCTTTTATAAATACTTTCATTTTGAGAAGATTGCTGGACTTGTAACTGAAGTTTTGCAGGTTAGTTGACACGGTATCATTCTTTAGCAGATATGAGGTTTCAAGTTGTTTGTTGTATGTTGTTACTGTTGAAGGTATTGGGCATTAGAATCATACACAATAAACTGACTATAGAAAGGCCAAAGTTTATATCAAAGTATACACTCCCTTCAAATATCATGCAGACTTACATGTGTCATAGTTTGTATTTAGAGGTGTATGTGTATACAGGCTGAAGGCACTTGTCATGATTTTATTTCGATAAGTGCGAAAGTTTAGCACTGGATTAGACATTCATGTATTTTTCCTAGAAGTAAATGTTATCGTGCTTGTTCATCATCCTTTGGTTGTATGACACTTTTTGTGGCCTGTGCTTCATACTTCTCTTGGAAACATTTATAAATACTTGTTTCAGTTGTTTATTATGCCTAATCATATCATTTTAAGATATACACCCTTTCATTCTCTCCCTCTATAATAATAGTGTATGAACGTGAAACAAAGTACAAACATTGTTTGCTATAACAATTTCAAACACTCCTCAGTCTTTCAAGATCTGTACCTACTGCAGTTCTTTTACTGTGGTGTAATTGTGGTGCATCTATGCATAATTATGAACATGTAAAGTGTATATGACACTATATTTAGTTTTGGTACTTACGTGATGTGTTAAATAAACGAAAAAATAAATCACATTTATGCCTTGATTGAAACTTATTACCCATCATTCTCTGCTATTAGAATGTCCATTTGTAAACAGAGACTATAAATTTAAACATTTTGAGGTCTTTGCAATATGCTTCCATCTGTTAATAAATGATTTTTTCTTTGAGTAGAAATACAACTTAGCTGGACATTGCTATTATGACATAGTTTTAGGGAGTGTATATGTGCACATCATAAATTATGCAGTTCTGTGTCTCGTGTATTGGATACAACGAAATTGCCTAATTATTTAAAATGATGGTTGAGGCTGTCTTCACCTGTTATAGTATTGGAGTATATACAAAATGGGGTGAGACATGGAGCAATTTTAGGTGACAACATGAGAAATAAGAATTACTAATCTTTACCATCCATGAAGTGTTTAGCCAAAAAATTAGCTAACCATGTTGTTATAACATGTAAACAGAACTATATCCGTTTATATATATTTGTTTTCAAGAACAGGAAGCACCCTTATGTTGAGAATGGAACTTTTGTAATGTGATTGTTTTCTTAAAAGAGGGTGTCAAAATACTTTTTTTTTTCTTTTCTTGTCCAATTATGTATATCTTCCTTGATTAGATTTGTGTGTTTTAACTTTAAATTATATTAGCATGCGCTTTTGTACCATTTTCCGAAATCACGGACCTGATACCTGCACATGCCTATAGGAGTATAAAATCTGATAATAGTTTAATATCAAACAGAGACTTTTACTGATTGGTAGGTAAATATTCCAATAAACATAGAATTCCTTGATCGATGATTAACCATTGCATTATGTGTGTGAGAGCTGCTTACAGTGCACAGAAAAAAGTTTCAAAGTTGTTTGGATTAACACTTGGAGATTTAGTATTGGTTTTGTAAATTTGATCCTAGTTAAAAGTTGGTTTGAGGTGTACTTTTTGTGGTCAATTTGTGTTGCAATTTGTGAGATTCTAGGAATGTAAAAAATGTTGTTTTGTTTTTGTTACTTGAAATAAAATATGAAGTCAGTAGAAAATTTGATTTTAATGCAAAACAATAAAATACAACTTTATACACGATCACGCAATGGTTTCTGATCTCTTGAGATATATATATATATTTTTAATTTTATTATTATTATTATTTTTACAGTTTTATTTTATATTTTATGTTTGTCATGGATATTTTGCAAAAATTGAAATAGTAAAGGGGAAATGATAAAATTATTTTTCAATTTTTTTTTATAAAATTTAGAAATAGGGTGGCATTTATATAATCAACCTTTATAGTATGAAATATAAAGTTGTATATGGGGAATGAGAATTTTAATACTCTAATCGATGCTCAATTTTAAAAGTGAGTCAGAATGGACTAATTTGCATAATATACTAGTCATATAACGTCCTTAAGAAATCATTATATCCTCTCTTGTTTGAATATTTAAATTTTTAACACAAAAAAATGAGGCAATGCTTTTTGTATGCATATTAGATTTATTCATAGTCATACACATTAATTTTTTAATTTAAAAAACAATAAAAATAAAATCAATTAGAACCTGAAATTAATTATGATTTTTTATCTTTCATATCATTTAGATAATTGCATAACAATAAACAAATAAGAAACTTTATCAATTGAACAACTAAATTCAAAGAGAACAACTACAAATCTTGAAAATCTCCCTTTAATCATTCTCATAATCGCATAATAATAAAACAACATAAATGTTAGAAAAATTTAATATTATTCATACACAGAGAATACTTAAAGCATAAAATTACATTTCTCTTTTGAATCTCCAAATCAATCAATAGGCAAATGACGATACAATATTTTCAAAGTTTTAGGTGGTGATACAACATCCAATCAAATTAAATCAAATTCTCCTAATTCACACAATTCATATAAGAAGAGTAGAATTTTTTAACAACTTTTTGAGAAAGCACACTAGTATCATCTAGAATATGATTAGACACACTCTCATTCTCATTAACCATCAAATGAGAAAAACCACATAAATTGACAACAAAAGAACAAAAATTCCAGGAGTGCTTCTCCCTGCACCTCACCTCTATCTTTCTGCACCTCCAGCTTTTTTTGAAATTTTCATGTTTGCCCTTATCAAAAGTTCAAAGTACACAAGAATTTTTGACTGCGTGCATCCATTAAAAGACCCAAAAACCTTACACTTCCTTTGCTCCTCTCTCATTGCCATTCAGAGTTTTTTGACGTACTTCATTCTCAGTTTTCTTCTTCTCCCTCCACAGTATTGTGTATGAAAATGGTATCATTGTGTGGTTGGATCTGTAATGTGCTTTGGTTGAATGTTTCTCACTGTTCAGAGTGGCTGTCGGAAGCGCGACGGAGAGCTTTGGAATGGTGGTTGAGTGGTTGTCGGCGTTGGAAGCGTGGTAGATTGCCGCACTTGGAATTGTGGTTGAGTGTCTGCCTCACTTGGAAGTTGGAAGTTGCAACTTGCTGACTTGCCCACTCCAAGCCGAGAGTTGAGCCATGGGTCCTTTGCGAAGGCATGTGTTTCTTGGTTCCTAGACATAAGGGCACCGCGTGAGGGTAGTTTCACATAACAGCGACAACCTCCGGTTCTTGATAGTGGAGGGATAACAGACTGCTGCACCTCCAGAGCTTGGTGAGCCTTGCTCTTGAACAACATTTTTTATTAAGTTGTCCAACGTCATAAACTTAGGCGGATAACTTTAAATCTCTGTTTTAATGCAAATTGAGTGTAGAAAAATAATTCAAGTTTCAATAGTAGGCAACATAATTCTACTTTATACATATACATTTTTGGTCTCGCACCTTCACCTAAAACATTGCTTTATATTATTATATCAGAATCTCAATAGAGGGAACTAACAGCATAACTCGAAATGCGCTCACATTCAGCTGGCGTTGGAAGTGTGACAAGGACAAAGATGGAAGTTAAATAAAAATTGAAGATGCAGGACGAAACAAGTGAGGTGCAGGAAGACTCCCTCAAATTCCAGTGAGTATAAGTTCTAGTAGAGTTAAGAAACAAAGTATTACCTTATTATATCAAAATAAGAACTTTAAGCTAATTTAGATATACAATATAAGAACACTACTAATCGTTCCAAATATTGATACATCATCACTTTTACCTATTGTCAAAAAAAGTATTTTTAAGAACAATATCATATGCATCCTTAATATCATGCCAAATTGACGACGAGTTAAAAATGATACATTTCTTATATTTAGACTTATGTAATAGAATAAATTTGGTCCTAAAGTAACATATAGACTTTATTTTTTACCTAAATATTAGTAAATTGCAAATCTCCACTCACCTAAAAACCACACAAAATAAACTATTTAGTAATTAGTATTCCCCTTTTGTGTATTTTAATCTAAACAAATTTTTGAATTAATTGTTCTACCCCAGTAAAAAGCTTAATAAACCATTTATAAACCTATAAGTGATGAGACAAGAAGTCAACAATCACTAAATTTTCAAAAAGAAAACTTGTTACAAATTTTATCAACAACAAAAAAAAACTTCTTAGGAGCCTCACAAAAATTGACACACTAAATAAGTAAAAAGAAAATATTCTTTATTATAAGAGAGAAGTTTTCTTTTATGTTTAATAACACATGAAAAAAATCATTACTATAATTAATTTAGAAAATATATTTATTTACAAGTTATTGGTTGTAATCTACATTTTAGCACCCAAAATAGTGTTTTGTTATTATTTTCTTAATTGATACATTAAACTTTTGAGTCTCGCATTTAGGGTTGTTTAACACTTTAGCCCAATAAAAGTAATGGAGCTTTCATAGTAAAAACATATTGGACCATCTCAGTGACCTCAACTACAAAGTTACCACAGATTGATGGTTGGAAATAAGAGATATTAACTTTCTTTTTACCTATTTCATATTCTTAATTTTATATCCCTTTCAATCTATTCTCTGTTATCTTTGTTTCTAAATTAAATGTAGATAATTTATTTAATAACATTGATTATTAATAATGATAAAATCATGTCAAACTTAAAAATTTTCATATTATAGTTCAATAAAGGTTGGAGTACAATTTAAAAAGTTATATATCGTTATTCTATCAATCTCTTTTATAAAATGTGACGACTACTAACGCCGCTAGAGTTGATCAGCGTTGTCCATATATATACATAGTTAACAATGTTATTAACAGAGAAAAAAGTATACACTTTCATACCGTAAACTTAATATTAGAAACTACAAAAAGAATCTAAATAAGTTTAGGGAAAAAAGATAGTAAAGTTATTTTGCTTCCCAATTTGCTTGAGACAAGAGTTGGCATGTGAGTTGGTTGTCATCTTATACTTGCGTAGCATGTGAAACTCTGTTCATCTGATCGAAAAAATAAGATACTTACGTTCAATGATAAATCTCTTACGTCATCGACGCAAGAAGTTCAAGAGATATTGAAATTATATAAAGATTTTCTCCTCCATATATTTTTCGAGATATTTTTTGAAAAAAAAAACCGACTGCTTCGCACGAAACAACAGCGATACTTGTGCTCTCATCCAACGTAGTGAAACCATCAATTTGGTATAGGATTCTATTGTCTATGTTTGTCTCTCTTGAACTGAAAGTGTTTATGTTTAATTTAAGAAGACTAAACAATCTGTGAATAATTTTGAGAATATTAGGTTGTTTAAATTACATAAACGTTTTTTTTATGACAACAACTTTAAAACTACACTCTAACGATAACTTTTATTCATTGACTTTTATTCATTGATAGTGTTGCTTACAAAAGTTAAACATTTGTAAGAGTTTCAAGTTAAGTGGGATTGGAAACCGATGACAATTTAAATTTAAAAATTGTTTTGATTTTTAACTCATTAATTAACTGATAATATTAACCATTATATATATGATCTAAATTTATAACTTTCTTTCTCATTATAACCAAGAGTTTCAAATGAGTCATCTTATATATAGGAAATTTTATTTCAAATTTTCATATTAAAAATAAATACATAAATACATCATTAAACCAAACGTTTGCATCTCCTTGGCTTTAACAATGAAGTAATGCCTATTTGGTCGCTTGGTGATAAGATGAAACTTCCTCCTTCTATGAAGCTTCTAGCAGATTGTTGGAATGGTTAGGATCACATTTCAATAACCCCTGGCCACAAATAAAAAAAGAACTCTATTCAATGCTGTGTATTTTGTCTGGAAATCTTTTCATATTAGAAAAGAGATATTTTTCATTTCCATGGGTTCTGCCAAACATAGATGAAGACAAATTTTAATCATTTCCCACTTTTATTTTAAATGTTTTCTAAATAAAGAGATTAATGTAGAAGTTTCTTGATTGATTAACTCAAGTTACCAACCTACCCACATGGTAAGGAAGTTTCGCGAGAGAAAAAAAAAAAAAGGTAACGTAGAAGAGCTTCTTCTTTCTTTCAATTCCTTTTCTATCTCTCTCTTTCTCCATTCATTCTCATTCCCTTCTCTTATATATCCACATTCTACGTGAACCTTCTAGAACCATCACCACACAGAAAACCCGTTCATCGTCATTTCCATTCCATGACTCCGCGGCTGGAACACAACAGCGACTCCACCAGCGCTGAGTCTCAGAGATCCCTACCCACACCGTTTCTCACCAAAACCTACCAGCTCGTCGACGATCACACCATCGATGATGTCATTTCCTGGAACGATTCTGGATCATCCTTCATCGTTTGGAACACCACCGTTTTTGCCAGGGATTTGCTTCCTAAATATTTCAAGCACAACAACTTCTCCAGCTTCGTTCGCCAGCTCAACACCTATGTAATTATTTTTTCTCTATCAATTTCGTTCCTCTTCCTTTCCTACTTTTGTATTTGTGTTAATCTTGCTTGACTTTTAGGGATTCAGAAAAGTTGTACCTGATCGGTGGGAATTTTCCAACGAGTGTTTCCGAAGAGGCCAGAAGCAACTTCTCTGCGAAATTCAGCGGAGGAAGATCCTCTCCTCGTCGCCTCCAGTCGGAGCAACGGCTAGCGTGGCGGTTCCGTCGCCACTGGCGCTCTCCGCGATTCCAACAGTGAAGCCCATCGTGTCGCCGTCGAACTCAACGGAGGAACAGGTGATCTCGTCGAACTCTTCGCCGTCGAGAGTTCCGGCAGAGCTGTTGGACGAGAACGAGCGGCTGAGAAAGGAGAACATTCTTTTGATGAAGGAATTGGAAGAGATGAGATCGCTCTGCAACAACATACTCAATCTCATGTCGAATTACGCAACCTCTAAAGCGGACGGTGGTACCGATGCGGTAAAGACGCTTGGTTTGATGCCGTCGAAGCGGTGCTCTGGTGAGAACGCGGCGGAGAAGATGAATCCGAAGCTGTTTGGGGTGGCGATTGGTACGAAGCGAGCGAGAGAGGAAGGACGTGGAGCGGAGTATGATACGGTTTTGAGTCTTCATCCGTTCCACGCGGACGTGAAATCTGAACCGTTAGATTTCGAAAGACATGGAGAAAACAGAAGTACTTCGTGGCTAAATCACTGTCGTACAGCGAATGAGAGAGAGTGTGTAATTGATACACGACGTTGTAAAAGCTAGGTAACATTTTAGGTTAAGTTAGGGGGCGTCGTAGAGAATCGGAGTCACTAAGAACGGAGACGCACGTGTCAAATGCACGTGTGTAACCGATGGACTTTTCTCGCAGAAGTTTCTCAGAAGAAATCGATACTTTGTTGTCAATTTCCATCTGTTTCTTTTTATTATATTCTTTGGACTTTGAGTGTGGATTTGACTGCAAGGGAAATATACTAATTAATGATAATAGATTATCTTTAATATTTTGTTTTTAGCTATATAAGAAATATATAATTGTTTAGGCAATACGAGGGGCAAGGTATTTATATTTCTTTGTAATATGGTGTAACTTATTAATTTTAAAATGTATTGGAATAATCAATTTCAAATGTGACGGTCAAGTAATTTTGGGACTTCATTTTCTCATTAATCAATTCTATATAATTGTTTAACAATATCTGTAGTTAGTTTTAGGATAATACTTAAGTTATTTTTCTGTTAGAGTTCCTTATTTCGTTTTTTCATTACAATATATATTTTCCAGTCATTTAAATTGAAAATTAAGGTTAACAAAATCAAATTATCATTGCAACCTGTACTAAAGGTTGATACGATTTTTACGAACGAAGATGTACTTTTAAGTAATGCAAACAACCTTTGGTTCAAATAAGAAAAATAAACAACATATAAATAAAATATTTGGCTTTACAGTGTTAACGTTAACCGGGAAATAAAAATATTTTAGAAATAATCTAGTTAATGAATTAAAATTTTACATAAATAACTTTCTTTTCTCCATAAAAGTATGAATGGAGATATTTTTATATGGTTTTTTCTTTACTCTAAATTTGTAATCCATATTAATAAAGAGAAAAGGAAGAAAAAAAACCTTAACTGGAAGGAAATCCATGACTGGTAGCAGCTGAAACGTCTAAAATCATGATTTGAAGAGAGAACAGACAAGATTCTACTGAAAAACAAAGTTCAGAGTTTTTCCAACAGAAAGAAAAACGTAGAATTGATTTTTCTCATTTGATATTGATAGAAGCATGGTAGAAGTAGGTGAAGTTTCTTGTTTGAATGAAGCTTTAATTGAAGACTATTATACTATAAACCCCACATGTTGGATCTTGTTCATTGAAATTTCTATTGGGTGGAAGACCTTTTTTTAGGCTAAGTAGAAGACATTTTTCATTCAAGTTCAGAGGTTTCTCTCTACCACCAACGTGCTCTCATACTTTTCACCTTATCCTTGCGTTTTCATGCTTCTAAACTATTTCTTTAAATTTAATTTAATCTTAGTTCAAATTATTTTATGTAAATACAATAATATAAATTTATTAAATTTTAACCTTTTCTTTTTGATAAAATATTTCAAATTATAAATAAAAAAATTATCAATGTTATAATAATTTGCTTTATTTAATCTTTATTAATATTATTTTACTGTTAAAATTTCTTAAGATTTTTTCACCACACATCAAGGTTTTTTATTGACGTAAGAGGATTTTTTTTTGTCAACGTTGAACACGTTTATTACTTCTTGACAATGTTAAACACATACTTTTACATATGATGACATTGATCAAATTATTTCTACAACGAAATTGGGTGAGGGTATTTTGTTGTCGTTGGCTGAAAAATTCTTCCTGATGACTTTGGTAAATAAATTCTAATGAATATGGATAAAATAACAATTAATTTTAGTACGGCTGAAAAACTTTAACTTAAAAATAGTTATTGTGTGATTATGACACTCAATTTATGACCAAGACAATATTGTTTCAGTCTCACTTAGGTAGATGTTCTAACTAAACCCAGACGAATAATGTTGAGATGTCCTACAAAAGATAAGACGACGGGATAGGCGATTGAGGTTAATTTACAAAAATGGTGCAATTTTGTATGGTTATTTATCAGAATTGAAAAAAGCAATTACGAGTGTAGATAAGTCGTGTTCAGAATCACGATTTTACTTTTTAAAATGAAGAAGTCATACATTATAAAAAAAACAAAACAAAACTGGAATACACGTTTGATGGTACGACTTTAAATAAGACAAAAATAATAATTTTTGAAACTAAAATCCCGAGTGAAATTATTCATTGTTAAGTAATAATTTTAAGCATAACTTGTCCACACTTTGCTCTCTTTAATTCTGCCAATTTTAGTAATAACTATACTAAATTGCATTTTTTTTGTAAATTAGTCACCGACTCCCCAACTTTATCTTTAAATTTGATTTTTAATTTTATATTTTAAAAATTTGTTATATTTATACCACGTTTAATTAAATACATATTTTTTAAGTTTTTAATTGATTAGTTAATATCTTATAAATTAAAATAATCAATTATTATTTTTAAATGTTAAATTATTTATTATAATTAATAATAAGAATTTAATTTGCAAATGTTAATTATTTAAGTTTTCGTATTATTGTATACCTACATTATTAGAATAACATAATACCTATACTGTTTTTTTTGCCTCAATTTTTACTTTAAAAAAAATGGACTGATGGGTTAGATGTGGGTCAAACTGGTCCATGTGTCAAATACTCACCTTGACGCTCTTAGAGAAAGAATATAAATACCTTTAAACTTTTATTTAAATAGAATATAAAATTCTTTAATTTTAAGTAATTCAATTACATAGATAAAATAATAGAATTTTATTTTCTTTAAAAAATATATTTAAATAATATATTTTTGTCATAAAACATTTCAATTTTTTATAAAAATGAATTATTCTATAAAAAATTCATCTAAACGTACCTTAACAACAATCAACTTCAAAGTTTTTCTGACATTAGGATTATTTTAATATAATAATTTAATTAAGGTCATTTTCGTCGCAAGAGTCGTTATATAGGATATAAATTTATTTTTAAGATTTCACATTTAAATATATTTTTTTTTAACATCCCACTTTAATGTTATTTTCCTATAAACTTATCGAGAAGAGTTGTTTCTAAGATAAAAAAAAATTGACTTTTAAACCCTAATTTCTTAAAGTTTTTTGTTATAGCAACAGTATAATAGAGGAGTTTTATAAGAATCAGCTCTTAAATTTATGATCATAAATATAATTCCCATATCAGAGACATCCTAATAATTCATCCAAAACATATCCATTTATTTGTTTTCTATCCCTTTTTATATTATTATAATATGTGGAAAATAAATTTAAAAAATGAGACTTTCACACATAATGAAAAATATCATTTATTATAATTTAATTCTTAAGTTTATAAAAAAAGTGATATTTATATCCTCATCATTAATGTTAGAAGGTGGATTTTTAAGTCTAACTAAACCTCACAAAATCGGAAGTTTAATTCAATTTCATAAAATCAGAAGTCTAACTCAATCTCATAAAATCGGCTTGTAAAGTGAGATTTTTATCTCACTTATATATTAAAAATTGATCTTATTTATCGTCGATGTTGAAGTCTCGACAATTAATTATAATCAAACTATGTGGCATGTTTAATAATTAGTTAGAGTGCATCTGTACTAGAAATTGCTTAGCAACTAGTAGTTTATTTTCAATAAAAATATTATTTTATATAGATCATAAACGGTTTACTATGACATTTTATATTGTGGTGTGGTTGAAAGCATGCCTTGACACTGCAAGAGAATGAGAGATGAGAACATCACATTCCGATGTTGATTAGTGGGGATTTGGGCCGTCTTTGTCAAAACAATTTTGGATTGGTTTAACGACCTTTCAGGCCCAATTCGTTTCCTCTTTTAAAATAAGGTTTAATTGCTTCCTTTGTCCCCAGTTTGGTTGAATTGTGTCAAATTCATCCTCATTTTTAAAAAAGTTTCATTGTCGTCCTCACGTGGTGTAAAAGTGTCAATTGAATCAAAACATAGAAAAAATTTGTGTCAAAGTAGTCATCTCCGTTAAATACACAGTAACGGTGTTAAGTGGCTGATTATTTGGCACTGACGTGGCATACGGCCAACGACCATCATCAATCTTCACCCCTTCGTGGCACTGACCCCTCTGCTCATCACCCTCATCTTCTTCCTTACCTCATGGGCCTTCATCTCCAACTGGCGGCGACCTTGGCCGCGTTTCGTGGCACTGGCGGTGTTCGATGGAGAAGGAAGAGAACTCGCGCCGAATCGGAGGGTGAGAAGGGCCTGAACGCTGCCTCCGGTGGCTGGACGTGCCCAAGCGGAGACCGGTGTCGGACTGAAAGAGTTTATCCTCTATCGCGTGGAAAGGGGGCAGGAGAGAGGATTATATATGTGCATATTTCAGTATATATGAGCACTGGGCAGTATTCACAGTGGACACACGTATTTATATGATATAAATACTGCTGAATCGAGTAACTCTGAAAAGCAACAAATGTTTGCATGATCAATCAGCACGGGTACAATTATCTCAAAAGGCACTACTTACAATTCTAAAATGGATGGGAAATTCAAATTGCTGCCCAGCTGTCCACCCAAATTCATGTTTCCAAGGTGTCTGTCAAATATAAATTCCACTGAGCCTTATCCCAGGTGTTCACATTCAGCACTATTAATCAAATAACTTATGCAATGCAAACCAGTAACCATGCCTCGTGATTTCAGTAAGTTTAAGTCTCTAAAATTCAAGTGTCCCATCCTTAAGTGCCAAATTCAGGACTCATCCAGCACAGCTGCAGAGAAACATTGGGTTTCAATTGTGCTCAGATAGACCTTAAAAGTTCTATTTTAACCCAGAGATACTTTTATTGCCAATTGCTGTCTGGAATCATAAATCTCAAGGAAATTATCAACCATCTTCATGGAAAACCCTTTCTGCAGCAGTAATTGCTCCATGCTTATCAGGTTGCTTTTCATCTTCGGTACATAAAGTGCATCAGTAATTACTATCTGTTTTCCATCTGATCTTCTCAAAGTTATGTTTCCAGTTCCTTCAGCTTGGATGACTCTATCATCAACAAAAACAAATGGTACTCTTCTTTCTATCAGTGAAATTAACTAGCCACTCATGATGTCCAGTCATGTGATTGGAACATCCTGAATCAGTATACCAGCTATCCTTAAAATAAGCCAGTATCATCAAAATTACTGGTTCTTCATCAGAGTTTTCTTCAAATTCTTCTTTGACCATATGTGCCTGATGATTTCTATGCTTTCCCTTATTATCTGAGTGCCTCGGTTCTGCAGTACATTCTGAAGAGAAATGTCCAATGCGATTGCAGTTGAAGCACTCAATCCGTTTTCGATCAAACTTCAAAACTTCAAAACTTCAAAACTGAAAACACACTAAAGAACAAGACAAAAACTTCCACGAGAATCCGAGGTCGTTCTTAAAAGGGAATCAAACCCTTTTCAGAACAGAGACAAAAATAAAGGAAAATGAAAATGGTGGGGGAAAGTGACCAAAATAAAAAAGGCTTCAGTGCGACACGAAACGCGGCCAAGGTCGCCGCCAGTTACTGAACCCCGAACACCATCTCTGAGGCAACGAGCGAAACCCTACCGTCGACGAAGCTAGTCACCATCGTTCTCGCCGGAGTTCGTTTCGTCATCGACGCCACCGATGGCGCCTCTCCCTCTCTTTTCTATCCTTTTTATTTACTGGCTGGTTTGGGATTTGGTTCTTGGAATGGTTGATGGATGATCCAGTGAGAAAAATGGGGATGAATTTGACGAATTCTAGAACGGAAAGGGTGGAAATCCGAGAGGGGCTGATCACGGATGTTGGAGATGAAGGCCCCTGTTGGAGATGAAGGCCCATGAGGTAAGGAAGAAGATGAGGGTGATGAGCAGAGGGGTCAGTGCCCGAAGGGGTGAAGATTGATGATGGTCGTTGGCCGTATGCCACGTCAGTGCCAAATAATCAGCCACTTAACACCGTTACTGTGTATTTAACGGAGATGACTACTTTGACACAAATTTTTTCTATGTTTGAATTCAATTGACACTTTTACACCACCACGTGAGGACGACAATGAAACTTTTTTAAAATTAAGGATGAATTTGACACAATTCAACCAAACTGGGGACAAAGGAAGCAATTAAACCTTAAAATAATACTAATTTTAAATCTGTATTTATTAAAAGAGATTTATACATCCAAAAAATAAATAGTAAATACTTTTAATTTTATTAATAATTTTAAATAAATTTTATTTATATGTTTACAAAGTCAATAAAACGCATATAAATATTTTTCGTTGGGCATATTTTTGCCTGAGAAACACTCTACATGTCTTTTGACTAAATTCGAACTTATTCTGAGACGTTATGAAATTAGTTTTTTTCAAATCCCTGTTGACATATCAATCTATTTTGTGATACTCAGAAAACATTAACTGCATAAATATAAGTAAAATTAAAAAAATGTATTAAAATCATAGTTATATAATAAGTAATAAAACTATAAGCACGGCTAATTGGTTTTTTAATTTTGAAAATTGTAAAAAAAAAGTTAAATTTTCATATAAAGAGTAATTTTGTAAATATATTTTAATACATAATGTTGATTAAAAAATCAAATTATTACATTCAATTGGATAATTAAATAAAGAATAAAAGTGAAAACTTCAAAATACAGATCATTCAATCATACCTTGTTCTTTTCCATATGTTAAAGCTCACATGGAATTCCAGTTTCAAGTTATCCCATTTTTGCATTTTTATTAGTTTTTGTAACGTCTCGGCGAATTACTCCAGACTAAGCACGCTTAATCATGGAGTTCTTATAGGTTAGGCTACCGAAAAACAAATGCATTTTGGTGATATGAGTAGACAAATCAATCTCTTTAAGCTATCTTTCAACTGTATAGTCCCATACCTATACAGTCTCTAGATCCCTCTCATTCCGATGTATGTTCAATTCATTTATGTGTCTCTTCCACTGGAAGCCTGCCAGGAGCTGCTCCTTGTCAGTGCCCCTTGTACTTCGTGCCTCTTGCACTGACGATCACTCCCCGCCCTCGTCAGTGACCGGGTGTCACAGTTTTACGTTTATTTACAATTTTTATTTCAATGTAAAAGTTTTAAAAAAATCTATAATCTAATTAATATTTTATTTAATTAATTATTAAAAATATATTTCAGGATACTAATATTTTTTTTTTGTTTTCCAATTTAGTGATTTAAATTGTATGCATTTATAATAATTATATAAAATTCAAATCTTAAACATATGATAGAATGATTACTCCAATTAATAGTTTGAGGTGTAATTGGCGGTTTTAGCTTTGTTTTATTTATGGTTATGAATGAATATGATAAAAAAAAACACAAAAAATGCATGATCAAGCAATGTCATGGTCACATTACAAGCATATCTGAACTATGCAGGAGTTCAATCAATCAGCATCTCTGTCAACTTGTGAAGCCATGAAATCAGATGGATAAGAAAGAGCTTTTATACATATATAGATTGATAAACCATAATCTACATACATAACATTAGATTACTAGTCTAGAGCTTGTGTTAGAAAAGTTCAGTTAATTGTTGATGTAAATACTAGTGAATTACTCCCCCTTCATCCCCTTCAAGAATTTGTGCACTTGAAGCATGGTAGGCCTGTTTGCAGGATTGTCAGATATGCAAACACAAGCAATTTGCAGCATTTGAAGCATCATCTGCTTTGAGTCGGCATCAAGAACTGATGGATCAAGAACATCAGCAGCCTGTCCCTTCTTGATCTTCTGAGTAACCCATCCAACCAAGTTACCACCTTCAATCTCTTTAAAATCTGGTCCTGTTGGCTCTTTACCAGTCACAAGTTCAAGCAAAATGACCCCAAAACTGTAAACATCTCCTCTTGTTGTGGATCTCCCACTCTGTCCATACTCTGGTGGAATGTAACCAAATGTTCCAGCAATATCAGTGGTGATATGAGTCTCACAGGCACTGATCAGTCTTGCCAGTCCAAAGTCTGCAACCTTTGGCTCAAAATTTTCATTCAGCAAGATGTTGCTAGCTTTAACATCCCTGTGAATGATGTGAGGTATAAAACCATGATGAAGGAAAGCTAATCCTCGAGCTGCGTCAGTTGCAATTTTGTAACGTTTGTTCCAGCTCAGGATTTCAAGTGCCCCGGTCTTATTTCTCAACCAAAGATCTAAGCTCCCATTTACCATATATTCATAAACGAGCAGTTTCTCCTCGCCGATTGAGCAATATCCAAGTAATTCAACGAGATTTTGATGCTTCACCTTGCCCAAGGTTTCCATTTCAGCCATGAACTCACGATGACCTTGCGTTTTTGCCTCACTAAGCTTCTTCACTGCAACCGTTTTTCCATTAGGTAAAGTGGCCTTGTACACAGTTCCAAAACCTCCATCTCCAATTATATTTGTCTTGCTGAAGTTGTCAGTTGCTTCAAGGATGTCCACCAAAGTTAATTTCAGAAGAGGCTGCTCAAACATTGCAACATTGATACTCAATGGCTCCTTTGATCTGCTACTGCTCAAGAAATAAAGATTGTGATCAACATAACTGTTTAGTTTGCGCTCCACAAGCTCCTCAGGATTAGCTTGCCTCCTGGTAATCCATTTATGCAGAACAAAAGCAATGCTTAGAGTTAGCAGTAAAAGTGTAACCGCAATTGCAGCAAGCCGCCATGCATTATACAATACTGATCTTCCAATGCTTTTATCCTGACAAATTATACCCAACATCTGGCCACAAAGGTTTCTGTTCCCTGCAAGTCTAAATCTGGGTAGGTTCTGGCAAATACCATTACTTGGTATCGGCCCTTCCAACCTGTTTCGTGACACATCTAGGTAAACCAGATTATCTAGGCCGCATAACTTGTCTGGAATCCTTCCAGATAGTTTATTACCTGAAACATCAAAATATTCCATTTGCATAAGATCCCCAAGGTCTAAAGGAATGTCTCCAGTCAACATATTTCCATGAAGATCCAAATTTGTCAGGTAAGAAAGATTTCCCAAAGACCGCGGCAAGTTCCCATTGAAGCAATTGTCACTTAAATTCACTGTCTCAATCCTCCATGTCATGGAGTTTGAGAAGAGCTCCCCTAGTTGGCCTGAAAGCCTGTTATTTTGCACATAAATCCCAACAAGGCTTTGCACTCCTGAAAGAGAAGAAGGAAGCTCGCCGCTCAGCTCATTATAGCTCAAATCCAAGTGAGTCAACCCTTTCATGTTCTCAAAACTCACCGGAATTGAACCAGACAACTTATTTCCTGTCAAATTCAGCTTCACCAAATTAGTCAACTTTCCAAAGCTTTGAGGGATGGTACCTGACAGCTGATTACGTCCCAAATACAAACCCTGGAGCTTGAGCACACCTCCAAGCTCCAGTGGAATGGAACCCGACAACAAGTTGTCAGACAGATCCAAAGTTGTAAGATTCGTCAACAGTGAAAGTGATTTAGGAATGCTACCAGAGAGCATGTTGTTGCTAACTAAGAGATTCACAACCACTGCACAACTCCCAATTTCATCGGGTATGGGGCCAGACAATCTGTTGTGAGAGAGATCAAACACGCCAAGGTGCTGGACAAAGCTCAGATCAGGGATGCTACGCTGTCGAAAATATGAAGATTTTTTGGCAGGAATGGACCCAGATAGATTATTGTGAGAAAGAACCAGACACTGCAATTGGCTCAGTTCAACCAGTTTCTCAGGAATAGATCCGTTCAGCTTATTATTTCCAAGGTCCAGTGTGGTGAGGGAAGTGCAGCCACCAAGCTCAGTTGGGATACTCCCTTCAAGCATATTCGCGTTCAAATTAAGAACTGAAAGATTTGAGAGTCTCCCAATTTCCTTAGGAATAGTACCTGTCAGACGATTATTGCTAAGAACAAGCCTCTCCAGAATAACTGCATTCCCAATCTCCACAGGAAGAGAACCCTCCAAACGGTTATTAGCAGCGGAGAATTCCATCAGAGCCAATGATTTCCACAGCCCAGAAGGTATTTTCCCACTAAAATTGTTAGAATCAAGGTCCAGCACCATCAAGGGTAACTCAGAAAGATACTCGGGTATAGAACCAACAATCCTATTATTCATCAAAACCAACTGTGTAAGGTTCTTACACTTGACGAACACTTTCTCAAGAGTACCAGAGAGAAAGTTGTCATCAAGATCAACCTCCAAAAGTGAGGCAGCATTGCAAAGCTCCTCAGGAATAGGACCTGTCAGCAAATTACTGCTTAAACTGAGGTGCTCCATCACAGAACAATTCCCAAGTTCAGGAGGAATAACCCCAGAAAAACGGTTAGCAGAGAGCAAAAGAGAATCGATATTGCTCCACTTCCCCAGCCAAGAAGGCAAAGGCCCATGAAGCTGATTTTTCTCAGCAGAAAAGGTTAACATGGGAAGCTCAGAAAGCTCCTCAGGCAGAGACCCAGAGAGTGAATTGAAAGAAAGCATCACAGACCTCAAATTCTTACACTTCCCAAGCTCGGCTGGCACCGACCCATTAAGCTGGGCAAACACAAGGTCCAAAATTTTCAAGCTCTCCAGCTCCCCAATGAACCGGGGAATCGAACACCTCAAGGGGTTGTAAGAAAGGTCAAGCTTGGTCAACGCTTTCAGCTTCGCCATTTCCTCAGGCAAAGGACCTTCGATGGAACAGGAAGGAGAGTAGAAAATTTCAAGTTTTGAAAGCAACCCAATCTCCCTCGGCAAAGTCCCAGACAACTTGTTAATCCCCACGTAAAGGGCACTGATGTTCCGCCAGTTCCCGATTTCCGGCGGGATTACGCCGGAAAACGAGTTGTTCGAGATATCAACGGAAATCAAAGACCTCGCTCCGGTAAAGAGACTCACCGGAAGAGAACCGGATAAAAAGTTGTTGCTGAGGTCGAGAAATTCAAGCCGGGTCAAATTCCCGACGCTCTCCGGCACTTCTCCAACGAGCGAGTTCCCGGAGAGGTCGAGTGTGCATAGCTTCGTCAAGAGCCCCACCTCCGGCGGGATATTCCCGGCGAGGGAGTTGGAGCCGAGTCGGAGAGTTTCCAGCTGAAGCAACCCGCCGAGCTCGCCGGGGATCTCCCCCGCGAGCTGGTTGTCACGTAGGTTGAGGAGAGAGAGTGAAGAGAGAGAGAAGAGCGAGGAAGAGAGTGTTCCTCTGAGGTTGCGGTTGGGAAGAGAGAGCGAAGTGACTCGTCCGAGTTGGCACGTGACGCCGACCCAGTGGCAGTGCGGGGTGGCGGGGTTCCACGAAGGGAGAAGGTGAGGGTTTTGGAGACCCTCTTTGAAGGAAAGAAGGTAAAGCTTGTCGTTGTTTTGTTCTGCGGTGACATGCAGAAAACACAAGAAGAAGAGCGGGACGAGGTAGGAGTGTACGAGGTTGAAGGGAAGAGCCATGAAGAGAGTGGCAGAGGGAAGAATGAGAGAAGGGTTTGGTTTGTTTAGAGGAATATGGAGCATGCAAACGGCGTTGGAGAAAGTGGAAGATAATGGGTAGTAGTAGAAGCATCACGAAAGCTAGGCATTGCCATGAAATGAAGGAGTTGGTTTGAGGAGAGAAGAGCTACAGTGGCAATGCCAAAAGAGGTTATTTGTCAGAGTGCACCACGCATAGCACGTGACTTCTACCTTCCCTAACCCCAAATATTACTTTGCCTTCAAAACTGAACTCCCCCAACCCCCTCATCTTTTTCACCCACACATATTGGAGAAAATTTAGTTTTTGTTTATAATTTTATACACATTTAGTCAGAATTATTGACTATTGAAGTAAACTGTAAGATTAAATATATTTTAAAATATACTCTTGCACGTTGTTTTAATTGTCAAGAGCAAAACGATGGAAAGAAAACCACAAAAATAATGAATGTGAGTTCAAAGATAGGAAGAGATAAGTTTTATAAGTATTTTAAAAAATAAAAGACGGTAAACATGGTATATAGTAATTGAAAAGAAACATTAGACATACATTATTGAAAATTAATCCTTTAATGCATAAAATAAACTTCTATAGAAAGATTATTCTTTTATGATTTTATTAATTCTTTAAATAAATGAAAATTTATCGACAAAGGTTTAATGCATGTTTATCTATAAATTTTAAAACGATGACAATTGTCACCTACTGGCAAAGCTAAAAATATGCATGGTAGAGTAAGGCATGATTATCGTTTTATGATTTATTAACGTGTTTAAAGAGTAAATTATATTCTATCAATAAATATTTAATTCATATTTATTTTAAATATTTTTTGACAGTTTTTTATGAATTTTAAATATATAAGATTAATATTTACAGTTTTCCATACAAAGAAACAGACTTTTCAATTAAAATATGTATTTTAAACAAGTCGAACAGTAAGAAATTTAAATTTGTAAAAGTTAAAACTATTTGCGATCAACCACTTGACTGTTACTTTAGTACTGCTTTCCATTTATTAAAGGAAGTTCAAAATGGATCTTTCATGGAAGAACCATTCATGATGTTTGTATTATAATCTTAAACAGTGAAAATATCAAGCTGAATCGGCATATTTGTTTTTAATATGGTTTTGTATCATTCTTAAGACTTAATCATTGTTCCTCAAAACTCCTCAAACAGTTAACAACTGCAGCTTCCTTTATAAGATAATGGTAATTTTGGACATAGCTAAGCTATTGGCTAAGGTCTTCAGAAAAGAGGGGTTTTGTCCATATTTTTTCCATTGAATTAGGGAAGTTTGTCTCCTCTTATCACTTGGGTTTCTTATGCTGCTCACTTTCTTTCCACATTAACAAATTTATAGAGAGATTTAAAATAGTTATAGGATTGGGCAAGCTTGTGGGATTTGCACATTGCACGGCTATACTTACATTCCTAATACAAAGTCCAAAAAGATTCTAACTTTTCTTTAGATTAAACTATAACACACTTTCTTTTATCTTCATTGCTTTCGAATCAAAGGTTTATGCAATATGCACTCTTTTTGTTTGTTTCCACCAGTACATGTCATGTCACCAAGTTTAATATTTATTTTTTCTCTTTTGCTCGCTTTTCTTATTATTATTTTTTCTATAAAGTAGTACAACTAAGTATTAATATTTCAATGTTTTCTTCTAATGTTATGTTTCTTTAAAAAATATATAAAATAATTTTTGAAGAATAAATAAAATACCTGCATATTATTTTACTTTGGAAGTGAGGTTGGGATTTGGGCATGAGTGTGAAAGTGAGGTTATTTTGGTCATTAGGAAGCAATGGAGAAATGTGTTGTGGGGTAAGTGATTTGAAGGGACATTGGTGAGTGACTGATGAAATCAGACCAATGGTGGCTTCAAACCAAACACTGTCTCTCTCACTCTCACATGTCTCTTCCCGGGAAGCATGTCCACTTTTCCAATATTTTCAAACCCTGCAACTTCTATTTTCACTCTCTTTTCATTCCATTTTTGCCCTTTTTTTAAAACTACAAATTTTTCTCTTCTACATATTTTTTTCAATTTAATATCAGATTTTATTTTCAATACACTGCATATAATAAGAGAACAGAATTAAAAAAAAGAGAGGATGTTATATGTAATGTTCTCTTTTTTTAACCTTACTTTCTCCTTTCACCTTATTTCAAACACTACTCCTAAATTTACTGATTTAAATTTATGAAGTCACATTGTATTTTGTTGAAAAGATTATTTTGATCAATTTTTCATGATAGAAATTAGATAAATTAGTTTGACCGAATACATTTTGAAATAAAAAAATTATACTTTAAGTATCGGTAATAGTTTTTTAATTATAACAACTATATTCAACCATTATTTTAAAGATTAAAAATCGAGTTTGAATTCAATGTAATTTTTGTTATAATAACATCACTATTTCTTGAAATTAACATATTTATATTAATTTTTAAAAAAGGATATTTTAAGTATTAATATAAATTTTGATATTTCAGTTACCCAAAACTAATTTATTATTTGTTATTACTTGAAATTTTATTATAGAAAGTAAAATTTATTAAAAGAAAAATACAAAAAATGAGAAACCAAGTCAAATTCACAATAAAATTTATATTTAAATACAGTATTAACACAATTATAAAACAAGATTTGTTATAAAACAAGATAGATTGATAAAACAAAAAAAAAATAGTCTTAAATTATAAATTTGTAAAAAAAAGTTTTCATAAAAACAAACTTATATATATTATCATACATCATTCATTCATAAAAGTAATCATATCACATGTGAAGATTCATTCTATATTCAATTATTCAAATAAAACATTAATGCGAAATCTCGAGGAGCATTGCAGTTATGATAACCTCTAGTGTTATGTAGAGTCATTGACAATAAGTTTCACTCTATTATACAAGATTAATCCATTAACAGCTTTAACCAAGATAAGTTTCACTCTATTATACAAGATTAGTCCATTAAGAACTTTGATTAAGATAATATAACCTTTAATGTCTGCTTACACCGATAAAAACACCACATAAAATCTATCTACGAAATCCATAAAATTGCTCTAAACACATACAATATAACACTCATATCCACTAACAAGCTCTTCATCGTCACAATTTTTACACATCATTATTCGATCGTATATGGGTGTTTATAAAAGCAATAGCTGCGGTATTGTCCAGTTAATGAAGAGACACTTTGAAGAGTTATTGTGAACGATAAATTCATAGCACCAAATATGTTAATATTCAATTATTTTCTACACTCTTCACGTTGAGAAATGTGGTGTTTACATATTGTTTATTTTGAAGTTGAGAATCCAAATGAAAAAGTGAGTAAGAAATTATGGTGAGACACGGCCTATGTGTTTGAATCCGAATTGGTGTTTAGAAGGGAACTTTTGTACAAAAGAGAAAACAAAAAAAGTTGAAATTGAATGAAATGAGGAAGCCAAAGGCTGCTAGAAAGGCGAGTTGAATTTATTTAAAATGTTTCTGCTTTAAAAACTTGCAGCAATTGGGTGTGTTACTGAGGGTACACTCACTAATAACCTCCCGTGTTGAGAAGGTCTGAGAGATGCAGGGAATACAGAAAAAAGGTGGTAAAATGATATTCCCCTTTTCCAAGTTTTATTATCATATTTATATTCTCTGCATCACTAACGGTTTATCCGTATATCACGGTAACCATGTAAATACAGTAAGAAAAGGTTCTAACAGAAAAGATTCGCACAAAACAAACATAATACTCTCTCTCTCAGTGCACGTATTCATCCCAATCTATGGGTCTCCTAGTATTTCTCTTGGGCCTAGCAGTTGATCCACTCTCCTCCTGGATGCATATTGTATCATTCCTCGCGTCTTGCAGAAGAACCTTGTCCTCAAGGTTGAAAGTACGTTGAATATCTTTCCAAGGCTCCCAAGTAGCTTCTTCTGGAGAAAGACCTTGCCATTGCACCAGAACTTCCAGGTGTGGAGACTCACCAGAAGTATTCTCACGGGTTCCTAATATGACTAATGGACTAAGTAAAGGTCCATTATTATAATTACTTGACGGAAGCGTTCCAGCTACTGAAGGTGGAGGCCCATGATGTGGTTTCAAAACAGAACAGTGAAATACTGGATGGATTTTTGAAGTCTCAGGAAGAGCCAAATGATAGGCCACCGGCCCAATCCGATTAAGGATTTGAAATGGTCCAAAATAACGTTTCGCCAATTTCTGTGGAGTCTTACCGGCAAGAGAAGTTTGGCGATATGGCCTGAGTTTAACATAAACCCAAGCTCCCACCTCATACTGAACATCACGGCGATGAGAATCAGCCATTGCTTTCATGCGATCCTGAGCCTTTTGTAAATTTCGACGTAAAGTGGATAAAATGTCATTCCGTGAACTAAGTAATTGATCCACAGCCTCCACTTGTGATTGACCCAATATATAACCCGGCAAAGAAGGAGGAGATCGGCCATAGACAATTTCAAAAGGGGTGTATCCAGTTGCCGAGTGAATAGCAGTGTTATAACACCATTCTGCCCAAGGAATGAATTGACTCCATTTGACTGGTTGTGCATTACAAAAAGCACGCAGATATTGCTCAAGAGTTCTATTTAGAACTTCAGATTGTCCATCAGTCTCAGGGTGATAAGCAGAAGACATCCGCAATTGTGTCCCACTAGCTTTGAATAATTCTTGCCAAAACTTACTGAGGAATATAGGGTCGCGATCAGAAACAATACTCTTTGGCATGCCATGTAATTTGCCCACGACATCAATGAAAAGTGTAGCCACTTGATATGCTGAAAACTGTGTAGGAAGAGTGGCAAAATGGGCTGCTTTGGAGAAACGATCAACAACCACCAAAATGGAAGTGTGCCCACGGGAAGATGGAAGGCCAGTAATAAAATCCATGGCCAAGTCTTCCCAAACGCGATTTGGCAATGGAAGAGGTTGAAGCAAACCAGCAAGTTTTTGAGGAACATATTTAATTTGCTGGCACACCACACAGTTTCGAATGAAAGTCTTCACATCCTTAAGCATAGAGGGCCAAAAAAAATTCTCTTGCAATCGATGAAGTGTCTTAACAAGACCCACGTGTCCCCCTAAAGGGGTTGCATGAAATTCTCTCATAAGGGTCTCACGAAAGGGAGACGTTGCAGGCAACCAAATTCTACTTTTATAAAAAATCAACCCATCTTTCAATTTATAATCTGAAAATGCAGCAGGGTCCTGATTTATATCATGTAAAAGTTGGACAAAACTGACATCACCTTGTAAATTAGCCCTTAATTCCTCCAAAAACTGAAAGTGAGGAATAGTGATCACATAAGAAAGACCCAGATTCTCTTCTGCAGTAATTCGAGAAAGAGCATCGGCCGCCACATTGGAACTACCAGCACGATATTGAATCGTATAATTATATCCAATGAGTTTACTCACGTAGAATTGTTGCTCTGGAGTCTGCACAGTTTGAGTCAATAAATCCTTTAGAGGTTTGTGATCAGTCTGAATGATAAAAAAGTGCCCCAACAAATATTGACGCCACTTTTTAATGGCTGCAGTTATGGCATGCAACTCCCGTAAATATGTAGAGGCCTGCATCATCCGAGAACAAAACTTTTTACTAAAGAAAGCAATTGGTCGTTGATCTTGAGAGAGAACCGCACCCATAGCTATGCCAGAAGCATCTGATTGAATAACAAAAGGCTTCGAGAAATCTGGTAAAGCTAAGACTGGGGCTGTGGACATCACATGCTTCAGTTTATCGAAAGCTATCTGAGCTTCGAGAGACCACTGAAATGCATCTTTACGAAGTAAGTCTGTGAGAGGAGAGGCTAAAGCAGCGTAGCCTTTAATGAATTTGCGATAAAACCCCGTTAGTCCTAAGAATCCTTTCAAAGCTTTCACGGAGGTAGGTGATGGCCACTGTAACATTGCCTCAATTTTTGATGAATCTGGTCCTACCGATCCCGCACTTACCACATGGCCCAAGTACTCAACTTGTTGTAAAGCAAATGAACATTTGGATTGTTTCAAATAAAAATGGTTGGCATGTAACAATTCAAAAGTGATTTGTAAGTGTAATAAATGATCCTCCCATGTAGTGCTATAGATCAATATGTCATCAAAAAAAACGATGATAAATTTACGTAGATGCGGTCGAAAGAGGGCGTTCATGGTGGCTTGAAAAGTTGCAGGCGCATTCGAAAGTCCGAATGGGAGAACCCGAAACTCAAAATGCCCATCGTGGGTACGAAAGGCGGTTTTATGAATGTCGTCCGGCTTCATGCGAATCTGATGATATCCTTGTAGTAAATCCAATTTGGAAAACCAAATGGCAGACCCCAATTCATCCAATAATTCATCAATGGTGGGTATGGGAAAACTATCTGGAACAGTGATGGCATTCAAAGCCCTGTAATCAACACAAAAGCGCCAAGTGTTATCTTTCTTCTTAACCAAGAGGACCGGAGATGAAAATGCACTGGTACTAGGCTGAATCTCTCCTGAAACAAGCATTCGGGCCACTTGAGCTTCAATTTCTTGTTTTTGAGAATAAGGATAACGATATGGGCGAACCTTAACAGGAGCAGAGTTGGGTAATAAAGTAATAGCATGGTCAGTGGGTCGTTCAGGGGGTAAGGAAGAAGGCTCCTCAAATAAGGATTGGAACCGATTCAATAAAGTGGAAAGTTCATGATTATCGGTTGGAATCACACAAAAGTATGCGGCAGATTTTGACACAGGCGGCGACAACACAGTAAGATGAAAACATTCAGCAATATGGCCCCACTTGGACAATTTACGTAAATGATGAACCGACAGTGGCAAAGAATCATTATTAACGTCACCTACCAATTTGGCCATTTGGCCTGACCAAGTAAATTGCATGGTAAGGTGTTCATAGTCGGTTAAAACAGGTCCCAAACTCTGAAGCCATTGCACTCCCAACACGGCCTCGGGCCCGCAAAGATCAATTAAATGAAAATCCACCATAAAAGCTTGATTCTGGATTAAGAGAGGGACCTGAGTGCAAACCTGAGAGCAAGTCAAGGCATGTCCATTGCCAACCATCACCGATAGTGGTTTCGTAGGCTGAAAAGGTAAACCCAATTCATGGGCTCGCTTAGATTGAAGAAAATTATGAGAACTTCCGCTATCAATGAGAATGCGAACGGAATGCTCCAATATTTGTCCGGTGACGCAAAACATTTTGGAATTAAAATGTCCTGATAATGCATTTAAACTCAACTGCGCAGAGTCAGGGATAGTGGAAGCAGTAGAATCGTCTGGAGGAAGATCGGAAGATATAGTCTCCTCATCGTCATGCACGAGAAGAAAGAAACGAGACTTGCAACGATGCCCAGGATTATATTTCTCATCACAGTTGTAACATAACCCACGTTCACGACGATTTTGCATTTCCGAAGCTGACAAACGCTTAAATGGAACAGTTGGCGTAAGTGGTGTGGGGAGGAGAGCTTGGCGTGGTGTCGATGGTAGAGATCGTGCAACTGGTACAGTGGAACTCCGTTGAGGCTGGGCGATAGAGTTAAATTTGTCCTCTTGAAGCTTGGCCAACTCCGCCGCTTCCGAAAACGACACCGGCTGGAAGGCGAGCACCTCACGCTGAATGTCTGGACGAAGACCAGATATGAAACATTCGAGCAAAAAAGAAGGAGGAACGTCGGTGACCCGATTTGCAAGGCCTTCAAAATCATTGAGATATTGCAAAACAGACCCAGTCTGGTAAAGCTTGCAGAGTCGTCCCTTCACATTCTGAAAACGAGATGGAGCAAAGCGTGTTTCCAACGAGTGTAAGAAATCCTTCCAAGAACGAAGGAAGTGATTTCTCTCCATCCACTGAAACCAACTAAGGGCGGGTCCATCCATATAAAAGGAAATGATCTGAAGACGATCGACTTCTGGGGTTTGGTGATAGTCGAAAAAACGAGTAACGACAAAAATCCAGTCTAACGTGTTGGACCCATCAAAACGAGGACAATCCAACCGAATCTTGGGAGTTTGCTTCGGAAAAGATGATTGCGTTAAGGGTTTCTGTTTGATGGAAGCAACCTCTGAAGAAAGATCATCGATGCGAGCTGTGAGTCGTGACACTTGCTCAATGAGAAGGTCTATTGCAGACGGTTGAGAGGTCGTCATTGAAAGCACCAAATGATAGGAAATAGAGTGAACAATTCTGGTATTCGAGGTACCAGGCCTCCAAGCAAAGAAGATAGAAATTTGGTAAAATGATATTCCCCTTTTCCAAGTTTTATTATCATATTTATATTCTCTGCATCACTAACGGTTTATCCGTATATCACGGTAACCATGTAAATACAGTAAGAAAAGGTTCTAACAGAAAAGATTCGCACAAAACAAACATAATACTCTCTCTCTCAGTGCACGTATTCATCCCAATCTATGGGTCTCCTAGTATTTCTCTTGGGCCTAGCAGTTGATCCACTCTCCTCCTGGATGCATATTGTATCATACACTCACTAATAACCTCCCGTGTTGAGAAGGTCTGAGAGATGCAGGGAATACAGAAAAAAGGTTGTTAGGGTTCAACACCAAATCTACCCTTTACTCATTGTTAGACCGTACCATATCAAGAATATCATGTGCAGCCCCATCTCATACCTCTGTGGTCCCTCTAACAAAAAAAGTTCTCTCTGCATAAAGCAATCTTGCTCCAACCCTTTTTCCTCCTTCACTCTTTGCCTGTGACTCCACTCAATCCTCTATACACTTACCATGCTACCTACTTTGCATATTCACCATTCATTTCCATAACTTCCAATTAAGCTTTCATCATTTTCCCAACTCATCAAAATCTTCTGTATTTGAATCATTATTCACCTAATTACCAGATATTTTCAAAAATCACAGTCCTTTGTTCGGAGCAGCGCAACTTCAGTTGCAGGTGGTCCTCATCGTTGCAACTCAGACTAGGCAGAAACATTTACAAAAACTATCACTTTCAATCCAATATAATCAGATCCAAAATAGTTTCTCGTACTAATCGACTTGCAACATTCCTATCATCTATGCAAAAATCCTCCCCACCTGCCTTCATTCATCCATCGCCATCTCAATTCATTTTTTTTTTGAGGTAAACCTTCCCTTCATCTTTATAACCATTCTGCACCGCATTGCTCTTTTCTATGTATATACGACATTGTCATAAATCCAGAAGGTTTAAGCTCACCGATAAATGAACTAATAAATTATAAATATGTTAGTTTTACTGACAAGTATATCCAAGTTCCAGACATATATATTAATCTTGAATTCTAGATATAGAGACCAAAAATATTCAAATATCAAGATTAATAATAAATAAAAAAACACAGTGTGTATGTAAGTATGTAGAATGAATAACATCATTTGACATATGGTTGTGAATGTGAGTGCATTGAATGGGTTTTGATAGGGAGCTACCCGTTTCTGCGACTTACTGACATCACACATTGATCACACTTGTTTGTAATGCCCCTTGCATTGTAAAGAATTGTGCTTTCTTTTTGTTAAACTTTGATTCTTTCTCCATGTTTTAACACACTGATAAGCCAACTATCAGGTATTGTACTATTCTCATAATCAATTTTACTGTTTTCTAATCATCAGTTCCTGCTGTTATCTTTTTCTCACCTTCAGCATCTCACTGATATTTGAAATTGTCATTTTTATTAAATATAAAATACTAAAATATGCTTATTAATAATAAATATAACTACTGCCCCCAAGTTAGGAATTCACACAAGCTTGGGAACATTTCCTCGCAACACCCATACAAAATGTGTTAAACTTTCATACTTTCCTAGATAGGAAATTACAAAATTTCCTAATATATTCTCAAGTCATATTTATACTTTTTTTAACCACTGTGACTTCACTTGTTAAAAAATGTATTTTTAATGCTGTTAAAGCTTAGAATTTTAGAAAACCTCGAGTGTGAGTAATTTAAGATCTAAAAAATGCGAGACTAATTTGATTCCATATATAAGAAATACGAGACTAATGATATATAAATAAATCGTATGTTTTATTCTATAATTCCATTTATAGAAGTTGAATCAGACATAACATTTAATAAAAAAAAATTAACTTAAATACTAATTTACTTAGTAACAAAATAAAATTTTGCAACTAAAGTGCTTTTTTAATTTTATTTTCAGCGAGCTAATCCAGAACGAACATATACTTTCTTTATATACTTCATTCTTGTTATAATTGCATTATTATTTAACAATAATTATAAATTTATTTATTATGTTCTACAAATCTTTAATATTTTATGCAAGCCGACCTCATTGAAACTTTTTTTTTTTAATGAATTAAGTAATAAGAACCTAACTTGATTTTCATCAATTTTACAATTTTTTTCCACTTATGAAATCATTGTATTGGAGCTGTTAATATTTGGTACAAATCTGTTAAAGGAAGTTGCAGCGGATAATATGAGAATCTGAAATCGGAACAATTTTTGTCCAGCTCAGCTGATGGTACGAAATTAAGATGTTTTTTATCGTTACGTTATAATAATGATATCAGGCCGTGTAAGGACGAGAGTAGGTCAAATTACCATCAAGACCTTGTTGTTCAAATTACATTAAATTAAGTCTTTTGTCAATGCAATGTTTGGTAACAATCCACATAAAGTCAAGTAATGCAAAAGTAAATTACATAACAAATTAAAAATAAATTAAATTTGAAAGTATCCTTAAAACAGAAAAGTCGAGCACTGTTTATTACTGCTTCTCCTTTTATAAACTTAAATCATTACAAAATTTAAATAAAAACAAAAACAAAACATAACATTTTTATTAAACACATCTTTCTCACGTCAAAATATATATATATATATATATATATATATATATATATTAAATATAAGATTAGACGATAAAAATAAAGTTAAGTATATTCATGTCATGTATAATATAATCATGAACGTGAATGTTTTGATTTAAAAAATTTGTTAAACTTTGATATTAAAAAATGAACTTTAAACCTAATTTAATTTTATAAAATCACACAATTTAAGATATATATACGAGTGATTTAATATTGGGTAAAACAATACACTTAATAAATAACAAATATATTAAAAAAAGAATTTTAAGCTCAACAATTAACAAAGAAAGAAGAAGCCGCCAATAAAAATCGTAATAAGTTCATTAATATTTCAACATTTTTCGGCTATGGGATTTGATTTGAGATTTAAACAACTTTAGCTCGATTGAATTATAAAGTAGTGAATTTGTGCGTTTCCTTCAGTTAAACTTCAATGGTTTTTTCCTTTTTTTCCAATTTATCCCCCTGTTTTGCTGTGCAAAGCATTGTTTTCATTATGATCTACCTATAGGTTGAACCTTAGTCACTTTTTCATAATTTTACAACTTGAAGAGACACGGCATAGGGGATATATATATATATATATATATATATATATATAATATTATATACATTTGTTTGAAAGCAACTGGTCCATGAAGTACCCCACACTAACTCATAATTGAGTGATATATGTATGTAGATGATGATAGAAGAAGAGGACTGAAGATGAGCGAACAATGGTTGGAAGTTTCAGGAGTACTTTCCGTGGATGTTGTTTAGATTAGAATTTGGAATACACATGCTTAATTACCCTTGGTGCATGCTGAAAAGTGAATTGAAATTAGTGGGTAATTTTCTGGGGAAAGGAAAGAACGAGTGATGAAAAGTGGGAAAATAGAAGAAAAAGGCATGCAGGTGCATGCAGGGGCCCCCAAAGGCCAAAACACATAAGCTCCAACCACTTACAACTCACATTTTCACTGCTATGTGACTGTGTCCTGTGCACACACAGTGATTGTATTTGCATTCGTCAGCTAAAGCACCAAAGAAACCAAAATAAAGGCACTGTCAAAAAAGGGGTTGGTAGTGTGAGTTTGGTGTTGCGTTATAATTACGATCCCATGGGATTGATCGAGAGACTCATGGTATTCATGGAAGCGTGTACGCTAAAAGTGTCTCAAAACTTTGAAAAAATTTCCTCAGATTGGTCACTGCTGATTTTTCAACTGCATAAAGAAATTGTCCCAAAACTGGAAAATTGAGAAAGATTGTGATATGACATTGCGTGACCAAAGCCAATTACGCGAGGCCAAATTAAGTCTCTGATTTTGACTGCTTCTCTATCTGCTTTAATGCCAACAGAGTGAGAAAGAAAGCGAGATTCTCCTTCCATTTTTTTCTTTTCTTCACACTTGATTGATGGGTATTTCTTGTACCCAAAATATGAATCAATTCCTCGAGGCACGGGTTTTGAATATCACAATCACTTTTTTTTTTTGCTTTGATCTTGTATTCTTGTCCTGAAGTGAAGGGTTTTGAGGGTCCTCACTTGAATCTCTTGAGAAGTGAGCATTGATAATAATGTGAGGACTGAAGTGGGAAGGATGAGAAATTGGTTGAAGCAGTGTACTGAAAAAGGTTGGATCAAAGTACGTGGTTGTAAATATGATCATGCAGTGGTGCCACTGCGCAGTAATGTGTTGGGGCCCTTTGCAGTTGAATTGGAATCTTTATCGTTTTTGTACTCAAAACTATCTCTTATAATCCCAAATCAATTGCTACCATTTTCTGGAATCCCAAATCAATTCACACTGCCATTTTTCTGACACTTTATGCGTACATTCGGATATCATCAATCGCTAGCTAACAATGCAAACTTCTCACCTCTTCACTGTAAAACATAATCAATGTGTATACTTTCTTATACTGCAATTTCTTTTACTTCTCCTAATTAATAAAGTTTGTTTGTTTGCATTGTTTATGTTTGTTGAGAAATTATTTTATTAGGTAAATGGTTTCTTAAATAAAATAGAATTTTGAATTATATTTTATACATTACCATTCATATCCTTTTTTTTTCACGATCCTAGCTAAAAAGCCTTCATTCTCGCACCTGATATTTGCGTGCTTTCTACATCACTGTTTCGATGATGAAGTACACGGTTGTCTTTATCTTCCAAAATAAGACCTCATTTTCAATAATTAATTTATGAATTTTGTTTGCTTTTCGTTGGGAATTGTATCTTGAAAATGAAAATAGGCTCAGCAATTGAAAATGCAGTGTGTATCCAACTTATATATATCTACTCATCATCAAATGGACAATTTTTTAAAAATTACGTTAAGTCGTACTACTTTGTGAAAAAATCATATGAATTTAATATATAACATTTTAAAGTTGAAATTATGTCAAAATAATAAGATTTTAACTCACTACATTTTAAACTAACATGATTTTTGATAAGTGTGAAAAATAGTTGTTTTTACATTTATAAATGATCTCAATTTTCGAATTATTCATGTCAGCCAATTCTCGTATAGCGCAAGCCAAAATTTGCACTGCCAGGAAACGGAAATTCGCATAACGCACCAATACTTGTGCGCTGTGCGAATAACATCAGTTGAGAGGCAGCAGTTACACGAAATTCGCATAGCACACACCTGTGCGCTGAGCGAATTAAGGAAGTTAAGTGGCTTTAAAAGACGTGAGGCAGAAACTATCTTCTGACACGAAAAAGCCAGAAAAATAATGGAGAACTCAAGAGACGATCAGGAGACCTTTCAAGACATCAAGACTTCACTTTCTGCAAGGAATTGCTGAAAAAAGTACGTTTGAGATGTTTAGGATAGGCTAAATTTTCTGTTCATTGGAATTGGTTGTATGACGAAACATTAATGTAAATTTCCTGTGCAATATATGTTTTTGTTCTTGTTTTTTTCTTGACTTGCTTTTGATTATACGGAAGTATTAATCTCTTTAAAAGTTATATTGTACTGAAAAGTATTTTTAGAACCAGGAATGTAAGAAAAGAAACTAAAAGTAACTACGCTAGGAATAGTTTATGTGCTTTTGGTCATTATTAACATCTGAAGTTAATGCAAAATTATCTTATGAATTAATTAAGGAATTAATAATTCAATAGATAATTTTAGAACTTGTTTTAAGGAATTAAACCAAGATACTCTCATGTGAATGCTTGAACAGAGAATATATGTTGTCCAGGATTTGACTGTAATGTTAGTCAAAGACCAATTTCAGTGATCTTTTATCGCATTTTTCAATCTTAATTTTTTTTTACGTTATTAATTTCATGTTTAATTCCAAATTGAAATTACAAATATTATCATCAGTAATTGATTTTGATAAATAATTTTAATTGAATAACGTAACTCAAATTCCCTTAGGAGAACCATACTCTTTTACTTATTCACTATATTACTTTAAACGATTTGATATACTTGCCAAAAAGTTATCAATTTTAGTTCAAGATGTTTTTAAAATAAAAATTATATCAAAATGAGATGATTTATTTATATCAATATTTTTTTAAGTTGTATATTATAATAAATTCTTAAAAAATTATGTTAGTATGATGAAAAAAACATAATAAACCCGTGTACGGCATACTCGTATGAAGAAGACAAAAATTATAATTGTTTAATAGTTGGAGGCACGCTACTTTCGTGATACAGGTCGCAATTATATAATAATAGTTAAAATGTTGTTTTATTTTTATTAAATAGTGAAAATATTATTGTTAATCTTTAGTGTGAGTTTAGTATTAAGTAGGAATGAAGCTGAACAGCATATATAATAAAAGAGATTCATATATTTATTTATTGTCTTGATATTTTAGATTATGAGTGGGGTTTTATTTTTTTATTTTTTTTATGTAAAACGCTTATTACTCATTGAATTTGATTTTTCCTGAAACTTTTTTAAATTATGTTGTTATCAAAACAATGTTAAAACAAAAACAAAAATATTTATGAAACATATTTATTAGTTTGAGTATGCGTCAATTCTCTTATGTATTGAGACAAATATGGTATCCCATATTGAGTGGCAAAATGAAAATAAAAAGATTACATGCATTTTAACATACACTAAAATTAAAATATGAAAACACGAGCTTGAACAAAAATAATTTGGAAATGTATATATTTCAATATATAAAATACAAGTGCATGTGATCAGTTTCATCTGTTTATGAAATATGTCATTTAAAATTTTGTCTGGATGGCTACATTATGAAAGTAGGAGTAAATTCTTTCACCAATATTAGATTTAGATCCAAACTCCAAAATTAGGATGAATAATTAATGGATAATAATACTTTGACAATATTTTTTTGACAATATTTTAATATTATTTACGTGTCATTTTGTGATTGGTTCATATTGATGTTTATGATTCTTATTATTGATTGTGAAGTAATTTTGGACCAATCACATAATGACATATAGATGATGTTAAAATATTGTCAGAAAAATGTTATGAAATTATCATTATCCGTAATTAATATAAAAAAACTAATAGAAATATTAAAAACTCTAACAATCTATTAAATATCTATCAATATGTTTGGTATAAAAAGAAATAGGTAAAATAAAAATAAGTAAATTCAATAAAATAAATTAAGAAATGAAGGTTTCAAATTAGAAACACGAGTAAAAGTGAAAAATAATATAATATTTTCAAAATTATTTGTCTTCGACTTCCATTATTGTTTTCTAATTAAAAAAAGAATAATGGGAGTTTGGAGCACAACACTTTTAGAGCCACCCTAAGAAGTAGAAGCTACGCCGCACTGCTGTCGGAAAGTCGATGGCACCGCACTTATTATTTTGTTTTGTCATCAAGTAATTGTAAATTGTAACCGTACCACCGCTATTACTATATGCACCGCTTCCTACCATTTCATTATTTTCCCTATCTTTTTCATTAATCACCAACCTACATCATACGATGCAATCATCATTTCATCATTTTTACTCACCACTCATTATTATTCTTCATTTTACTCACCACTAAATCAACCTTCTTCCATCATTTTTTCTTGTACTTTTTAAATTTAGGAATCTAGCCACATTGATTAATCTAATCATCAATATTATAGAATTAATAGTTATGCTCAAAAAATTGTATAATCTAATAAGTTAAGTGAGGATGATATTTATGACACTTCTTGTTTCATTTTACTCGCCCATGAGTGTAACGTGTAAGATGAATAAATCAATTAATATATTCATTTACATAAATAATGACCCTCTATTTCATTAATACACTTCACAAAAAATCATCCGAAATTGAATGATATCCATAAAACATATAAAACAACTACTTCTTTCTACATAGTTTATACTTTAAAAAATAAATTGGTGTGATAAATATCTTTTCCTTGATAAGACTTTTCTTATTAGGATAGCTAAAAATATTGTTGATCATTTAAATTTTCTGATCAAATATAAATAAGAATGTTTCTAAACTAATTAGTATTTTCTTCGTTTCCTAAATAAAAAATTGTAACATGACAGAAATAGGACAAACTGAAACAAAATAAAACACAACCATCGAGGTAATAATATCAATATAATATTGTACAATACATTCATGATTATAACAGACGTATGACAGGTAAAACGACAAAAATAAAAATGAATAATATGATATAGTACATTTTTCATCAATGAAAAAAGAAATACAAATTATTTAGTTTAAAAAAATATTTTTAGCTTTTCGTTTTCTTAAATATGAACTATAAGAATGCTATTTTCTGTTCTTAATTATTTTTCTTGTATAAAAAATGTAAAATGAAATAAACTGTTTAACTATTTTTGATGTAGATAGTTGAAAATAAGAAATAAAGAGAAAACGGAAACATGTGGTGGTCAAAAAGAAAGAAAGAAATGAATTTTTAAATAAGAAGAGTTTGACATTTGTGATGTAGAGAAGAGGAAAAGCAAAAAGGAGTGAATGTGAGATTTGACCATCAACAAAAGTTTCAAAGAAAAAGTTGACTGCTCATAGAAATATGTGATGCGAGTGAAGTGTTAATAATTACCTAACAATTACTAGACTCGATTATTTAATAGAGAAGCATGGTTACTTAACAATCATCTTCAAACCTTCTAATATCTACTGCAACACTACCTTTTAGGAACAACAAAATTATTATCATATTTTGGATAAAGACATTTAATTTTTTTTTCTCTCTTCTTTTCAAATTTTACTGGTTTTATTTTTACTGTTTTTTTTTTCTATCGTATTCTATGTTACACTAATTATGATATTTTAAAATATATTAAAAACAGTGTAACTTGAAAGTATAACAGAGAAACGGCGAAAAACAAATAGAGAATTAAACTCTAATATTTATACAAAAATTCAAAATAATTAGGAGAAGGTGAGAATGGAAAACTTGTGGATATTGACAGCAACGGGGATAAAGGTGGGAGATGAGGAAGTGGACTGCTAGGCAGGTTTTAGGAAAGAGAAATATTATTAGCACATTCTCTTATATATTATTAATTTTTTACTAATAATTATTAAACATTATAATTTCTTTAAAATTTTATTTCTATTCAATGATCAGCTCTCATAACTTTGCATTTTTTTAATTAATAATAAAATAATTATTAGCTTTAATAAAAACCAAATGAAAGAGTGAAAGGGTAAAGGAAAAGCAAAATTCACAAAAAGAAGAAAAAAGTGCAAAGGGTCGAGATTTTGATTTTTTATTTGGACCTGACAATTCTTAAGTTTCAAAATTGTCATAATATCTTGCAGTTCAGAATACAGACCGTTATTTTCTACATCCCATCAAATTTCTTTCTTGATGCAATAAGAAAAACTTTAAAAAATTTCTTTCGTGATTGGAAGGGGTGATTACTTTTCGAAAAAATATCAGAATTGTGTATATAGTATTCCGAAAAATATATTTCGCGTGCAGAATTGTTTATAGTATTCCAATATATTTTTGATGCTGAAAGAAATATGACAGGATGCAGGAAGCAATAGCCATAATCAATCATCATGTTTTTTTTGTTTGTATGTAGAAAATTTTTGTTTTCTCACTACATTGTTGATTACGCTTTTATTACTTGTTTGAAGTTATTTTTGTTAATGAGAAGAGGAAAATAAATATTTCTGTTTCTTATGTATTTTAAAATAAGGTATTTCATCATTGTTAAGGGAATTAATCTCTTTATATTTTAAATTCTTTACTTGTCGTGAGAAAGAAGTAAATATGTGATGTTCTCATGGGAACGAAAGTCGTTGCCTACAAAATAATATCTATTTCCATTTATATCTTTCTCATTTTCTTTTATTGAAATAATATTATTTTAAGGGTTTATATTTATTATTATTGACGATTAGAAAAGCATAAAAGCATAATGTGTAAAGTAAAATGAGGAAATGCGTTTGGAGGGAGGTGCAACACAAACAAAATTTCCTTAGTTAAAAACCGGTCTCCTTTTCTAGCACTATACGTATTTAGGCATTAGAACATTAACTAATAAGCGTTGCATGGTGTATTATGTGTCATTATACAACACCAGATTTGTGGAACCATGATATCTTAACAAGAAGCAACTACGAACAAATTCTTAAAAAATGGACCAACTAAGATCATAACATAGCCAAACTTAGGGGCAAGTCACAAGTAGACAATACTGTTAATAGTTATAGTTTGACTCAAATAAGACGATCCCATAAAAAACTTGCACCACTCTATTAAAATGCCCTTTACAGAAGCCAATATGGCATGCTTTAATCACTATTTCAGAAGCTCCATATCAACTCCACAGAAACAGGTTTTCATAACTGTATCAGCAGGTTTCAGTCCCCAACTTCGGTGTCTGTAAACCTATGAAATTCGTCTCAAACATAATATACAGATGCTCCAAACGTGATACATGCTATAAAAAGCATACGGTATTCCTTTCCCCCTTAATAGAAACTATTTCTTTTTCGGTAAGATGAAATCCAATTACAATAAATCACAATAACAATCTTACGAAACCGAAAGTAATTACACATACTCTCTAAATATCAGAAAAGAACATATCCAGAGGGTGGCTGTGTTGCTGAAACACCAGAACTGTATCTATCACCTATAGCATAGAGCCTATGCAGCCAAGCAGATCTGCAGAGCAGTTTTTTTCTCCTAGAGATATCCCGAGTTCCACCTTTGGATGTTGGTTACTGAGGCAACTGTGGATTGCTGTGTTGATCTAAGTGTACCATACCATCAATCCACAACACAAGAGTGGGTCATACAAACACCATACGAGTCAAGCATTTATCTCTGAATTGCATTGGTGCTCCCTGCTGCAACTTCTTCTACCCCAAAACATGCTAGAGCAAGTTGTTTTATCCAATCTTGGCCCTTCAATTTTATCCTGATCCACTGTTGATGCTTGAGAGTGATGAGGTGATTCATCTCGTGTTTCTACTTCTCGGGGTTCAAATGATGGACATGGACCATCATTGCAGGTACATAGGGGAATTGCCATAGATGGGAATGGACTACAAGTGACGGGGCAGAGTATTTCTGATGGAACAGAAGCTACACGATTTCTTCCAATCTCAGGTGTATGAGAGATGGATGGCTGATCTAGGTCACGTGGATGTAGCATGCAAGAGGTACACAGGCCCAAAGACACGTGTAACTTATTTTCTTTTGCTTGGGAACCTGGTAACTTGACAAAAGAGACAACTGCATGTCTACAAAGAGGGCAGGGGATAGAGCCCGGAGGGCCAACCATTTCAGAAGAAACATTGTTTGTTGAACAAAGATAAAGCGCACATCTTACACAAAGCTCATGCCCACATCCTGCAAGTATGATCTAATGGTATCACTTAAGCTGTTGTTCAAAAGTGAATCTAATACCAGAATCTTGAAAATTTGTCACGGAAAAAGGAAGAAAATATGGTGTCAGAGGATGAGAATCTGCTATACACACAGGTATGGCAGCTTATTATACTCTGAATGATATTTCTGACTGTATTTTTTGGGTTCTGGAAAGTAGTCCTTACTTCCTCGCATAACCAATGTCTTAGGAATTAGGAACTAGGTCCACTTTTAACTGATACAGTTCATTAGATGTTTACAAACAGAAGGCATGCAACATATACTCAAAAGATAAAGAATGTAGTACCTTCAGCAGCCACGGAACAAGGTCTCTCCAGACATACAGCACAAAAGTCAATCTCGTCAGAGGAGGTTGTAGATGATTGTAATCCATACTCTCTGCAGTTATTTTAAATCAATCTTAGCCATTTTTCATTATAGGATCCAGTCTTCCCCTACTGTTAGTATTTAACTACAAAAATATCGTTGAGCTAACATATAAATTAACTAATCTGTCATTCTAGGTTAGACAACAATTTAGATTTAGTTGCAGCATATTTCATAAATAAATTTTGCTGTAAAGGCAACATAAAATTTACTTTCAAAATATTGGTTCATGTCAATAGACATTTCAAATTTTCATTACACTTGCATATTTTTATATTATCAATCAAACTAGAAGGTGCATCAAATGCCAACAATAGCAGTCTACACAGTTCTGATGTAATATTCAACTTCCCATAATTACGCTCATTTGCATTGCATTACTGTTCAAAATTCACCCGAATGAACTATTTAGATTACTTAACCAAATTCCCTTGTCATTTACATTATATAGCCATTCCAACATTCTTTTATTTCCAAATACTTCCATGGAAACCTTCAATTTCCATTTCAATAGAAATCCCTATGCTAACCACATAGAAATCTATAGAGTTATTTTCTCCGTGCAATTTTTAGAATCTAAATCCTTTCCCTTCAACATTTATTACCCCTGACTTCATTCGTTTATTATTTTTAATGATAATACGAGAATCTAAAGTTTCTTGGGTATTTACAGAGTTCAAAATTAACATTGGACGGAGAAACCGATCGAAGGGCAAATATAGATGTCCATTCATAATTTCAAATGGTCGAGGAAATTAAAAAGGCATGGTTTCTCTTTATTTAATCTTACAAAGTGAACCAAAGTTTAACGAAGGTTGTCTTGTAATATATAATTGATTTTTTAATTATGTGTAAATTAAGGGTCCAAACTGATGGGTCACAAGTTCTCCTTTTCTTATCTAAATGAGGGATGATCAAAGATATACGAGCCTACTTGCATGCCTTACCTAAATTACTTTACTTTTTTTTTCAATGGAATTATGGTCCCAAATAATCTGCAAAAGATCTACACAGAAACACAGTTGGTTGGAGAAACAGAAACAGAGGATTGCAAAATACCTAGCTATGTTGAGCACACTCATGAGAGGCAAGGACAAGTAGTTTGAATGAGAGAATGTAGGTACTGTGGTATCAGAACTGGGTGCCAGTAATTGTTCAAGCCAATGACGGCCCCACATCCTAGCAATATCAAGAGGAAGCCACCTAGGGGGAAAAGGTCCAAATTTGTATCAGTATGATATCAAGCAAGTGAAAGTTTGCACTGAATAAACATTTATATATCTTACCCATTGCAATTTAAAGTCATCCGACTTGCACCTCGTGCAACAAGGATCTGAAAAGAATAACATCAGTTCCAGTTTCAAAGGAAAAGGCACTGGGAATATTGAAATCAAAGCTAAATCAAATCTTGCCTGACAGCATTTTAAATTGCCTCCACAAGCAGCATAATGCAAAGGAGAACTTCCAGCCCCTGGATCAAATCACGTTAGTTATGTTGAAAGGGAGGGGTGGGGGGTGGGGGGGGGGGGGGGGGGGGGGGGGGGGGGAGAACGACCATAAGAGATATTAAGCACATTATATAAAAGACATACCGATTAAATCCATTGATGTTCCGTAATGAAATGTCACAGCAGACACATTGGCGTTAAGATCAAGCAGAAGTTGTACACAATCAAAGTATCCATTTAACGCGGCCATGTGAAGGGCAGTTATACCACCATCAGCAGTCTTATTTACAAACTTGGACAGGGCACTGCACTGGAATAAAGTAAATAAATTGCAAGAATATAACAAACCTAAAAGAAAACTCTCGTAAAGTAAGGCCTTAAATCACTCATAACAGCAAGCACCAAACAAAATATCATTTTCATCATTCCCCCAATAAAATTATGCATAGTTTTTACAACTAATTTTTTGTCTAAGATATTTTTATTCATGTGGAACTAATCATGTACTTGCATAAGAAAGACACTTGAGAGAAAAATCAAAGTAACTAAAAAAATGAAATATGCAAAGAAAATTTAAATAAAAGCATATTACATACTGTCAAAACATACCAGTCATTAAACCCTATTAGTCAAATGGAAATTATAACATACAAAATTCACTACAATGACATATTGTTATGGGAAATAAATAATAATGAAAAGGAAACAGTACCTATGCTCGTGTTTTCCTTTCACATTTGATCCACCATCCTTGTCAATATTTGTGCAAGCATGTATAGCTTGATAAGGTGCACTTGGTACAAAGTCAGCCACAACAAGTCTAATACATCTTACATGCCCATGCACAGCTGCAAAGTGAAGAGCTGTCCTCCCACTAAGATAATCAGCCCTCAAAACCTGTTATTTAATAGACAACAACCCAATGATTTTGAAATCAACGTTTACCATGTAAAAAGAGGTAAATACAAACAAACAAAGCAATCAAGCCCCACTTAGCAGGTAGTATCTTAAAAAACCCCAATGCCTAGCTATCACATAAATACGAAACATATGGTGAAACCTAGAAAGTTCAAACGGGGAAAATAAAATAAAATCGGACTCACATTGCATCTGAAGAGTAGAAGTGTCTGTACAACTTCCCAGTGCCCATATCTACAAGCTTGCATCAAGGCGGTCTTCAAATCAAGAACCAAGGTAAAACATACTATCAAATTAGTAAAGATATACATGTACGCACATATAGGGAGGGTGAACATATCCAAAGAAATTTTGTTAAACAGCTTAAAGTTCTCATTCTTCTATTGCATTGACACCAGATCAATCGATGTAATTGCTTATTACAATGAACACTCTAAATATGCTTCCTTACAGACAGCAACTCGCCTCACTGAACAGAATCCTACGCGAAATGAAAAAATGGAATACTCCAATATCGAAAATTCAACTCTAAACTAAGTATAACCATCTCACCAATCTGTAATCACATGATGTGTTTTTATTTATTGTTTGTTCGCAAATAAAACCCGATATTCATAAAATTAAGAAAATCTCACCTGGCCACAATAATTTCTGGAATTCACATCAGCTCCATTCTCCAGCAGCAATGCCACAATCTAACGGTACCCCAACAGAGAAAAATAAACAAATAAATAAAGAGAAAACAAAATTCAATAAATAAATAAATAAAATTAAAAGGGTTACGTTAGATTGGATATGTTTGTGGATAGTGAAGCTAAGAGACCTCGTTGTGGCCTTTGGCTGCTGCAAAATGAAGAGGGGAATTGAGGCCACCGAATGTTGAATACTTGGCGAGACAGGGGTTGCAGTTCAAAAGCATCTTCGCCTCCACCAAGTCGCCGTCCCTCGCCGCCGACACCAGCCTCTCGCCGGAGGCCGAACACCCGAAGGAATTTCCCATCTCTCAACCAACACGCAACGTTTCAGTATGCTGACGTGTAAGGTTCAACCAACTTGGGTTGTGTTGTGGTCGCTGTTGTGTTGGTGCTTCTTTCTTGTTCTTGCTTTTGTTTTGTCTCAAAACACATATCAGCAAAAAATAAATAAATTAACCTTATAGTTTGCAATCAATACGCTTGCCACTAAACTTTACCTTCTCTTCCTCTCTGCTTTTCTCTTACATTGTTGGATCCACAACCACCTTTTTCTTTTCCATTTTTTCTATATCCAAATTAATATAAATGGACACTTCCTCAATTAGAAAATTGAAATCTATCACCAAATGGTTAATTAGTTTGATCAGAGTAAACAAAGTTTACTGATATTGTTTCTCCGCAAACAATAAAATCAAAGTTTTTTTTAATTGTATTTGTTAGAGAGTTATAGTTTCTGGGGTCTTAAAGTGGGTAGCCCATCACACTCATAAATCATAATATATGACCCTTTTCTGTGCTCAATAAATTTTTTTTTCTTTATTCTCATTGCTTTCATTTTCCAAAAGAATTATCTTCCCGGCTTAAATGGGTGGGTCATTTAAAGGTATAAGGATTTGTGTCATTTGAATAGTGTGAAATTAACATCTATCGTCTTCGTTCACAAGCTTAACTATTACTATTATTATCTAAGAACTACTTATGCCAAGCAATTAGAAAGTTGTGTAATTCCAAAGTTTTTTTGTTAGAAAGGGTTTCAAATGCTTAATCACATTTGAATGTTCTGTCCGATTTCTAAATATTTGAACCTAACCCAGATATTTATTATTCAATTATGCCACTTTCTTTTTCTTTTTGTTTTTTAAGAATTGATAGCATTAGGCAAAAAGTGAGCAGAGAAAACACAGGCTTTGCCAGAAAGATTTCTTGTCTTGCATGTATTTTATTTGTTTCAGAAGCTATAAGTAAAAAGGAAAGTGTCTCTTAAAGAAAGATGGTATGAAAGCTGCTAAAACTTCACACGCTTTAATAATTTGAAATAACAATACACGATCTGATTTGTCCATAATATATGACATTCGGACCAATTCCCCATCTTCTAATAAATATTCCATAGATTTCCATTTCCAAACAGATTTCTAAAATACATAATTAAACTGTTAAATTTAAATTTCTCACAGTATATCAAATTTACATAACCTCACCTAATTTAGAAACAACTTTTATTTCATAGTATCATTTTATTTTATGGTATGGAAACATCATATTAAGAGGTATTATCACTATAATCATAATATATATATTACATTTTTTACTTTTTTCAATAAATTTATCTCTTTATAAGTAATTATAATATATTCATATAAAAAATAATTTAAATAAAGTAGAAGACATATTTATGATTTTCAACTACATTATCTATACATACACACAACCTTCATACTCATTCAGATAAATAAATACACAATTTAAAACTAAATAAGCTTCTTTTTTTTCTTTATTGGAACAAAAATTGTCCCAAGACCAACGGAAATTTCCATTTTAAATTTGATGTGAGCAACACAATTTTCCTTGAACAAAAATAGTCCGGAGAGCAATTCTACTCCTATTTCTTTTTTTAACAATATAAATATTACTTGAAGAGCAACACAAATCAATATTTTTGAATAATCTACTATATCAAAATCATAATTAATATATCAAAAGTATCACAATCACATATCTACGCACTTCTAAAACATACAAGTTCAACTATTATCATAAAAAATAACATCTCTACTTAAAATATATTATTGTTATCAAATTATATTTAGAAAATTCAGATGTTTTGTCCTAAAGTGTTATCATAAATAAAACTTCACTTTTACAACTTTGTCTAGCTTAAGCTCCCAAATTTTAATACCCTATCATATACATGAAATACTCTTATGGACAATCTAAATGTATTATCATCTTTATGGACTAACAAAGTTCATCTTTATCCCACAAACTCTACGAATAAAGTTCTATAATATACAAACGACCATATAAAGGAATGTAATAAGAAAAAAGTCACTCCCGTACGACTTTTAGTTAAATGTTAGAATTCTACACTCTATTACAGTATCTAAATTAGATTCATTTTGAGAAAATAGTAAACTACTATTTCAAAAAGAATTAATGAATAACTGTTACTTGAAACGTGTAATAAAATCCTGTTATTTAGCCAATATTCTAAAGATATTTGTCTATATGTTTCTCTTCCAATTCATACAAACTAATTTTTTCAATACCTTTTTGAAATACAACCACTCGATGGTTCCTTTCATTAAACACAAAAAGTTAATACATATTTTAAATTTTAATATTTATTTATGTTTATCATCGTTATCACATTATCATTTTCTATATTATTAATAGGAAGAATTTGATTCATAATTATTTTTTTATAAAAATTCCTACACTTTCGTTATTTATTATTATAACTATTTTTTTAAACTTAACTATAAAAAGAAAAATTACTTATAATAAAATTATTTTTTTATAATAATTTTTATGAACATATTTTTATAATTTTAATAATACTATTTATTTTAATAAATATTATGATATTTTTTTATTATCATAAAAGATGAAAACACGTGTTTCATTTATAACTATATTTTATATAGAATTTCTTAAGCGCGTGTGGGGATATCTTGTAAGTGTATCTGATAAAAGAAGATGAGATCTGGTACTCCAAGGACCACACAAGAAGCATGGTCTTTGGATCCCACGGAACACGTGCCGGTGACATGTGGGGCTATGTTGACTTAGAAAGTTGAGGTGTTGAAAATTCCTTATCTGCTTTGCTTTTTAATGCAATATTAATTTAAGTGGAGCCTGTTAAAAAAAAATCAACCACAAACATAACAATAAATATTTTTCAGCATTTTAAATGCTAACATGATTGATATAAGTGATGGTAATAAAATAGTTTGGAATTTGCCAAATAAAATGTAAACACAAGACTTTCAATACTATGGCAAAACGAATGTGAACATTTTTAATTCAATTTGATTTTAAGTTCAAACTTAACCCACTAAAGGTCTCAAACATTTTTAATTCAATTCTATTATTTTTGTTCCACAGTAAGTATTACTCCATTTTATAGCTTTTGTATTATATTTTTCCCACCAAAGAACTTCTCTTCAAAGGCGTGAGTCATACCTAAAAAACCTAACCATGATATGGCCTAAATATTTAGTCATGCCTAATCATGTTAGTTAATATATAATTAATTAAGCATTAAAGAAATAGAAGATATTTTAGCAATGGCTGATTTTGGTGTTCTTGTTAGGTTTGGTGACCTCACCAATTCTCCAAAAGAAGATTCTTGAAAGAAAATATGGCGTCTTCTTATGAAAAAACATTCGAATATTAGTTGTTTCCCATCAATGAACAAACATGTCACTCCACACATACACACCAATCACGTATGTAATCTCTTCTTATTTAACTCATAATGGCAAAAAAAGAAGAAGGTGATTGCTGTTTTGTGGCTTACGTAACCAAACAAATCCACATGTTCCGATGTTATTAGAGTTTGGTTAAATCACGATAGTTGTTGGATTAGTAAAAAAGACTATTCCCTCCTAATTAACGGCACCCTTATTACGTCTTACAAACTAATTTCGATGTTAAACAATGATTTAGAGCTATTATTAAGAGTGGCTTTTACGTTTTATAATAATAAAACTACATAATAATTACAGCGACATTTTACAAAAATTATGTTGTTTGATGAACTATTTAAAATAGCTTCCTTTTATTCGTGATTTTTTTTAAATCCACAAGTAAACACAAGGGAATCTCTAATTTTTTTAAAACGGCAACAAATGGGCAAAAAAGGTCCTATCGCATTTTAATTTTAGTTTAAATGAGTGACCTTTAAATTGAATTGCTGACTTGAAACTATTTAAAAAAAATAAATGATAAGATATGAATTATTTTAGAAAGTTAATTTGAATAAATTATTTTTTAGTTTAATTTTTTAAAATAAGATTATTCATAAAAATAAATTTGTAAGCTATAACTTATGAAATTGAAAATTATACTTTAAAATAACATGTTTATTAATAATAGTTGAAGCACTATAAAAATATTTTGAAATGGTTCAATTTGATTCTATACAGTCAAGATTTTAATTAAATGAATGAAACCCGTAGAAGAAATATATTTTGAGGATTTATGAGTATTATAACCTTAAACCTGATGATATTTGGGTTGAATAAGTACGATAAAATCGAACCTTATCTCAAGGATTTTACCCTGAGATGCATGTCATCAAGCTATTACCTCAAAATTAGTTCAAATAGAGTTTCGTAACATCCAAGGTTTTAAATTAGTAATTAGATGATATAACTGAAAAGATGATTTTATTAATTTAAGAATGTTATGAGTATAGTTGGAACAAGACTTTTGAAAAACACAAGTGTGAACTATATTCAAGTTAATCGTTCACACGCATCTTCACTTCGTATGAACACAATTGTGATGTCCGTGTGAATAAGTTCTTCAACGAGTCTTTTCGTACGAACTCAGTAGTTGGTATGAGGGAGTAACAATCACGGAAACGTTAATATTTCCCAACCTACTTTTGCATTCAAAGATCCTATGAACAACGTTTCATCAACGAAATCATGTAGTTGCGTTTGCCTACTAGGAAGTTTTTTTCTCCTGCATGATTCTATGAGAAAAGGGAATGCATATTTTTCTGCTATCTCAACGACTACATAGTGCTCAGCAAATGGGTGTTGAAGAATACACTACTTAAATTCTAAAAGCTTATATTTTATCCTGACTTACCAAAAAAGTAATTTTAAACTGTATTCTAAGACATGATTTATGTCGGTTTAATTCGAGTTTAAAGAGCATTGAACTCCGCTATACATTTCACGCATTCTTCATACAGTGGCTTACATTTGAAATTAAAAATAACCACATATTTAATTGATACCATATAAAAATATACAGTTGAAACAATAAATAGCATCATAAAATGGACTCTGAGAAAAAAGACGTAGATGGGAGTGGGTAGTGTATATAGAAAAAATTATAACAGTAAGATGTATCAGATGCCAAAGCAGGCCACAACTATAAGCCCAGTCCGAGTAGTTTTGTGGGGTATATATTCAGGATGCATATAATGCAATCTGCATTGTCATATAGTTTTATTTTTCACTAAAATTTTGTACTTGTAAGAATCCCGCAAATACTTGACTGTTATCAACGTGATGTCCTTTCTCCTGTGAAGAGTTTGCACCCTTAAATCAGTAATAAATCATGAATGTAAACTTTTTATGCAGACAAAAAGATTGTTCTACCAAGTTTGATGGTACGAAAAGATATCATGGACAAATGTATCAGAACAGAACACTAATCAAGATTAAGATCGACTTTATGTAATCCGATACAGTAGAATATCGAAATTAACATTATGATGATATCATAGGAGTAATGTTTAGGCGCAATGGAATATTACCTGACACTGAGAGTAGGCAATGGAAGATGATGATGATGATGATGATGATGATGAAGCGTAAAAGTCTTGCAATGAATTGAAAACACAAAGCACACGGGGTAGCTGGGTTTAAGATGACAGGTAAGTGCATTTAAGGATCATAATATCTCAGCGCCCCAACAAATAAAGCTATGGTTCCATCCTTTGAATGCTAACCTTCAACTTGTTGCAGATTATATGGTCCACATAAAAGACATGACACGAGACTTTTCAAAGCCCAATCAACCACTCAAACACATTATTTGTTGCAGATGGAAACTTGATGCCCCTTCCATGGGTTACCATTGACTTCCAACAACATGTCAGTCACACTGTGGGAAAACCATTAATACTCTTATCTCAAATGGGAAAAATTATTCAGCAAGGGTAGTGAATAGTGATCGTTTCAAACAGTTCACTCTTTCATCTCTGTCTAATGGGACACATTTTTATTTTCTCTACCTGTGAAGCCATCTACCCATAATCAAATCTTCCACACTTCAATTTCTGACGTCGTCATTGCTATGCCATCACTCCAAACAAGTCCCAACTTAAGACTGTACTAAGCCAAAAGCTTCTCATTTAAATGGAAAACTCATAAAGCCTTCTGTTACTCTATCTAACCCAAAATAACAAAAGCTAAATAAGTCTTGATTATGTTTTTGTTTTGCCAAGTTACACTAAAATTTAATCATTTTATTCATGTACAGTGCCTTTATGGGGACTTCAATGTCACAAACAGTTAAATAAGTTTCCTGACGCTGCTAATTCTCCAACCTTCAAAATATTTTAACATCAACCATAGGAGTTACTTGTACTTTGTTTGCCTGTAGTTTTGAATGGGACATCATCAATGTCAAATATGCATGTCTGCATCTTTTTGTGATTGTATATATCTCTTAATATATCGAGTTGTACATCACAAGCACTGTTGGTGTGTTCGGTAGGAATTAAAATAGGCTGATGCTAAAAGGAAATTTATTTTAATTTTCAAGGGAATATACGATCATATTATTCATATCATTTCCATTTTCCACCTCTCATATTTTTGGCATATACCGAACTCAACCAATATCATTCAAGAGTGTATCAGTCTGCTACTAGTGAGTTCATCAGATGACAGCTAGCTTTATATACTTGTTGAATCAATTTTACTGTCTGGGCTGGCAAAAGCAGCATCAGTTTGTGTCGACTGAAATAAATATGTCAACCTATCTGGAAGATCGATCAATTTAAACAAGAAAAAGATACTTTTGACATGACCTAGTGGAATAAACCCTGGTTTTTCTTGACCAAAAAAGCCTGTATTTAAAATTGATTCAGTTATGACTAGGAGGGTTGGTTGTGGTACAGAATTTCCACCCAACATATTTCAGACAATAGTATTTTTTTTTTCTTGTATGAAATTGAACACGGTACCAGAGTTCAAATATTAAGCATACAGATGTGTTGTGTTAAGATTATACAATAACGAGAGAGCATTGACAAGTCAATTATAACAGCTGCACTGAAGAAAAAAACCAGACAGCTACTTCTTTCTATGCCTTACTGTTTGCACATTGCATATGACTGCATGAAACAAAATCATGGTTTTGAGCATTGAAATTAATTACCATTCCTTTTTGCCCAGTAATCGTGACCTCTACCCGAAAAAGAAAGTATATTGTGTAGATGCATCTACAAAATTTCATCCATAGAAACATTTATGACATTGGAACCATGTGGAAAAAAGATATGTACTTTGGATTTGCTGCTAAACTTGGTCGCTGTTTACGCTCTGCAGGAATAATCACATAGAAGGGGGTTTGGGTAAATAAGCACAAATATATGTGCAATTATTAAATTATATGAATTTTGGTGGTGCATTTATAAATATACATCATGGGCTTGAGCTTTATGTGTATATATTTGGAGGCCCTTGTCAAGGAGTAAGAGCAAATACTTGGCCCAAATAAAATGTTGTAAAAGACTACTATTAATTTGGATGATTTTAATTGTTTTAAAATATGGCATTTTTTGTTTTGAAAATTAATACAAAGGTATTCCAATTTTAAATGATGCATCTCATGATTTTTGTTTGTTCAAACCTGAAACCTATAAATATTACTTGGCAAAGATCAAAGTAAAAAGTAGGTTGAATGAATATGAACACCTGTAATTTTGAGTGTAATCTTTCCCTGTATTTTCTATGATCAAACTTCTGATAGATAATTTTTTAGAAAATTAAAAGCATTAAACATTGGTTATAGGACGATATTGTAACAAATTGTCTTGTTGAACTGCATGAAAAAATCATTGGTTATATAGGATGAGAGTTGCAATGAGTGTCGTAAGCATATACCAATCTCATGAATTGTAATTTATTGAATCAAGAACAACATTAGAATTTTTTCCAACATAAAATAGTGTGAGCTATGTTTATTAAATGTTTGATCTTAGATAAGGAATTCATTTATTGTGAAACTAATAGAGAAAGTTAAACAAGATTAGGAAAAAACATAAAAATGAAAGAAAAAGATAGATAGAATAGTGTAGCGTAAATTAAAGAGTTTTCCTACCATAATGAAATTTTCAAAACCCATAAAAGGCAAGAAAAGAATTAAAATCTCATAAAAGAAAAATAACTAAAACCTCCTAGAGAAGATATACCAAGTAAAACAAATTTTACTCATCCTCTATATTTAATAATGGCATTACAAAGCTTATGTGAAACAATTAACTGCTAACTGAATATGCTAAGATATATATGTGTGCAGATTCTAATTGTTTGAGAAAGTATAACATTGACTATCTCCCAATAATTCTCAAGACCAAATAATTGCATTTACCCAAATGCTGTTTTCCAAGTTTTGCCTTTTACTTCAAGAAGCACATGTGTTTGAAATGTTCATAAAAGTCGAGAACATACGTTTTGACGAGATCAATTATCTATTACATAAAATATTTTTTTTTAATGTTAATATGTAAAATCATAGACTTTTCATACTTATTTGAAAACATACGACCGTCAAAACCATGCCTTAATATTTAAGTAACATAAAAGTCTGTTGGTGTTCAGTTCATTTTCTACTTATAATAATTCAATCAGAAATAATGTCGTATAGTAAGTTTATCAATTTTTACTAGATGAGAATGAAAACAGCAGCCGATTGACCCAAATTAATTAGACGAAAAGGAAATGAGGAGCCAAAATATGGAAATGTGAAAATGCATTCCGAAGTAAAATAGACTAGTTCAGCAATTTGCAAGTGTATATGGGAGGACACTGGTAATAATAAAATAGAAACACGCACATATTTTTTTTTATGGAAAGAAGATGGTGAGACTAACTCGCAGGTCAACGAGTCAATACCCGAACCACTATGAGCAGAAAACGCACAGCGGTTAGTGCAGTGCATGCAAAAGCAGCAGAATGAAGTTCCTCCATCGCGGTTCGTTCTTGACTCGAAACCTTCCTTGCGCGACCCTTTCTGCCTCAGCCTCTTCCACTACTCTATATAATTTAAATCCTATACACCCAACCAAATATAAATAATATAACCCCTCCCTCTCCTCAGAACAAAAAAATAATAAGGTAAGGTAACTTAACTTCCATTCGCAAAATGCTTCTCTTCTCATCTTTATGCAACTCTCAGAGCACCTTTGATCTTCTGAATGGTGCACGAAATCAGGTTATTCACTGTGTCCACTGACTCTACTGTCAGCTTTGCTGTTGGCAGACTGTTCACCAGAATTTGAAACCCCACCGTCAGAAGGCTTCCGCCGCTGTCTTCTCCTCCTCCACCCTTCTGCATTGTCCCATTGCAAGTGCTGTTGTTGCAGTGACCATCGGGGACAATGGCGAAGCCTGAAGGCAAGAGTGCAACGTATGCAGAATCTCCCCCACTCATTACCACGTTCAGTGATTGCACGTCAACTGGCGCATATACCACCACCGAGCACGACGCGTCCATCCATGTCTCTTGCAGAATCAGCATGCTGCTATCGTTCGCATTAACAGCCTGCAAATGAGACACCATCCAGTTATATCAACAACAAAAAACCAACGTTTGTGCCTGACAAAACAACTTACGTTGGCACGGAGAAGAGAAACACAGTTTCCATGTCCTTGTCCTTTGGCAATATGTACCATCTCCTGCATCGGTCCACCATTGGACAAGATGTCCCACTCACTTCTCAGCCGTTCATCACGCAGAAAATCAAACACCCTTTGCCGTGACACTGGCATCCAAACAGAAGTTGCAGCACTGAGTACGATCCCCGGAGGCTCACCAGGGTCATCCACGTTTTTCCTAGTCATCACCTTCATGTCATCACCGAGAGTCCCAATGTGAAGCATGTCCCACTTGCGAGCAGACGAAGCACAAACCCCCGAACAGAAGTTACTAGTCATGCGTTGTGCCAATTTCAACATGCTCCTCCGACCAGCTTGGCTCAATGCTGCAAAACCATAGTGCCAAAGTTTACACAATGATACTGTGACATCATTACATTACATTACAGTACATGAGATAAAAGGGTAAACAAAATGTGGCATGCATGTGCACCTGTGTGATCATCACTTGAAATGGAAGACGACATGAGGATAGCCAAGCATTCACACTGCCTCTGGAGAGTGGCGATCCATCTATGAGCACCAAATCCAACACCAGAACTAAGCAATGGGCGATAAAGTTGGTGAACACCACTCTCATCATACTCCCAATGCTCAAGCCAAGTAACCTACAAACAGTGCAACTTATCTTCTATCAAACCCAAAAAAAATATTTTTTTTTTAAAACTAGCAGAGGTTCTGTCATATAAAGATTCCCAAGGCAATGTAGTAAATGTTTGCATGCCAGTTGAGGAGCACAAAATAAAAAAATAACAATTTTTCCTTCCTTTATTTTTGTGTTTTAGAATTCAGATGTGCATTGCAATTCATACAAAATACCTTTCTAACTTTTATCCGTGGTCACGGATAAAATTAGAAGGTTGGGTTATTATTGAATTTACGTAAAACTCCACATAAATAAAAAACGTTTGACATAAAACCCTAGCCTAATTATAAATTAATACCTCGGCTAAGAAGTATATGTAGAGGATTATGTAAAATATAAAAATCGGAGCAGATGTCAACGCCATAGGAGAATCCCAACAAAGTTAGCAGATCATGGAATTTTTTTTAATATTATAAAACCGATATGAATATATTAAAGGGCACGGATTAACACATCACCTGTCAACATTATAATATACGACTGGATCCAGATCATCAATGTCTCGTATGCAGTAAAAAAATAGTTCTTTCTATATCAAAGGAGATAGGAATAGAAGCATCAAGTGTACTTTTTTATACGACAAAGACTGAAGAATCCAAGATTTAAAATTTTCATACACTTATAGATGGTAAAAGATGCGAAACAGAAACGAAGTTTCAAGATATTGCTAAACAATATAAGCCTTGATTCACTATTCTCTAGGAGTAGCACTGGACAAATTAAATACAGACAACAGGAAACCCTTTCACTGAAGTTTCAAGATTATATACAATTTAACAAAGGAAGCATCTCCCAAATTAAAAAAACTACTCAACGTGACTGATTTCGCAGGCAAAGTTCAACCTTATTCTATTTATATCAGTCAAAACAAAGTTCACTTGACAAAGAAGTCAAGTGAAACTTCTTGCAAAAGTATTACATCAGATATATCAAAACACCCGTTCATTAAAAAAAAAAGGGAACGAAGATATCATAAACCTTTTTTTAAAACTACGAATGCTATAAAAAAAGCAATAAACAGATTGAAGCAAAGATTAAAGAGAAAAGAAAATGGTCTTAAAAAGAACTTAGATCAGCACTTACCTTGGAGTAACCATTGGGCATATCCTGCACAATACAGCCAGAAGGAAGCCTCCTACAGCTCATGAATGGCTGTGCATTAGCAGCATCGTGACCAACATCAATAGAAACATCAACCACAGCCCATACACCTTCTGCATGTTGCTTACAGAACCGGATGAATCTCACTTGGCGAACTGGGACTAGTGGTGAAAGCAATTGTACCTCAGCATGCATCTGAAATGAATAATCCTGGTCATCAGTTCCAGCAACTATTAAGACAAAGTCAAGCATATATACAGCAAAGAAACCCACCACTTGTAGAGCACCATTTCTTGTTCCACCCATGCCATTGGATATAACATCGAGGTTGATAGCTCTAGCAATCATAGAAGGAAACATCTCTGCCCATCGATTCTATTCAAAGAAATAACCAATTAAAATAAGATATTAAACATATTAAACAGGAGGATATCAAAGGTCCATTATCAAAAGCACCAAATCAAAGTGTTATCCTAACAAGTACTACGTTGCTCTGATCCCTGCATCATGGGCAATTCACTCACTACAGAAAACTAAAATTGGTTTAACTTCACTGAAGCCAAGCTAGGAAGTTAATCATCATAGACATACCGCGTCCATCAAAGTTTCCACAAGGGCTAAACTGTTGATGATTACTATCCCAGTTTCTCTTGTAGCTTCGGTTACATAACCAGTGGGTTTTGGACCAATACAAGGAGAAAACAACCTTGCATACTCCTCATGATTAAACACTTCCTTCTCACCATCCAAACTCTTAATCCAAAGAGGGCTCTCTGCCTGAGTCATCTTTAGCAATTCCTCCATAGCAGCCAACGCAAGATCTATAAGCATAGATCTCTCTAGCTGAACTTCGTTTCCCATCAACCCCAATGATGGTCTAATCCCAGGCATTCCAGTTTGAGTGCCCAATACTCCATCTCCCAAGTCAAGTCCCATTGGTAAGGGAGTGCCGAGAGTGCTTGAACCACCAAGCCCACTCCTTCCAATACCAAGTTCCAGACCAGAATTTGAGGTTGGTAGAGCCATGGGACCGGTCATTGATGAGATTGGCTTGCCAAGGAACTTGTTTGCTAAGGCACATATACGGTTCAACTCATCTTTTAGTCGAGCATTCTCAATTCTAATCTGGTGCTCCTCAAATGAAATTTGACCAGGAATCGCTGGCCCACCACAGCTGTTACACACTGGATTTGACATTGCTTCCTTCATCAGACTGTTCTCAGCTCTGAGCTTATCATTCTCCTGTCTAAGCATTATGTTCTCATGGCGTTCCAGTTGGGTCTGATTCAAGGAAAATCACTTCAATTAGCACAATATCTAAATTGAATCGCCAAACTGCATTCAAGTGCAATAATTCTACATTACTGTCCTTAAATTCACCTTCATTTGGGTTCGTCGGTTCTGAAACCAGAACTTGACTTGCTTATTCTCCAACCCAAGCCTCTTACTGAGATCCAACCTTTGCTTCTCATCAGGATGAGGACACTCCTTGAAGAAACTAAAAACCAATAAAATCAAAAACCCAAAAACCACAAACCAATCTTACCACGTAACTCAATTACAGAAGAAAATTAGAAAAAAAGTAAATAATTAAAAAGCGACTAAGTTTTATTAAGTCATACGACTCAAGCTCTTGAATTTGGTGAGGAGTATGTCTGTGGTATCTTTTCTTCCTCTGTGGCTGATCATCACCACCGTCCTGATCATCACCAGATACACCATCGAAGTTATCACTTCCAGAGCGGCTTTCATACTCATCATCCCTCATCCTCCCCATCAAACCAGCATCAAAATTTTCCCCAATGAGACCCATCTCACTGGGGCCCTCCATTTTCCTTTGCTGTAGAACATAATAATAGCTTCATCAGCAACGAGAAGGGGGATGAACAATAAGATGCATAAATGAAATTCAATGCCAACAGAGAGAAATAAACAAAAAATAAGAGGTCTGGAGATGGAGACCGAAACCATACATTTGAGTAGGAGAAGGAAGATGAATTTTGCATTGAAGAGGAAATGGATTGAGAAATAATTATCAGTCACAACAACTCTTGCACCCCAACTGCTAACCCTCAAGGCTCAATCCCCACAAAAGGTTTTAAAAAATTGGACTGACCCTCTACCTTTTATCTCCCAAAAAATTCTGTGCTTCTATCCCTCCCACGCTGACTCTCATGTTCTTCTCTCCTTTTGTTTCTATTTTATACCCGAAATTGTCACTATCACTTTTGTCAAGAAGCTTTTTCAGTTTTTTGACTCCTTATTACGCTTAACTTTTTGACCTTTAAACCAGATTGAGCTAAGCACTGACAAGATTGAAATTTTTTTTTTGTGAAAAAGTAGACAAGGCCAAAAAGTTGTTTCCTTGTCGACACCCCTTTCTCTCTCCAGCAGAAAGCCAAAAGGCTATCCTAAAACAGATGGAAAGAGCAAGAAGACAAAGAAAAATCCCCTTCCTTTCTGATCCAAGGTTCACACCTGCATATCATGTCTGCAACCCCAACAGCAGAAATAACACAAAACAGTGACATGAGAAGAAGAACTCTTGTTTTTCTATATTTCACACTTGACCGATTCTTTGTCAGTACAGAGAATTTTGAAAAAGACCCCAGCAAGAAGAAAATCCAAAGAAGTCTAAGCCAAAACGTCCCTCGGGAAAAAAAGAATAAAAAACAAAGATGGAGAATCTTTTCACACAAATATAAAAAAGGACAACAACAAATACAAAAACTTCTCTCATAAGTATCTTATCTCGGTCATATTCACACACCACCCTGACTTTTCAAATGCATCACACCAAATCTAAGCTAAAAAAACCGGTTGACACCACCCCCGTCATTCTCTCTCTTCTCTCTCCACCCCGGCACTGTTGATATAAGTGAGAAACTGAGAAATGGAGAAAGTTAGATGGTATACAAACCAACCATGGTACGGCGAAAACGATACCTTTTAATTTGACAGTGTGCAAAGTAAAAGAGCCAAAAAAACAAACAGAGCCGCTGGGTTCCACAGCCTAGAAAGTTATGATTTCTCTTTTAAATTAAATAATCCAATTCGTGGTTGATAAATTTGACAGCCAAAACATTAAATCTTAAAAGGTAAAAATCTCTTTCTCTTACAGTTTTTTTTTTTTTTCTTAAAGATTGAAACATGCTGCGTCTATTGAGATTAGTGGAAGAGAAAGGGACAGATAAATAAAATAAAATAAAATGGTTTATAATTATATAAAATGCTGATTGATTAAGAATTAAAAAAAGAAGATGGAGCTGACTTACAGTGACTATGGGGGTAATGAGAAAGTCAATGGTTTTCTGCACTAAGATAATTGTGTTTTTCCTAAATGAAACAAACCCTTTCGGCTTTTTCTTTGAAATCGAATCCAAGTTAGATTCCAAACCCCTTTGTACCTGTTCCTGTTAATAACATAGCTGCTTCTTCAACCAGATCTTTCTCTCTGGTTACTCTCTGCACACACTTATTATTTTTCTATCTTCAATGTATAGCATACGAGTGTGGGGTCCATGCTAGAAAGAGGGGTTCGTGATGTCCGCCACCAATCACAACTCAACATGGAGCGCGTGCACACGCACCTGCTTCCGCTATTACTGTTGTCAACTACAATCTACTCGCGTTGTCCTTTTGAATGGTTTTTTTTCCGATGTGTGCCAGTCCACCATAAGACCCGAAACAGCCAATAAGAATGTCAAGGGTTAAGGACTATAATGCCATTTCATTGATACTAAGGCTGTTTCTGGATCCAAGACTATGAATGACTTAGACTTCCTTCGTTTCTCATGAAAAAGTAATGAATATTTGTGAGAAGTTATATATATTTATTCTATAAATAAGAATATCTCTCTTAATAAAAAAAACTTCATCTTCTGTAAATAAGGGAATTATTTTATTTCATATATAGGTTAAGAATCTTCTTTAAAATAAAGAAAAAGTATATTTTCACTACAAATTATGAAAACCGGTAGATAATTGGTAATTTGAGAGATCAAAATAGAGACTATTTGCATTCTCATTTTCATTGTTTTTACTAAATTAAATATCATAATTAATTTTTGCTTATATTTTAAAATTATTGACGTTACTACTTTTTTTATTTTATTTCCCATAGTGACTATTTTAGATCATAAAAAAGGGAATTTGCTATATTAATTTTCAAAAGTGTTATCTTAAGTTATCTTGTTAGGCAGACTTTTAATTTGTGTAACTCAAATAAAGGAAAAATATTTATGATTGAAAAATGTTTGAGCTAAATGCATGGTAGTATTCTCATTGGGAGTCAATGTTAGAAGATTATTAATTACAAAATTCAAATTGTAAATCAAAGCAACTCAATGAAAATTATTCATAAAGATGAGGAATTTTTATATTACATAATGACTATAGAAATTATCAATTTTTTTATTGAAGTTTGTTCAAATATTTATCAATTTATGTTAATGTATAAGAGTTACTTGCAAATTCTGAATATATAATTTAGAAGAAAATACTCTAATAGAGGTCATGTTGTCATAAAGTTATCAACATCGGAGTAATCAAAAGTTGGAATATGAAAAAAAAACTGTTAACACCTTTAGAAGATCAACAAACTGGTTGATAAAGATATAAATATAAATTGAAGATGTTTTTGAAGCATGTTTAACCCTTGTTTTTTTCCTAAAGGGTTAAAAAGGTGTAGTTATCATTAATAACAATTTTTACCATACGGACAACTTAACTTGAATGTTGACCTGCTCTTGCATACTATTTGCTAAAAAATGAAGGATAAAATATTCAAAAACTAAGAAGAAGTTGACAAAATAATTAATTATAATTAAAAAACAATTAATTCTAATTATTTTATCACTTATAAATAAGCAAAGCATATTTAATTTCATTATGTCTAGTAAAAAAAAATTCTTTAAAAGAAAGAGGAAAACAAGTAAAAGTAATATAATTATACTCATATTCTCCAATTAAAAAAGTTACATTTTCCAACCCTTAGTAACAATTGAAAAATAATTTTCTATAATGATTAGATTATACAAGAACATTTCTTTAAAAAGAAAAAGTACTGGTATTTGTCTTTCCATGTTTTTTACATTGAGCTTTTCACATTAATATTACTATTATTATTCTTCTATTCTACTTTATTATTTTTATTTTACATCATCACAAGTATTAAATCCTCTCGAGAGTCAATATCAATATTTGAATCTAAATATTTAAATATTTTATAATATTATACTGTGAATCTTATGTACTTGTAAAATTTTATAACTCGAATTATATTTTTTTTATAAATTAGTTTATCCGGTTTTCTAGTATTATTCTTTTGATGATCACAATTTTTTTTTAATGATGAAGCATATGTCTATACACTAGTTTAGAAATATAGGATCTCTTAATGCATGATGTTTTGAATTATTAGATCCGTATTATCTTCTTTTAATAGTTTTGATGCTATATGAGGTGCTATATTAGTAAATGAGGCTTTTTGTTTTCTTAATTTCCTAGAAAATGAGATGCGTGACCGAAGGATGGAAGGGATTTGAATCCCGTGTATCACAACAAATCTAACAAATCTTGTGTTCCATACTTCATAATTTAAAAAATGGAAATAATTGAATTGAATTAATAATATTGATTTTGAAAATTCAGTATGTAGTAGTTATATATGTAAACACTTTTTTATTTAAAAATATTTCGTATGATTTGTATAAATATAAATAAATAAAATGAAGGGTGAAAAAGAGAATGAGGCTATGTGTTAACTTATTGTTGTCGTTGCGTCAAATATAATTTTAGACAATCAGGCATTAACAAAATTCAATACTTGAGAATGAAAACTGTATTTTTTTTTTATTTACCCCACTGCGTCCCTTCACGGACCATGTCTTTTAAGTAAATATAAAAATACCATTTCTTTGCTATTTCATTTCACTAATTGAAAAATATAGTATATATATATATATATATATATATATATATATATATATATATATATATAATTTTAATAAAGTCTCACAGACTCTATTTACCCTGCCTGGAAACTTTTTATGTAATTATGTTATAGTTAATAATATAGGTGATATGTATGTCTTATGATTTAAATAAATTTTGACTCTAAAATTAATAGTGACTTTAATATTTGATATTTATTAATTTTGTATCTGACCGTTACAATGTATCTTCACAGAGTTAAAAAAATAAACGTATCAAGACAAAAATAATTAAGTAAATAATTAGTATAAATATTATAGAAAGATTTCTTCTTAAAAGTATACCATATTTGTAACAACACATATGGAGATGATAACAAGTCTGAAGGGTTACTTACAATAACTATTAGTTATTGTTTACAATAAATTATTTTATTATCTTTCATCATTGATTACTTATCAGTTTCAAAGATATATATATACACACATTAGTTATGGTGATATATCTTTGACACTTTTTCATTGTGATTTTAAAAGAAAACTATGAAACATCACTATTTAAATATAGACTCAAATAAAAAACAAAAATCTTAAATTGTCAATTAGTGCATCAAAACATATTCTTATAAATATAAAGAGTTTTCCAAACAAGTTATCCTACCTTGAATAAATTATTTTTTAAATAAATTAATTATAAAATATAAATATATAAAATTAAATTATAAAAAAAGACAACTTTTTATATTTTCCTTACGAATAAATTTAAATTAAAATAATAGACAAATAAAAGTGACTAAATAGGTGGTAAATACAATAATACCCATATTCATATTCATCTTATTAAAAAAATTAATAATTAAGATATTTATACTCATTGTTTGTAAAGATTTATTAAAAAAAATTATTCAGTAATAATATAATTTACCAGTTACATAAAACATTTGAACATCTCATTACTTATTCTTTTTCCAGTCTGCTATGTCTTTAAATTTTAAGAATTTAGATTCTTTGTTAAATTTTGTTTGCTGTCATCTGTGTGCGTGTCTTTAAAATGCACTGATCTATATTAATTTTTTATATTTTAAAATATATTAAATATATTTTTAATATATCAAAATAATGTAATTAGAAAGATAATTAGATAATAAAGAAACACAGAGATAAAAGTGGACTCAATACATTAAGTAACTTGTAGTTTAGTCCTTACTGAATTAAATTTCAATACATTTTAAATATAATTAAATTTTTTAAAATTAAATTTATCCCCTTTGAAAGAGTCATATTTAGATTGTTAGATTTGACACATGACATTTTTTATATTGTAATATATAACATATTACAAACATTATTAATATCAATTTAATAAATTAATCAAATAATTCTATTTAATAAATATTAAAATTCAATTAAATAAAAAATATAAAATTAAAATAAACTATAAACATAATAAAAATACAAAGTTATTGCTTAAATTTTAAAAAAATAACTCTCGGACATAACTACGGTAGCTCATTGTTGAAAAGTAGATTCAAATTGTTTTAAATTAATAATTAATACTAATTAAAAAAATAATAAAATCCTTAAATATTTAACAGATATTTTATATTTTATCTAGATTTCAGTCATACATGTAAGTGAAACTGAATCTCCTATCTCTTATTTACATGCAACATACTTTGATATTTTGATGACCAAAACTTTATAACACTTTCCTTTTTTCTTCTTACATGATTTTATTTAGGTCTATTTCTAAATTAAATGAATTCAAAGTAAAATAAATCAAATTCAACCTGAATTTAACCTGAATTAAGTAAATTATTTTCCTTCAATATAATTAAGTAATTACTTTGAGAGAAAAAATATGTTTTATTTTTAATAAACAATTATAAACATGTTTTAAATTATTATTTACTTCCTGATAACTAGAAAACATTTTTACAACTTTTTGCAAAAATTAATTTTCCTTTAAAAAAATGTGGGAAAAGAGTCATCCTAGAGCATCACGAAAATCATTTAATTTCATTTTCATTTTCACGTGAATTAAGGTGTTTTCTGGCCAAATAAAAAAAAACACAATCTCCATAATAAATATAAATATAAATAAATATATATATATATATATATATATATATATATATATATATATATATATATATATATATATATAATCAACCAAAATCTGCATCTTTTCATTAAGTATGTATTTAACCAGTTTTCTTTTTTTATCTATTTACACAGACACTTCCATTTTAACTTAAATTTTTATTTTATTCCAATAATATCTTCGAATTATTTAACTTTAAGAACAAACATCTCATGTGATAAAAAAATATTCCATAAACAACATGCTCATCACCTTTCTGTTTTTTTTTTTTTCTCTTTTTACTTTCCAAACATATTTTCAAAGTAATGAGTATGAACTAGTTGATAATTAAAAAGTTAACAAAAGAATGAGAATTTTTAGTTAGTTAATTATTATTGCACTATATTGCATTTTTTAAAGAGAGGTTTCACAAGTAGATTGAATAAGTAGAAAAATATTGTCACTTTCCAGATTTTACACAAGTGAGACAATAAAGAATTAATGTTTGAAGAAAAGGATGCATCATGGAGTTTTTGATGATTAATTAATGGGGTTAAATGATAGATATATGATGGTTAAATAGCTTTGATTTCACAGGTGAGATATTATTAAGAAAGTACTACACTATATAATGTAGTTCATGACTCCACAAGACTTTATTTGCACAATCCAACTACAAACATATACATTAATTATTTTTATTCATACATTAATTGACTTTTTTAAAACATTTTATGACTAACATTAGAAATAAATTATTATTATATACATTATAAACGTCCATTTTCAGATATTATTATAAAAAACAATGAAATATAATTAATATAATAGTTTCTTAAGAATATTGGTGCTGGAATGATAGCAATACCAGAATAAACACAACCTCTACCTATCTAAGATCGTGTTAGAAAGAGTATTTTCTTAAACAATCTAAGGGAATATATACATTTGACAACTTAAAAATACTTTTCTTTTAAAGAAAAAATAGTTAATACTTAAAGAAAGAATGAATCTATAAATTATAACATCCCAAAAATATATAGTATAAACCATATAAATGAGTTATCATATAATAATATTGTAAGACAGTTAAAGATGTTATAATAAGATTACAGTTATTCTAAAATAACCATAAAATTTAAAGCTTTACCGATTGGTAATTACAAAATTTAACCGAACGGTTCAACCCAAAAACTAAAAACAGTAATATGACCGAACGATCATATTTTAAACGGCAGGATTCTCGCTCTCCAACTCCTGCTCCAGCGTACACTCCACATCCTCTGCTCACACCCAAAAGGTGATCATCGCAAGAGAAAAACCGAACGGGAACATGGGCAAAATAGGAAATAAGGGTAAGATAATGTAATTTAGTTATGCAAACATACATACAATTCGTACAAGTACAACCAATGCATAACCGAATACTCCAACATACCAAAACAAATACATATATGCATATACAAATGAACACTATACTTCATGCATAAATCGTACACCTGACTTGACCATCCGGATTGTATGAATATGTAGCTTGAGGTCGTTCATGCACTCGGGTGGTGTAGTAACTGGAAAACCATCAGCTGCCACCCGAAGTTAGTCTCACTATCCATATTCATACTATAACACCACTTTGATACACTTTTCACTTGAGACATTTAGCACTTCAATACACTTTTCACTGAGACATTCCTCCTTGGAATTCTCTTCCACATTACTTGAAACATGTTCCTTGTTTGAAATATCAATACAATTTACCATACTCAGTAGATCAATACGACTATCTCAACCCATCAAATTCAAACAGTGATTGTAACGTCCCGGCAACTCATAGGGACCATCGACTGCCCCCACAGATCACCACCAGGCTTTCCAGTGTGCTTTGTCCTCACTCGCACACTTTCTAGGAAAACTTCCCAGAAGGTCACCCATCCCATAATTACTCCAGGCCAAGCACGTTTAACCATGAAGTTCTTATGAGTCAGGCTACCAAAAAGCAAATGCATTTGGTGATATGAGTAGTCAAATCAATTCCTTTTAAGCTATCCTTCAACTGTATAGTCCCATACCTATACAGTCTCCAGATCCCTCTCATTCCGGTGTATGTTCGATTCATCCATGTGTCCCTTCCACCGGAAGCCTTGCCAGGAGCTGCTCCTTGTCTGTGCCCCCTGCACCATGCTCCCTGCACCGGCGTCACTCCCCGCCCTCTTATCAGTGCCCGGGTGTCACAGTGATAATAGCATTTAAAGACCAAATATTCATTCATAGCAGAAAAATCGAACGTCAACAACACAAACTCCGAGTACGACCAAACGGAAAGATCAACAAATCTTATGGACAAGACCGGACGGTAAAACAATTCCCATATGAGAACATGACCGAACGATCATTTAAATAGTAAGACCCAAACAGGAGTCAAACAATATTGGCTTAGACCGAACCCTATTGGCTTAGGCCGAACATTATTAACTTAGAACAAATACGATATTGAGCACTGGTATAAGAACGAGCACTCATAAGAGACCACACAACCCAATAATACCGATCGCTAACACTATCATAAATGCTAGTACAAAAACGAACACTATATCGAACGAGCGCTGGTCCAAGACCGAGCACTTACCAAGAACGAGCGCTAGTACAATACCGAGCACTACCAAGACAGTACATGATCGAGCAGTCAATAACAATTAAAACCTATCATAGATCGAACGATGTTTACACTCAAATGTCATGTCTAGACCGACTGCTATATTTACCTGAATATCAATACAAGATCGATCAGTCATTAACTAAGAATCCACAAAAGTAGAACTCAGTTAAGACTGAGCACCAATACAAACCGAGTACTATTAATACCGAACGCTAAACCTATTACGACTAATAACAAACGATAATACCCACCCTAAGACTGTCGAGATAAAAAATGAATACTTTTAAAACTGAACGTCAACATTAAATCGAACAACACTTAACCAGATTATCACTATGGAACCTAATACCGCTAAGCCCGATTACATGACCAGACCGAGCGTTCTATACCGATCGTTCGATTTTCTACAAAACTTGCAGAAACTTCTCAACTACTTCACAGATTTCGTCCAAACACAAAATATTGCATACAATTCAATCAAACATACAATTGTTCATACATGCAAACGTTCAAACAGAGATTCCAAACACAACCACAGAAAAACATAATTAAATTACTAGCTTCCCTTACCTCTTAACTGGACAGAGAACTTTCAGTGCAGAAACTTGCTCACCACCAAAAGTCTTAGAAACCTAAGGTTCACTGATTTGTGAAAATAGACTAACCACAAGACCAGAAATGTGATCAGAATTTAATAGAAAGAGGTAATAAACTCATGCAACCAGAAACTTGGTTTGCATGTGCCGGAAAACAAACGTTCTAAGAAGAGGATGAACTTACCAACTCAAAACAACAACTTGATCGGTGCAAAGTGAAGCCCTTGACACCAGGAAGACTCAGGCGTTACCTGATTGATGATCGGAATAAAAAGAAAGTGAGAATTTGTAAAAAGAAGGAAGAGAATTGTAGAGAGAAGGAGGAAAATATGAATTCAGAAACTTAGAGAGAAGAAGTGCATGCAAAATAAAGTGGCACGAAATTTTGAAAAGTTTCCTTATATACTACTGTCAAAATCGATCGACCACTCAGCTACACACACCTAGCTTCTACTTTCTAAATTTCTAAATCCTTACACCTACACCTGACTTCCACTCAGTGTTGAATTTAATGGTCCTTAGAGAAATAGTCATGAAGATAAAATGTAAATGATCTTAAAATTACATGCTTAAAAAATCTTGTCTTGTTTCAATTTTTTATGACTAATTTATATATATATATATATATATATATATATATATATATATATATATTTATTTATTTATTTTCTTGACTTTTCATGTTTAGAAAATAGGAAATATATCCTGTCGCCTAACGAGGAGGGACAAAATTCATTAAACCTCAAAGGTGGTCGAACATAAAAATATTTAATTATTAATTTTAAAATTTACATAATTTAATTCTATATTTTCAAATTTTAATATACATAATTTTCGTTTTATCATCGGGAGATGGGTAAACTCATACCTATATTCATCCTTCCACTTTTACAAATATTAATTAAATGTTTTTTTTTAAATAATCGCACTAAATAAAATCGTATTATTAAATATCAAAGTCAAAATATACACATTTTTTCTATCTAATATCATATATATATATATATATATATATATATATATATATATATAAAATGATATAAACATCAAATAAAAAAATCAAACAATAAGGTTAAATAAAGATAGAAAAAAAAAACAAAGTGATCAAATGTATATTTTAAAAATAAATTATGAAAGTACATATCGAAGAAAAAATTTATATAAATTTTTTAATATTAATTAATAAATTAAATATATTTTAATAATATAAAACGACATCAAATACAAGGATAAGAACAAAAAGATGAGTATAAAAATGAGACGAGACAAACATATCATATTTATCATATTCACGTATATTAAAAATTTAATATAACTCGATAGCCATATTCATACTTTATTGATGTGAAGATTGTGCATCTAAATTAGAATAAATTTAAATTATATATATATATATATATATATATATATATATATATATATATATATATATATATATTAAGTCTCCTTAATTTAAAAGTATAGTTATTGATAAAAACCTTTGCCTTTATTAATTACAATTATATTGTATTTAAGACGATACATCATTTAATATTCAATTATCTCATCAAAGTTTTAATTGTTAAACTGAATATGACATCAAATTTATTTTTTAATTTGTGACAATAGTTCATTCAAAAGTTATGACATATACTAAACAAAATTTTAACACCTGAAATCACTTTATAATTATAATATTTTAATGGAACAAAATTATGTTGGTATTCTGTCCTCCTTCACGTCTGTTCTGCATTTTTCTTCAATTAGAAAACTGACTTTCACCAATTGTTAAGAATGATCAAGATTTAAGTTTTCTAAAATATTTGTTTTCCTTATTCATTGTCAATTTCGCTGTCAATTTATTTCAAATTATTTTTCAAAACACTCTTTAAAAAGAATATACTGATTATTACAGTTTTGCAGTAAACTATATATGTTTAAATCATGCATTTATTTATGTAGTATTTTTTTGTTCTCTTTAAGTGTTTTTATGTTACTTTATTAGATAAGTGATTTGTAATAAAATGGTCCATATGTTGATGCACACAACACTTCCATTTCGTATCCTTTGAGAAGCTTATAAATGAAATCGTCAAATAATTAGGTGATTTAAAGATTATCTGCGATTAAAACTATCTGTATTATGTAGACAGCAAATACTTTTAGGAAGAATCGAAAGGCACCTTCAGCTGTGAGTTTAGCCTTATTGATTTTGGGCCTGCTCAGATTTGGGCTTTGAGTGATATACTTCACGGGATGTTACTCCCTCCACCATCACGCACTGCTGCCTGTACTCCCTGTTCCTTTTTTACCTTTCATTAATATTTAATAGATGTCAACATCTATACACGGATATCGACATCCGTTTAAAGGACAAACGAATGTATATATATCTGCATTATATATCAAACTGCTACACTTAGCCAAAATAATTACTAATAAAAACTTACTACAAATAGATATATATCTGTAGGACTTTACCCATATGCTATAGGATAAGTCGACGATGATGGAGTTCTTGACAGACACAAACACAAAAAGATACCCTTCATAAACAGACACAAGCATAAAAAGTGGCATGCACCTGTTAGTGGCATGCACCTGTTAGTGACATGCACCTGTTAGGTGAGCCAGCAACCATTGTTTCCCGTATCCAACCATTATGATAAATGAGAATTAATGTTAGTAGGTGAGAATCACATGTCTCACATTTTTGTATCAAAGGTTTGACATTGCCGGAAAGGTGTAAGGTATTTTTGGATTTAAAAAAATAATGGAGAGATGTAGGGAGTTTTGGGGTGGTGGTGGAGCAACACCCTACTTCACGACCTCCTGTTCAAATTTTCGAAACACTTTCTTTATATTTTGAAATGTATTATCGAGAATACTTTTTTATTTTCAACATTTCAAAAAGCCACTATTTGAAATACATTTTATTTTTTTAACATTTTGGAAAGTAATTTGCACTTAGGAGTGGAGAACGTTAGAAAACATGAAAAATGAAAAAAGTGGTTCAAATTCCAAAAGTTATTCGTTCGTTAGGCTCTCTTATCTTTATTTACATTTTAAATTGTACTTTCGGGAACATTTTTCTTTTTGACTTTTCATATACATATTTTGTGAATGTAAAAATGAAAAAAAAAATGCATTTTTTCTCAAATGTAGAGCTGTCAAAACGGATCACTTGGCCCGACCCATCACAGGTTGGTTACTTAGTGAGCCAACTCAACTCGGCTCATTTATTAGCGAGCCAGAAAAATTCGAACCCACGCCGATCCACCACGGGTTGGTGAGTAAACGGGTTGGCTCACTCGCTCATTTAATTACAATTTTTTTAAAAAAAAAATTACAAACTTTCTATAATTCAACTTTCTATAATTCAAATATAAACAAATTTCACTCCCAACATGAGTGTTTAATTAATTTTGAAAATAAAGAACTTAAATAATTTTTTCAAACAAAAACAAAATAATAAATATTTTTTTATAAAATTAAATTTTAATAAAATAAAGTTAGGTAGGTGGGTTGGTGGGCCAACCCGGCCCACCACGGATTCAACCTCCATGAACCGGGTTGAAATCTAACCCACATAAAAAAAATACAATTTTTTTCAACTTAACCTGACTCAAATCCGTGGTGGGTCGGATTGGCCCGCAGATTATAACCCATTTTTACATCTCTACTCAAATGTTAAGAAAATAAAAAACGCGTTCCTAAAATTAAGATAATACGTTTCAGAATGTAAAGAGATGAAGTTGTAAAAAATACTGTTTTTGTTATTTACGTTATATAAGCCATCTAAGTTTGATAAAGAGTACTTGGAAAGAAAAAAAAGAAAGAAAATTTGGTAAAAATAGTTATTAAGAGAGTGATAATTGTTTACGGCATTGAAAATAAGTAATTGTGGAAACGCAAAGGAAATAAAAGAGTTTTGGAAAGCAGGAAAGTATGGGTGGAAGTACGTAAAAGTAAAAGTAAAGTGTGTACCTTATCTGTGATTGAAGGATGATGAGAATTGAGAAGACACCAACCAAAAATGATGATTGTTATTATGGGTTTACAATGACTTTTGAGTTTCTACATTCATTGTTTTATAAGTTTTTGTTGAAGACCATCTCTTTTGGGCACGTGAGTTTTTTGTTTCATCACTCTTTTGGTTACATTTAAGGTTCCACTAACATATTCAATTTTTGTGTCTTTCTTTCTTTTCAGGCAATATCAGACGAGGGTTGCTTCTGCCTACAGAATAACTTCTTAAACATTATTTTGACTTCTCAACCCCCGAAAAACATTATATCTCAAAAAGAGGACTTCACTTTTTTAAAACAACATTTAAACTTCTCATTTATTAATCATAACCCCCACAACTCTAAATACAAAATGTATTCAGAATGTACTCTCCAATTAATCCTTTTGCAATGAAAATAACTAATTAAAAAGAAAAAGAAATAAAGATAAACGAATATTTTTCTCTTTTAATTATTCTTATATGTTTAGTAGTTTAGAGTCAAAGTTAAATGGAGTTTAATTTTTTTTTTCTGTTTCTTAATTTATGTAAAACTTTAAATTTTCATTCTAAAATAACAATATTTCATATATATATATATATATATATATATATATATATATATATATATATATATATATATATATATATATATATATGGTTTGCTAATTTGTGTACGTCTGTTGTTTCTTAATTTATCTTCTAAAATTAAAACTTAAAATTTAGATTCTAAAATAGACAATATTTGACAAAAATCCTCTCATATATTATGGATTCTAAGTTTTAAGGTAAATGATATTTGAATAATTTTATTCTCAAAACAAAAAGAAAACAAGAAACCCCAAACCCTTACTCACCTCCCTTATTTCTCTCAACCCTTTCTCTTTCATCTCTTTCACTATCTAACATTTTGTCTTTCATTCATACGGTAACCTTAAGTGAAAAAATCAGAAACATTCGTCGCTAAACAATTTGCCTTTGTAAAGAATAGTCATTGACATATTCACCTTCATGCAAATGTTTATTCAACATCTCTTCATTTTCATCATCTTCACTAACCTCTCTAATTTCATCATCAAAAGATGTTGAATCATCATCTCTAAAAAAAAACCTCCAGACCAATTACCAATTCCTTCGGATGTCAATATGCTTGTGAAAATTAGATAAAATTAGATAAGACAAAAGTTATAAAATGAAAACTCATTATAAAATCATTTTTTGTAAGAAATTGTTTAACGAGTGTTTATGATTTTTTCCTATGCCAATTACCAATTCCTTTGATGTCATTATGCTTGTGAAAGTTAGATAAAATTATATAAGACAAAAATTATAAAATGAAAACTCATTATAAAATCATTTTTTGTAAGAAATTGTTTAACCGCGAGTATTTATGATTTTTTCCAGGTCAATTACCAATTCCTTCATATGTCATTATGGTTGTGAAAATTAGATAAGAAAAATTATAAAATGAAAACTCATTATAAAATCATTTTTTGTAAGATTGTTTAACTGTCAATGTTTTTGATTTTTGAATTTTTTCAGTTGGGGCTGTCATAGGATGACAGAGAAAATGTTGGGGTGAGAGAAATGAAAAAGAAAGGATTGAGAGGAATGAAGGAGCTGAGTAAGGGTTTGGGGTTTCTTGTTTCTTTTTTTAGTTTTTGAGAATGAAAATTATTCAAATCCATAATATATGAGGTATTTTTGTCTACTAAAACTCAGTATACATTACTAAAATGTACCTACTGAAAAATCGACATATGCAAGTTAGCAAACCCATATATATATATATATATATATATATATATATATATATATATATATATATATATATATATATATATATATATATATATATAATGGTTCCGAAATCACTTATTGAAGGTTCGTTATTGGTTTAATGTTAGAAGGAAATTTTCCAGCACGTTTTCGTGAAAGCTTATGCGTCTATAGATGTGTAGTGGCATTGAAGTTATAAACTTGGCATTTACGCAGACGAATAAAATTAAGGCAAGTATTGAATTTATGAATGCAAGGCCAAACCTTCGTAACATTACTTTGTTTGCTTCATCACTCATTAATTTTAGTTATTTAAGTGTTGCCTTTTGTTTGGTTATGGAATGTTTGTTTATACATTTGTTAGGTTGTGGTATTTATAATTAAAAATTTGCGATTAAGATGTGGGCTTGAACTTTGCACATAGAAGTCACAGGGGTGTTGCTCCCTTCACCACTTCATTCCTGTTTTACTCCTTTCTTTATTTTTTCATTCCTATTTTACCCTTAGTAAAATTTTAGGGTTAATAGTTTTTAACCTCTACCTGTAACGCCCCGGCAACTCGCAGGGACCATCGACTGCCCCCACAGATCACCACCAGGCTTTCCAGTGTGCTTTGTCCTCACTCGCACACTTTCTGGGAAAACTTCCCAGAAGGTCACCCATCCCAGAATTGCTCCAGGCTAAGCACGCTTAACCATGGAGTTCTTATGAGTTAGGCTACCGAAAAATAAATGCATTTTGGTGATATGAGTAGTCAAATCAATTCCTTTAAGTTATCCTTCAACTGTATAGTCCCATACCTACACGGTCTCCAGATCCCTCTCATTCCGGTGTATGTTCGATTCATCCATGTACCCCTTCCACCCGAAGCTGCCAGGAGCCGCTCCTTGTCTGTGCCCCCTGCACCATGCTTCTTGCACCGGCGTCACTCCCCGCCCTCGTCTCCGTGCCCGGGTGTCACACTACCCACTCCAATCCTCTACATGTATGCAGCGAACACTCTTCTTCCTCTTTATCGTTCGTTCCCTCATTGTTTCATTGTGCTCTTTTTCCTTTTTTTCACGTTCCACTTCTTACTCTCATTCTTTTAATTGTGATAGAATTGCAAGTGGTGGTGGAAGCAATTGATCAACCATGCCAAGATCGGTGTGTGGTGGTGGTGTGGTGGTGCTTGAAGGATTCGCCGTGAAGGTGCGTAATAAACCCTAAAACAATAAACGTATAATCTTTAAACAGATGTGAGCATCTCTTAGCGGATGTCAACATCCGTTTGAGGAAAAACGGATGTCGATATCCATTTTGCTTTAAACGGATGTTGACATCCATTTAAAGTTACATGTTTATTTTCAGTTTATTTTTATTTATTTATTTATATTAATTTTGGAGATATTTTAATAATGTAATTTATATGTTTTGATGTATTATTTTTTAATATATTTTTGATGTATTTTAATAATGTATTTTTGAAGATCTTTATTGTTATTAGTTTATATTTATATTTTTTTGTATTTTGCAGTTATATATAATTAGTTTTTTTTAATGTTTTTGTATAATATATATTTTTTATATATGATTTTTGTATTCTTTAACAATTTTATAATTATATAAAAAATTATTTATTAGTTTAATTATATGAAATATATAATTTTATTATATTAATATTTTTGTAATTAAAACAAACGAATACGGTGGAGTTGAAGGGTGAGAATCTGAAAAAAGAGAGAAGGAGAGTTGAGAGATAAGGTTGAGTGAAAAATAAAAATAGGTAGAAAAATAGAATTTGAATTTAAAGTAAATAAATAAGTTTAAAAATAAAAAAGATTATTTTTATAATTAAATTTTTTTTGTAGAAGATTGAGAAGTTAGAGGGAGAAGTGGTAGTGGTGGAGGGAGTAACACCGGAGTCAGAGTCAGAGAATGTTAGATCCAGTGCCCTGTTCGGCCTTTGAAGAATGAAATAGGACTCAATAAATCCGTGGAATTATACTTGTGATTGTTTTCAAGCACGGATTGCCTACATTTTTGGGACAGGCTCCAAAAAAAATCATGTCGATGCTGCAATCTAAAATTCTCTCTCCATATTGTATTTAGGACATTGGTTATAATGTTCTAATGTATGTCTCCTAAAATTTGTTTTTAATGCATAACAGTCCATTTTAAATTTATTATATGGTTTTGGTTAACAAATATAATCTTAATTTAATAAATTTCAAAAATATATTTAATATAAAATTTTCATAAAAATTTAGGATTCTCACAAAGAACTTTTTAAAAAAAGTTTATAAATATGTAATGTAAATAGTTTCGAATTAGGAATGATAAAATAATCAATACACATGAATATCTATAAATAAATTTTCTAACAGATGTTGACTATATATCTTTAATAATTATATGTGAATAACATATAAAAATATTTAATTATCAACTAGTAAAATTTATTTGAATGTTTTTAAATTAATTAATTTAAATAAAAATTTCACTAAAAAATATATATCATAAATAATTATTTGAAATTTAATTTGATATATTTTGTATTTTTCATTTATATTCATGAAAATTAAGTATTTTTATTTTTTCTTATTTATATTTTAAAGTAATTCATTTAAATTTAGTTTTTAAAGAGATTAAATTTATTTATATTAATTTATAATTATTATTTTTATTTAACTTTATATTGAAAAATATTTTTCTGATATTTTATTTAAAATGAAAATTTTATTGAAAAAAAAAGAAAAAAAAATGAACCGAAAACATGAGAGAACCTTGTCGAATCCATGATAAAAATATATCTAACACATGCAAAAAAAATATCCATGATGAAAAAAAATTAAGAAATACATATGGATAAAAAAAGTAAACCAATGCAACAGAAGTAGAAAATCAAAATTCAATAATCAAATTCTTCACCATATTAAACTTGTTCTTAAAATTTTTTATAATTATTTAAAAATCTTTATTTTTTTGAAGGTTTAATATTAATTTTTTATGATCTATTCGGACTTCTTATAGTTTGAACTTTTATCCTGACCATATCAATATCAAGAAATATGAAATATATAAGAAGACATATTCATCCCTCAAACCAATAATATTCTTCCTACATTTTTAAAAATAGATTCAAGTTCAAAAGATAAAATATTTATATCTAAAATTGAATTATTATCATTTTTTTTCTCTTTTTGAATTTAATTTAATATACTATTTATCTATATGTAAGAAAAAAAATCAATAAAAAACGTTTGAAATATTTTTAAAATTTAAATATTTATTTTCTTTTTTGTAATGTTTTAAAAATATTTTTTAACTTTATCAATTTGTAAATCAATTTTATTTTATTAATTTTACAAATTGGATAGATTCATAAAATTGATTGTGAAATATTTTATATACTTTATTTATTTTAATTCAATTATTATTTGACTTTTTAATCTAAAATTTAATTATAATTTATTTTTTAATATATGATACTTAATTATACGAAAATATATAATTTTTCTATTGAATATTTAATACTATTAATATCAATTTTTAATAAAAAATAATCAATTAATAAAAATGGTAAGAAAAGTATAATCAGTATGAAATAACGAACCAAACCAGCGCAGCAACCGTTGCCATTCCTAATTGCAACTTACCCGTTCATGCTCTATTTCGGTCTATATGAACATAACTCATCAGCGCTTAACACAAAACTCATCCACTGCTCCCACCACCACAATATCTAAACCTATCTACCAACCAAAACCTGCCACATCGTCCCAAGTCCAATTAGTGCAAAATTGCGTAAATTTGGATGACTTTCGTTGGACTATTTTTTTGACAATATTATAAAAAATCTTCATTATTACCTGTTAATATTCTATTATAAATATATTTTTTAATCTTTATATATTTATATATTTTGTGGAATCATTATCTAACTAAAATATCGAAATTTTGGGACTGATCAGAAACCCAAATAAATAGTTTGATGTGAGTAATGCGAAGTTCTTACAGTGGCGGTTAGCAACGAATGACAGAGTGAAATGGCTCACCCCACTAACTTGTACTTTTTTCCCCCTCATTCCCCAATTTATACCCATTCACCAACTCCACTTCTTTCTTTTCTCCTATAAAGCATCCTTACAGAATAAAGTTTGAGACTTGGAAATTGGGTTTGATCGAGAGACAGAGATTATGGCCAGAAGAGATCTTGAGAGTGGCGGTGGGAGAACCAAGAACAACAGAACAGAGGAAAACTACACTGCACATGAATCTTCTAATCTTTACGAAGCTGATACCCATTGGACATCATGGCTGGTTCCTATGTTTGTGGTTGCTAATATTGCTGTTTTTGTTGTTTCCATGTACATCAACAATTGTCCCAAGAATAACCTCGGTCTCCAAGGTGGCTGCGTGGCCAAGTTCCTTGGAAGGTTCTCCTTCGAACCTATGCAGGAGAATCCGTTGCTTGGTCCTTCTTCTTCAACGTAAGTTCAATGACTTGTTTTTATTTAATACCATGTGCTATTTATTTGATTGTTTTCGTTTCTGGTTTTATTATTCCTTTCTCTTGGGGAATTTTGATACGCTTTTATTTGGGGTCTCATTTTGGATAGAACCCAATTTGGGATTTTCCCCCCAGTTGTTATTGGTTTTATCTTCTTTGGAAAATTTTGCTCAATTTAGTGAATTGGGTGTGTTCTTAAATATGTTGTGCATGCTAAGCGAGTGCTTTATGGTAATTTTTTGTGTTTACTCTATGAGATGAATTTCAAATTTCAAACGACTCACTCTTCATTGCCTTTTCTGAACTGTTCTCTTGGTAGAGATTGGCGAACTCGATAACATCTTTTTCTTACTTTTGCGACGAATATCCACACTTCTCACTTGATTTTTTTCATCTCAGTGCCGATTATAAGATGTAATCATACTTAAAGTAAAGTAAGAGATAAAAAAAAAAAATCTTTTGGGGAATCGTTTTGATTTTAAAAACATCGTATCCTTAATAAGACCCTTTATGGACAGAGTAACACTTTCATTGGATATTTTATAATTACTCGTGCATTTGAAGGAAAGAAAAGAAAGCCGAGAAGGGTGAAACGTAAAGGTTCTTTGCGTGCTCAAGTTCCTCAACTGAACTGAGAAAGTTGGGCGCATTTTGTGATTAACAACCGTTTGACTTGGCTAGGACTATGTCATTTTTTATGTCTTAAAAAATTAGCCACAACGCACAACGCTATGGAGTTATATTCTTTTAAATTTCGTTCTTTATTATTGTATGATAGAGCAGTATAAGTTTTTTATAATGCTTTCTCCATCACCCTTTATAAGGGCCAAACAATGTAAGGTTCAAGGATTCTTGAAAACTGGTGTTTGGACCTGTACTTTGTTTCAGGTTGAATGCTCCAGGAAACGCCTTTTTTTTTTCTTTCTTTTTTTTCCCTTTTGTATCTCAGTTTGGTTTTGTTGACTGGTTTCATGTTGTCATTCTTAAGAAATGTGAAATGGGTTTTTATATTCATCGACATTTGAATTTTATTGGATACATATTGAGCTACAAATGGTTGCAGCGGACTTGTTTCATTCGGGTTCTTGACTTGGTTGTACACTTCTACCAAAAGGGCCAAAGCAAAGTATTTATCTATCCAGCAATGAGGGTGTGGGTTTTCCAATCTTGTAATTGTAACTTGCATGCACAGTTCTTGTAACAGTTCAAATGATAGCCTATTTTGTTCTTGGGAAAATTTATTGATTTCAAATGTTTCATTGACGTATGAAGATTGACCAAGATGGGAGCCCTTCGGTGGGATAATGTTGTGAACGGGCATCAAGGATGGAGACTTGTCACTTGCATTTGGTTACACGCTGGGATTATTCATTTGCTTGCTAACATGTTGAGTCTGGTATTCATTGGGATTCGTCTGGAACAGCAATTCGGGTTTGGTATGTTTTTCTTGCAGAAAAGTAAAATCTCACGTAAAATCAGTAAAACAGAACTTCTGAGTTTATCATTTGCTTCCTACGAAACTTAGTTTAGTTTCTCTTTTGGTCAATGTTTAGGTTGTACATGGACCTAACATCTTCCTTTGTCAAATTCATGGCAGTGAGGATTGGAGTTATATACCTGGTGTCTGGGTTTGGTGGAAGTGTTCTGTCGTGTCTGTTTATCAGAGACCACACTTCGGTGGGTGCTTCTGGTGCCCTTTTTGGACTTCTTGGCGCAATGCTATCTGAACTTATCACAAACTGGACTATATATTCCAACAAAGTGAGTCTAGTTAATTCTTTATGGTTTTCGGTATGTTTGTCAGTTTTCTTCAACATGAGAGACACATAAAATCTTCTTACACTGTGGCTCATTGTCATCAATTAGTACCATTCCTTTAAATTAGATTAATATGGCAAATGTCAATTTTTGTTTTTGACTCATTCTTGTGCCTTTTTCTGTAGGCAATGGCATTACTCACCCTTCTAGTGATCATTGTGATCAACCTTGGCATTGGCATTTTGCCACACGTGGATAACTTTGCTCACATTGGAGGATTCGTGGTGGGATTTCTCCTTGGTTTTATTTTGTTGCCTCGTCCTCAGTTTGGATGGTTAGAGCAGCGTCGACTTCCTGCCGGTGTGCGTTTGAAGTCTAAGTACAAAGCTTACCAATATGTTTTATGGATAGTGTCTCTTGTTCTGTTGGCTGCAGGGTTAGTTCCTCCCTTATATCCCTCAACAGTAATGTTGTTATTTTGATAAGGATTTTGCTATAATTGATAGAATAGAACTAATATATTGTTTTAATTTGGTATGTAGTATAGTATACGGTCTTAGACAATTTTCTTGTCTTTTTTACATGTCGATATAATCAGGTGAATTTTAAATAAGTTCATGTTAAACATCAATATAAATTTTCACATCTTATCTATGTTGACACCAGAAAACCTGTAAGTCATTAAATAGTTTCATGAATTCATACATAAAATGTATTAAACAAATACATGCTAAAATCACTGATTTTTTATTGAATGGCAGGTTAGCAATTGCATTGGTGATGCTATTCCGGGGTGAGAAAGGGTATGATCACTGCCATTGGTGTCGGTACCTAACATGTGTCCCGACCTCTAAATGGGAATGCAGCAATGGCAGTTAAGTCAGAGTGGGCAAATGATATTCACTTGCAAGTTCTTTTACGTGTATAGCCAAAGCTCACAGAAACCTGGTTGTTTTGTGCATTTCCTTCTTTCTTTTTCTTTTTTGCTTCAAATAATTGGTTTGCCTTTATGGATATATGCTAACTTCTTTCTTTGTTATATAGTATATGATATACAAAGAAACTTGTATATGAACCCAGTTTCCATCTTGTATATGAATATAAAGTAATCATGGATTTGGAATTTAAATTCGAGAATTCTGAAGCAATTATCATTGTTCATATGGAAGGAAGACAATTTTGGTACAAGCATCGTGGAATTTAAACTATGGCCAACGCTCAATTTTTTATAAGAAGCAATAAGCAGAAAAAATATCCGTCAAACAGATAATGTGTTAAGAAAAAGACAAATTAGGTAGTAAAGCAATTGGTGAGAACAAATAGGTTGACGTCTCACCAGAATCACCACTCATTCCTTTAACTATACCCTTTTGGGTTCACCTAATTTGTGTTTGTATTTAAAGACTACCGGCTGTTCATTACTTCTACTGTACACTTGGTTGGGCTTACCCATTACTTTGGTACAAACGGGGATTTCTTAACAAGTTCAATTGGGGTTCTGAAAAAAACACTTATAACTTAGCCCATCTACTTTCTTCAGAAGTCAGAAGTATAATTAAAAAGTTGAAAAACTAAGGTAAAAGTGGCGTCGCCCAGACTCGAACCGGAGACCTTCAGTGTGTTAGACTGACGTGATAACCAACTACACCACGACACCATTTCATTTTTACTGCTTCTGTAAAAATTAATAAAACTAGGACCATGATATCTTTTCAAATGGTTACGTCATGCATGTCTCAAAGCTCATAGAAAATTCATGTAAAACCACATGCTTCACATTGCACACCAACCCATTATATTATTCTTATATATCATATAACTTAGTTTCTTTAAGGAGAGGCAATAGGGGGAAAAGAAAGTCTTCCTTAGAAGCATATTGTGATGGAACTTTGTGTGGGATGCAACAAGGCTTTAAGAATAATTGGGTTGGCGATGTTGTTGTCCTCGGCTCCAATTGTATCTTCATTTATAGAATGCTCCATAATTACTCAGCTTTTCTCAGCATGCTCCTTGTTCATCACCCACGGCACCCCAGACCCCATTCCAGGGTCCCCTTGTTGTGATGCTATGTCTGGGGTGAACAATATTGCCAACACTGCTGATAATAGGCAATATGTTTGTAGGTGTTTAATGGACCTCATTGACAATTTCAGTTCAAATGCCTCAGCCATTGGTATCTTACCAGGCTTATGTGGTATCTCTTTCGGATTCAATATTGATCCTAATGCAGACTGTACTTTATAACTTTATAAGTATAGTTTATACTTTTATACCATATTTGGCGTATAATAATCCATTTAGAGTTCATGTTTAAATAAGATAGAAGAAGGTCTTCATCTACCACCATTAATAGTCACTAAAAATATATGAATATATGTGGTGTGACCATGGCAGATGTTCATAGCCATGTTAGTGACATTGCTATGTCCCCACACCATTAAGGTCGTTCCAAAGTTTTATTGCACCTATTTTTCTAGTATTTTATGTTTGAGTGAGATCAGTTCAACTAATTCATAACGACCGATGTCAACCATAAAACTCGAGCTCTCTCTTGCTTTTAATTCAGGAGAAATCCGCTAACAGTAAATCTGACCTCTTTATTGTAAAGGTACAATTCAATTCAAAGTTGTTACTCCTTTACAACTTTTGCATCAGTGGAGAAAAGCTAATGATTTTGGCATAATGAAGGTGGTCACACTTTATAAAAGCAGGAAAAGGAAAGTGCGTGTGCATTATAAGTAGGCATTTGATAAAAGCATTTACAAAAGGAGGAGTAGGGTGTCTAAGTGAGATTAGTTGTACATTAATTATTCTCAGAAACAGCTACATATAATCGCTTGATTTCAACTGCATGGCCTAAGGTGAGCATCCAAGGACACAGTTCCAATTCGTAGTCTCATCAAAAACAAAAACTAGAACAGAACAAGATAAGGGAAAGATCCAAAGGTGTGAATAATGCTGTCATATATGAATTATTTTGTCCTTTTGTTTCATGTCCCTGTCTGACAAAATGGACCACCGAAAGACCAAACTACTGAGAAAGCATAGATCTAATCTCCGTGAGTTCACAGTGAATAAATCAAAATGGGAATACTAAATAAAAGCAACAGTTATTCTTTAAATAACCCTCAGGCAAGGTTTTGTAAAAATTATTGTTTGATGCACAATGGGATACTAAGAGGAAGAAGGATGCGGAGTCAAACTTGCATCCATGCAAATTATAGAGAAAATAAGATGATTGCTAGTTCCATTATGATACATCATCTCACGTTTGAAGGGAAGACAAAATTACATTGCAAGTTATATATATATATTATAAAAAGATGAAGACCTTTACAAGTTGATAGAAAAAACGGTATGTGTACCTGGACCCGTTTTCTGGAATAGAGGGATGAAATCATCAAAAGAAGCAAAACCAGATTAGTGGATTTTGATAACAGCTTTAGCGTTCAAAGGAAAAAGTGCATACCCCACAGGCCAACATCTTTCCAAAAATTTCTGCGGTAAGATCACTTAATGCATTACGTAATAGATATGTTTTAGAGTTTGAAACAACTTTGATTTTGCAAACATAAATCAGTTAAAAGTGAGTATATAATACCATTCTTTATGTTTACTTACTATCATATCAAAAGTAATTTGACAAAACAAATGTACTCTGAATCATTTACCGCAAAATAGTACATTAATTACAAAAAGAGTAAAGTTAATAAAAAAGTGTTATTAGAAATCAAACTTAACATTTTCCCTTTCTGAATTAAAAAAACGGAAGTCTTTGTCGTACACATAATGATGTGCCAACTGCCAAGCATTTGTCCCTAACGATAAATGATTGCGAGGATCCATCATTAATTACATGAAGTGGTTAATTCCATGTAAGTTATGATTCAAAACATGCACTCCACTAAGCAAACAGTCAAAGCAAGTCATCATTTACACATCCACACACTGGACGTCAACAACGAGAGAATAATGGTGTATGGACTATATGAATACAGGTAAAATATATAATTACATTCTCGACTGCTGCCACACACAAAAAACTCAAACAAGAGGAAATATGTCTCTTCATTTTATGGAAGAAAGTGAAGATTGTCTTATAAAACACTCAAAGTCACCTTAAATTACTACTCCCAATTCTGTTGACAGTGTTAGAAGCAGGTAAGACTTTGTTTCTTAAATCTGAATCCTGGTCTGAATTAGGCCCCACCACATGAACAGGTCTCCTAGTGGAACTGTGTCTGTCAAACTCCAGCCTTTGTCTTGGTGCACTTTGTGATCTAACCTTGGCTTGAAAAGATTCAGTATTTGCCATGTAATTGGGGTGACCCGAGTAGCCACTGAAGAAACCCCAGGAGTACTCACTCCCGGTAGGTGTAAAGGGACCCCTCCTTGCACCACTTCCATTTCTAGAATTGGCTGAAAAAGCTTGTGGACTATTGTCAGCAGTTCTTGAAGTCGCTTCTTCTTTCCCCTTCTGAAACTTCAGAGAGTTCAGCTGCAACACCTCCCTTGATGAGAAACTTTGGTTTACAGTCTTTGCCGAACGTTTTGATGGAGACTCATGTGCCATAAAGTTATCATTATTGTAGTCAGAACTCAAATAATAATGTGCTGTCTGAAAGGAGCTGCTACTGTGGTGAGACTTGAAGTGTGGCCTCCAAGTATCTACTTCGAGAATCTTGTCACTTTTATCATCGTCTGGGCGTCCAGTTTTCAATGAAGCATCTCCAGTTTGCCTGCACTTGTTATCTAATTCCATCCAACGGTTTAACCAATTCGAATCAAACCGGGGTCGTTCTGAGTCAACGTTCCTAAAGTTGGCATTGGAACTACATCTCTGCAAGTTTTAAACAGAAAATGCTATTGAAGTTAAAGAGAATTAAGAGTGGAACACTTTTCTTCAAGTTATGTCAACACCTAACTGATTCAAACACCGGTCCAATGCGTCAATCTAAGCTTAAAGCAAACTTGTTATAAGTGGTTCATAATTTATGATGATTTTCTTTTAAATTCATTTAACATTTCTTTTCAATTCTAAGGAACATGATCAAGCTTAGTGCCTAACAAATAACAAAAGAAAGAGAATAAATACATTTGTGTGTTGATTTAATACTGTGAAGGAGAGAGAAATAACATTACTGAAGGGACTAAAAGAAGCAATGCATGCAGCCCTTTTTATTAGAAGAAATATAATCATAATAAGATAGGGGGGCCTTTTAAAAGAAAATAGTATTTTCATAAAAAGTAAAGATATTATTTATCTGTGGTGCTTAAATGGGGAAAGAATCGTGCACCTTAAGGATAGAAGATCCATCAAATTTTGTATTCAGGACACGAGGTGGGTGTTCATGTTGTTCAGGGACCTACAAGTAAGTATAAATAATAATAATAATAATAATAATAATAATAATAATAATAATAATAAAAATCAATCAGACAAGTTAATGGTTGTGAGCCATTCTTTGCTGAGCAATAATAGAACCCAATCTTTTAAACAGATAATCCTCATTAGTTCAACCTAAAACAGCATACTAGACTAAGCAGCTTCATATTTTACAATTTGGGTTGCTCAGCTTTCGTAGTACATAGTAGCATTGAAGTTGGTAGTTAAACGACAATAAAAAACAGTTGTGAAATGGAAAAAGAGAAAGTGTTTGCTTACAGGGTAGTGAGAAAGGGAAGACTTGAAAGAAGGCGTATTATATGACAAGTGCGCACGGCTTGCACGTGCCTGGGCCTGAAGTCTCACCAATGTCTGCATGCGCCTCAGCATATCAGCACTTTGCTTTCTCACAATGTGGCCCCTAACCAATGCTTGCAGCTTCACCAATGCTTTCAGTGCTCTCAATGCCCTCCTTGCCTTCCAATTTCATCCAAACAAATTATTATTTTTTTCTCAAGTATTTTCCATCATATTCTTATACACACCATCCATCCTATAACTACCACATTCACCCAATCCATACTAGAGAGGACCACTAACAAAATCAATTTCCATGAAGGAGAAAATCCAAATCCAATAAAACATGTTTGCTACATGTTTAGTTTGGGACCTTCTAAACCAGGAAATCTCACATGCACAGTCATTATTAAACAAACACACGCCGTGAAAACCCATCCTATAATCATGTTCCTTTCTTTTCCAGCAAAGTTTTACGGTTCAATTGAATCTAAAGGCCTGTTTTTTATTTTTAGTAGATCATTTCCTTCCTCTGAAAACCATCCTTGTGTAAAAATTATTGTAATAATTTGTTGCATCATCCTATGCTAAATTTCCCTTTTGGTTTGGTTAGCATAGCCAGCAGTAGAAAAGCCAATAAGGTAAAAGTAGTTAAGTTCATTAGCCCAATGAATATTGCAACATCATTCTCTCTCTCCCTAACCTTTTCAGACAAAAGAACGATTATGGTCGGTCAGTGACCTTAACTAGAGTTACTTGTTTCTGATTAAAGCTAGAATGAGTTTATCTTAAAGCAAGGTGAAAACCCCCTTTTTTTGTCACGAAGGAGTGGTATCTTGCTCTTCTGATATGGCAAGACAATGACATGATCAGAAATACTCTCCCCTCATAGAAGGGCAAAAACAAGATTAGTGGTTACCAACTTGGTCTTCTCTCTCCTATTACAGTACATTAATGGCTATCCCCACCAATGAGTAGTTAGGGTCATGAGCTTAGATGTGGTTGAAGATGGGCTGGCACAGGGCCACTAACCTTTGATGTTTTTTGGGCAGAGGGTCATTCTACTTTGCCTCTTGCAAAGGTAACTATCATAACTCACCATTCACCAACTATGTGGGCCACTCTTATGCTATTCACACACGTCCCATTTTCCTCTTTTCAGTCCCCCACACACTCCTCCAATTCCCACACACTCAAATTCCAAAAACGGAACTTTTTCTTAAAAAACTTTAACCTTGCTTCCCACTTGCAAATCTTTACCCATCTCAAACGGGTAGGCAGGCAACTTCCCACTCTCCATTTCCCTTCCTATGCTATTCCTAATTATAATTTCATTAACTTTATCTAAAGTGTCGTTCGTTTTTGTCAATCAAACTATATATTCAATAGAGAGCAACATCACATTCTCCAAATGTAGAGCCAAAGTTCATGAGATAAGCCACTCAAACGCACATTGAAGATATGACTCAAAGCAATAAATCGAATCAAATGTTGTACACAGCACGTGATAAGAAGATGTAATAATATTTTTTATAATTCAAAAGAAATGATCATGTCATGCGACCAGAAAAGGAAAAAATGAATTTCTTCATCAAATGTAAGTATATAAATTATGATTAGTCAAACGTAAACTGTGTCGAAAAGGTTATAATAGAAAAATAAAAGGAATCTGCAATTTGAGTATGATGAGATAATATACATATAGTAAATTGTCAGCACTCAGCAGCAGTATCCAACTCTGAGAGGACAGAGAGAACAAATACTTTCCAGAATCTTACTATATAAAATAAAAAAAATAAAAAGAAGTCTTTAATTAATTATATAACAATGAATTCATATAGGATTTTGGAAGGAAGTAAAGGTGGGGTGTGGTGGTGGAAGGGGACCAATACCTATGTCCCCGGAACAGGTTGCTTTCAGTGCAAAAATTTATTTAAAGATTAAAAAAAAGTCTCATTATTCAAAAATAAGCAATTTTGACCATCGTTTGTTCCCGAGGAAATCCGTGGAAAAAATTCCATTTCAATAAAAAAATAGTCAAATAAATTAAGTCAGTTATGACCATGGAAGAATATTTTTCACACAAAATATAAACCGAGACAGATAAACTTCGGAAGAAAAAAAACATGACCATGAAGAAAAACAATTTTCTAATTCTTGGTATTTGTTTTTAACTTACCAGGTAGCCACGGAACGCTGATTGTATCTTAACGGCGGCAGTCTGCTCCGGCAACCGCAGCTGGCTAACACGCGCCGCGGCGGCCGGTCTTGTGCTGTTGCTGGTACTTGTGGCGGCGGTGGCGCCGCTCGTGAGTCTGACAACCTCTGCTGCGGCGTGCGCAGCGGCTAGGGCGGCCTCGGCGACGGCGGCGGTAGCGGCGGCGACGGCGATGGCATGCTTGTTGGCGTCCAAAGGATTGGAAGAATCAAAGTGGGCGTTGAAGGCAGAAGGGGGCAGTGGCGGTGGGAGTGACTTGTTCCGGGCTGTAGGCTTGAGGAAGGCCCATCTTTTCTTGGGGTGTTTGGAGTCTGAGGGTTTTTTGGCGCCGAAAATTCGACGGAGAAAGCCCATTGGTGAAGTCAAGTCATGGTGGAGAGAGAAATGAAGTGAGTTTAGTTAGAGAAAGAGAGGGAATGATAATGGAAGTTGCTGAAGAAGAGTGGAAACTTGGATTTTGTAGTTAGAGTGTCGGAGATTTGGACGTCTCGTTTTGTTCCCCGTTCAACTCCACGCGCCTTTGCAACACCTTCTTCTTCACTCGCAATTCCCTGTTTTGTTTTTTTCACCCACCCTCCTGTCACCAATTGTCTTATACATTTTTTATTTTCTTCGCTCAAACCTTATTGCATACTATTATGTAGTATATACCAGCAGATAAAGTTAGTGGAGTTGGTAACAATTGAATTCTAGATATAGGTTCAGATTAAAATTTTGTTAGTGCAGTATGACTATCCTCTCAAATTTAACTCATCTGAATTTTTCTGTATCACTAAACTTTATATTATATTGTTTCCTTTTTAAATGTCGTACGTAGGTTGTTTGGACTAATTTATTTGTAACGTCTTCAAATAAAACAACATTAGTTTATAAAAAGTAAATATATTTATTTTACTTTTCTTTTTTGTAAGTTGCTAAACTTTTCTTTGGGTACTGTATTTTATTTATATTTATTTTACCTTTCTTTCTTGTAAGTTGCTAAACCTTTCTTTGGGTACTGAATTGATATAAAATGTCTAGTAATTTTCCTCAACACCAAACTCCTAACAATTTTTAAATTGTTTGGTAATCTAAGTTTTTACTATAGTATTATTTTATATATGGTAGATTATCGGGAAGAGATACTATCATGTTTTAAGTAAAATATTTTAGTAATTTGAGTAAATTTTTAATCGTATAATAAATATGATCACTTTTTTTTACCTTAAATATGTATTTATAAATTTTCAAATAAATTACAGTAAGAATTATTGATGATATATCATTAACTTTTTAGTGATAATAGTCCGATTTCTAAAATTAACTCAAATTACAAAAAAGTTAACTACTCAATCAACTATTGACAAAATAATTATATTATATAAATAGAATGTAATTGTTATACTATAGACAACTTTTTTTCCTATACACTCTATTAATAAAAGAAAAAGAAATAAAATATAAGAATCAAGTTAGCTCAATTTAACTTTTACTGCATATTATAATTTTTTATAAAAAAAAGTGAATTTTTCTATTTAAAATAAACTGATTATGTATATAATGCACCAGTCTCTAGTATTTTATTTTCCCAACTTAATAGTTTTGATAGCGGTAAAAAAATATCATAACAAAATTTGCTAAAAATATTGTAGTTAAAAAATATTATAGTAAAATATAAATTAAAATCAGTATATAACTGAAACTTAAAATAAAGATAAACTATGAAAGTATAGTTTAACCCATTATTTGATTTGATAGACTGGTGGAAACAATTATTTGGGTGACTGTATGTAAGAATGAATGAATGAATAGTATGAATTTCTTGGTTGAGTGAAATGTATCTAACCGTCTAATGTTAAGGTTTTAATTCCTAACAGAAGTATTTATTGAATGGGATCGTATATAAACACTGTGAGACATTTATGTATACTCAGTTGTCCATTCATAGTAGACGCGTGGAATTTAATATCTAATAATCTGGCGAACTACCTTTTGGGTATGACCGTGGAAGAACATCAAGGATTTGACCCGTTGAGACTAAACTCTTTTAGCATTACAAATTTAAAATGTTTTTCAATATATTTCTATTCTGTTATAATAACATTTTTTTATAAAAAAAAAATTGCATTTCTTTTGCCAACGAATGGATAGAAAATAGTTGCTATATAGTCCAGAATTTCGCAGTGCCAAAAAACTAAAATAAAATAAAACATGTGTCGTACTTTGAGAAAAACTGCTGGGCCGGTTGTCAAACGACCAACATGCATTAACGTCTAAGCATGGCCGTGCCGTCATGCTCGCGTTTTTATCTCACCCATTCTAATCTTTTATATGTTAATAAAACTTTATAATATATTCAAAATAAGAAGAAAAAAAAAACTAATGTTATTTTATATTTTCTTATGTCTTGTAAGTTTTGAACAAGATAAGTGGATTAGAAATATCATTGTCTATGCTCACTCTGAATACATATCACCTAAAACTTATTTGTACAACTATCGATTGAAAAAAAGAAAATATTTAAAACAGATCATCTAACCAAAATAGGAAAGGTCCATGTATTGCCTTCTACCAGAATAATAAATATAAAGCTGCTTCTGTATTTTATTTTCTATTTTAAACCACCTAAACATATGTTTTGGGCAATAATTATTATTCTTTCAGTTCAAGCAAGGAGAGAAGCATAGTACCATCTTGCTTCTCTAAAATTGGCCAATAATTATCCTAGTTTTTGTTTATCTTTTTCAGTTCTTTATGGAAGAAAAGAAATTCCTTGCAATGCAAATTCATGCGATCGTGTGGCCCTTTTAGCCGTGATCACTTTAGACAGAAAAATAACAAGACATTTTGGTTAATATGGTTGATATGGAAGTTGAATTTTGCAGATACCAGTTTACCGGTTTAGTTCTGACGTTGGTTAAGCACATTAATGAAAAGTCGGCAAATGCGAACGCTATAAAAAAACACACAATAAGCAGCCAAGTCAATGAATGTGACTTGGCGATGGGAAGATTCTATATCTGGAAAGTCAACAAAATTAAATAAGGTACTGTACAATAGAGCTACAAAGTAGTCAAATTAGAATAACACATGCGTGGAAGCAGGAAAACACAACACCAGAAAGGTCATGAAAATTCATTCGTTAAAATGATATCAAAATTCACACCACTGTAAAATAATTAAAAAAAGAATGACATTTCTGTACATATCAGTATAAAATCATATAATATCAACTAATTAACTATAACTTTAAAAATAATTAATATAAAAATTAATATACTTTTCGTACGACAATTTATAATTAAATATCGGTACAAATTCTTTATATTACTACACAAATCTATCGAAGAATCATGTTCAAAATATGGAGATCCGAGAGCCATTGCTCCAACATCAAAGTTTTAAAAGATGAAGGGGGAGGGGGGCAAATAATCTGAAAATTCGTGGTTCCCGATCACGAAATATCTCCTTACCTATTTCAGAAAGATATATAATAGACTAGAGACACAACACAAGTCCATGATCTAAATGACCAATATTTGGACAGGGTCCCGAATTTCGGCACAATGTCCCACCCTTGAATTTGTAATCACTTAAGATAACAAGGTCATGTGCTCGTATTACAAGCGAGAGCGAGAGGATCCAGATCCACAAGTAATGTAACTATATCGTGCTACTAAAATTTCCAAGTATAGAATTATCCAATTAAGAACACTGGATTAGCAAGATAAATATGAACAAATATGAAGCCATGCAACTATTTTAAATGATCATATGACCACAGTCAACTTTTAATATTTTCCATCTTTATATTAATTATATAGTCTAAATTTGTAGTTCTCACATTATGAAAATAACAATTACTCTCGCTATATATCAACTTAACAGTTATCAGAAGTTTCTTAAAACAAAAATGTATCAAGAAATTTCAGAATCATCAAGCAGAAAATGTCTAGGGCCTCCAAAAGTTTTTCTCGTTCAGATTAGCAAGGAAATATTTGAATTGTATTCCTTGTAAAAGCAACGGAACAAAAGTAATTCATTTCAAGTAATAAGAGGATAAAAAGGAATGTATTATCTACCATAAAATATGGATGTATTTGTAGATTTTTGTTAACTTTCATTCAAAAAATTTGTGTAGCCATCGCATTCGATTATGTAATGTTCATATGAGCTACACAATATTGTATGATGGATGTTTGGTTATTTACAAAGAGGGAAGGATGATTCTGTTTCAAAGCTAATGACTACATCAATCCGCACTGTACAGCAAAACATACTGATACAACAATCAGAAGAGATTACAAGAAAATGATTTAACCATTTTATCCCGTTGTACTTCATGCAGACTCAGAACTTCTGTATCTATGGTCATACAGCAAGAACGACGACGAATGAGGATTTTGAATGTCAAGATCCATTCCCTGCAACCAATATACCCAGAGCAGATTTAAAAAGTTAGCGACATGAATCTTCCACCAAAAATCTTTTTATTTTTTCAGGGTTGGGGTGATACTGAGTGTTTTGGACCAAGAGGTGTTTACCTGCCGCATCTGATTATTGATTGGCATGGACTCAAGGTAAGTGCTCTGGATTATAGGCTCCTGAGTAAAAATTTCTTAAAGTGTTATATTACATACACATTCATGTTCCGCATATGATAAAAACACTAGATGACTAGAAAATTGAACACCTGCAATAGTTGAGATTGACCAGGAGAATCCTGTGGGTTAGAAAAGATGTTTTGCGGTTGCATCATGCTAGAATTAGATTGACTGTCCACCATAAGATTAGTCTGCTCATACATGCAGTTAACCACTTGATTGGCTTCAAAACTGTACAAACCCTGTATCACAAATGAAAGAATCAACAAATGTCAGTCTCTTTGGCGCGTGTATGTATATACACAGATATAAAAAGATAGAACTTATTATCTCAAAAAGTTGAGTTATGAGCACTGAGTATGTTGATAATTGTAAATAAATAATTGATCACAGTATAAACTGTCATATCTGATAAATGATAAAAGATGACCTGCACAATCGGATTCGGTGCTGCAGGCTGAGATGAAACATATGTAGAGGGGGGGCTCGAAATACAGACAACAGTATTTTGCGGTGACTCTTCTACATTCAAAATCCTGTCAGAATCGGCTCCATTACATGTCATGGTTATTAAGTGCCCCCTGTCTGACGTGGCTCTCCTGTCTTTTCCACCATTTGCGCTGTTAATTTCATCCTGATCCTCAATTATATGCTCATTCGGAAAGATCTTTGCAGGCTCACTTTCTGAAGCATCTACATCAGAATTACGTGAGGTGACAACTTCACCTTCAGCTTTCGGTGTCAAGATTTTCTCCACTCCTACCATCACTTCATCAAGTTGCCTCATAGCAAATTGATAAGCTTCCTCGGATTCAGACGCTATTGTTGACAACTTGAGCAATTTGTGGCACAAGTCTTTGTAACAGCTAGCAACAACCCTTTTAGGATTATCTTGCATCTTACATTGCCTAATCTCTCTAAGATTTCTCATCCTCGCATCTTCAGTCCATCTCTCCAAGATGTACTGAGGTGGAACTACTTTTATGTTTCTTTGATCAAGAACTTTAAGCGCATGATCACACAGAAATCCAACACGGTCAAACTTCATACAACTGCAGACAACTGTGTCATCAGAGGAATTGAAGGTGACATTGTATTGTCTATTATGCCCAAATGTATTTGCTTTGTACTGAAACAATGATCCATTTCTACTGTATTGATTAACAATAACATTCAAAGACTTCTCATATGCTCGCTGAAATACTTCAAATGCTCTTGGTGTATAAATATTACTTGCATGCTTCAACAGAACCACATTACCCATTAGTCTTGGCAAACACCTGCTCATTTCATCACTAGCTTCTATTTCTTTATAACGCTGTTCACCTACTACCCTTTCAAAATGCTTAAAAAATTGAACTACATCAATTTCAGGATTTAGATAACTTCTAAACTTATGAGACAAAATCTCAGCTAAATGAAAGCCTTTGATGTCTACAAAAAATGTATTTCGACCAAAGACAACAGCCCATTTCTCTCTTTCTCTATACATCCATCTCAGCCATTCATTTTGCTGCAGATTATACTTCTCTATCACAGTTTCCCAAGAATGAGTAAATTCCTCCTCATCCTTGGGGTCGTAAAGAGTGCTCCGCAGATCATTTGCAAGAGATTCCGCATCCTTTACAACATGACTGAGGTGTTTCAAAGTGTTCTCATACAACTGCCATACACATGTACAATGATTTGTGTCAGGTAAAACTGTATTGACTGCTTCAATGATTACAGCTTCTTGTTCTGTGAGAATGGCCTTTGGCTTTTTCCCGGACATAGCATTAATGAAAGTTCGAAATAACCAAGTAAATGATTCAATGGAATCATCATACAAAAAAGCAGCAGCAAATATTAAAACTTGTCTGTGATGGTTAACACCTAAAAACTGTACAAGTGGCCGAAGATCTTCATTCGTTCTGCAAATTGTATCCAAACAAATGACATCTCCAAAGTGATCAAAATCCACGACCATACTGTCGTCAGACCAAAACATATTGCTAACCTTGTCATCAACATCAAGCTGTATGGCATAAAAAAATGCTGGATTTTCGAAGTGCTGCCTTTGGAAGTAACAAAGCAAACGCCCTGCTTCTCCTTCCCTCATATCTCTTTCCCTTGCACAATGAAGATAGTTGTCATAATTCATTGAAAGTATATCAAGAGATTCGTGTGCACTTATTTTTTTATTCAACATATCCAATGCTGACTCTGATTTAGGTCCCAAACTATTGTTTGATTCAGCTTCCATAGCTTGAGCAACACTAAATTCATTTAGCAAGTTTACCACGTTAGCATTGTTAGGGTTTACATTGTCATGATTATGTTGTGCTTCAAAATGGGTGACCTGGTATTTTCCATTTGGCTGCCGAGTGACGATCATATGTGCCAAGCAGCCAGTTCTCGTTTCCTTCCTATGCTTCTTCACATTGACATCTCTTTTGTCTTTCCTGCGGTACCCCTCTTTGGAGCAGGTAAACTTTCTAGACACCACCTGACCATGCACCTTACTCCTATTTATCCAATCTTTTCTAACATTGAAACCCACCAAAGTCGCATACTTATTATAGAATCGGTATGCATGATCATCAGACTCGAATTCTGCACCAATTCCCAAAACAGTATTTGTGCTGTGTACACTTTTTGATGGAGGACAAGATTGATTGTCACTAGCATGAGCAATGTTTGGACTACAACAGTTCTGTTCCACATTCAAGTCCAAGTTATTGGACATCTCAGGTCCAACATCAACACTACCTTCATGCAAAATACCCAACCCATTTCGATTCCCATCCATTGATAACCTTCACCCAATTGGGAGACGAGCAAATTAATGATAAACATTTATAAAAAAAGTCTATTAACTCACCATACTCACTCATTCTGATTGAATGATAGTGTAAAAAATGCATATATAATTGATTTTTAACTCAATTTGCTTAACTCATAAAAAAATATGGATCAGAAATTAAACCCAACAATTGCTGAGAATTAAGTTCATGCTAAATCAACAAATAATTGTTTCAAAATCCACTTAGTTTCACTTTGCAATTTGCGCAATGTGCAATTTATCCTGAATCAAGATCAAAAGGTGGTACTGTAATTTTTTTAGAGGATAACAATTTATCATCAATCAGTGCTAGTAAACATTATGCAGCTATTGTTATTCCAGTGCAAACAACCTTACCGGTAGTTATAGAGAGGAACAAAGTAGCCGAGGAATCTAAGACGATGTAGCACAATTAGGGTTTGAGACAGAGCAAGTAATCCATGGAAGGAACAAGATACCAACACCGTCCATGACCTTTGGGATATAATCAAATCGGAGAACTTTATGTGTTGAATCGTAGGAAGCATTCAAATATAGATAATTGCAGAAATATGTGAATTATAGGTGCTTCCATCCCTGAGAGTTGGTGAGCTCGAAGAAAGACCTGAAATGGCAACTCTGCAAACCCTAGCAAGATGAAGATTGGAGAAGACGAGAAACCCTTCTGATTCTCTTCATACAAAATTTACAGTTAAAACTCAAAGTGACAGTTAAATTTTTTAAGAGTAATCATAACATGTAATGTTCTTTACAGTAAATTGCTTTTGCCTCCTCTAAAAGATTTTTATTAGATTATTCTTGGTCTCCTCTCTTCTTACATTAAATGTAAATTTTATATACTGTCATTGTAATTTTTGGAATATATTTTTCATTTAAGCTATATCACTTTTACATTTTAGGAATTGACTTTTACATAATTCGTTTAAAAAACAATGCTTAATAAATATGATATAATAACGATTATATTTTATATATAATATAAATTTAATGCGTGATTAGTTTATTTATATAAATATTAGAATAATATAAAATGCATCGAAAGACAAAGTTTTATATACAATTTTTTTAAAAATATATATATAATATAAACATTAAATACACATTTTAAATAATTAAATATAAAATTTTTCATATAAGAGAAAATATAATAATATAGTATCCTTTTATTAAAAATTCAAATTATACCGGAATAAATTTTATTTAAAACTGGTGGAAATATGATGTAATAAAATCCATATTAAATTTATTTAAAAAATTATTAAAATTATAAACAAAAAATCATTCTTATAATTTTTTGTGATCAATTATTTTATTTTGTAAGTGATTCTTTTTTATTATAAATGGTTACTTAAGTTTAAAAGAACAATTGCTTAGGAATAAAATGATAATAATTTGTATATAAAAAACATAGTTAAAATAAATAAAATTTTATCAATTTTATAGATTTGTAATTTATTTTATTAATATTATATGTTAGGTTGTTAATAACTGATTATTTTAATTCTACATTTCAATTACAATTTTATATCATTGTAATTTATTCTTTTTTATTTTGTTAAATCTTAAATAAAAATTGTATAATTATGAAATCATTTATATTTTAATACATTTTTTAAGTTACGTACATTTTAATCTTTACGAGTAAAGTGTTAAATAATTTTATATTAATATAAATTTTTGTATGTATAATATTTGAAACGAAATTTCAAAACGTAAAAGAGCATAATCAATCGAAAAGGTGTCGAATCATGCTTTGATTAAAGTTATACAGATGTAATTTGATTTTTTTTTCTCTCCTCTTATCTTATGCTGTATTATATATAAATAAGAAAATGTTATTGAGTTATCGTATAATTGATTTATGTAATACTAAATTTTACAAACTAACTTTTTTTATATTATCTGATGATATTTGTAAGGACCTCAAAATTATTTTAAGTGGTGGGGACACCCATTTGTTGTATGATTGAAGTTCAATTATTTTAAAAGGGATTTGGGAGAGGAAATCAAGGAGGGAAGCACCAATTGCCTGGAAAGGGGAAGAGTTTGTTTTATTTGGAGGATGGGGAGCAACACGTTCAGATTTTTGCTCTCACTTTGGCACCATTCAGAAAAGCATTAGGCGTAAGAGATAAAATGAGTTACTGGGTTCTGAAATGGAAGAGAAATTCTTGCTACAAATTAGTGAGGAAGGTGAAGTTCATAGTTGCTGGAGTGGAAAAGAAACCTTGGTGCTGCAAGTCTTGGAGAAGATAGATTCAAAGATTCACAAAGGAAGTCTTCAAGAGATAAGGGGAGCTAGATCTTTTCCTATGGGTTGTATGAACAATACATGTGTTGATTTCTGTATGAACTGTATGCTGGAAATTTGTGACTGTGTATGTGGTTGGGCTGAGATGATATTTGAGATTGGTATGTTGATGTATGTATTCTGTTGGAGGGGTGATCAAATGGAAGGTAAGGAAAGTATACACTGTTTTGAACAAGCTGATAGATTCTTGAGTCACTTTGAGAGGAAGTGAGGTAGTGATTTTTAGAAGTAAGGATTTTGAGTACATTTGGGCTGTTGGGATATCATAGGTAAGTCATTTGTAACTTGTTAGAGTCTTCATACTGATCAAAATAGGTGAAAAATGGTTGCTGTCAACTGGTATGGGGCTGGACGACTTCTGGTTCGCGCCCAGCGCCCCCGGTGGCGCCCAGGCGCGAGAGTCTCGCAGAAAGTCGCGCCCGGCGCCCCTCTTATGGCGCCCGGGCGCGAGGTGTTCGCAGAAAATTGTTTCGTCTTTGTTTTTGATAGTTTATGGGGTTTCGGATGTCCGTTTTGGACGTTTCTTAAGTCGTTTTGGAGGTTTTGAACCCTTCCGGAACTGTTGGTGATGGTTTCAAAGCCATTTGCTTTGTCTAAGTATGAGTTACGGGGTTTTGTGTTGTTTAGTGGTTCTTTTAGGACTGTTATTGTCTGGTAAGGTGTATTGGATTGATTATTGTTGTTTGCTTAACAGATTGTTAGGTATGAGGAATGTTTGGAATGCATGATATGATATGATTTATGTGGGAAGTATGTGAATGAATGAGGTATGTTGGATTTACTGTAATAATAGGGTGGTATCTGGTTATTCATGACTGGGATTAAGTTTCAAAGTAACGGTATAATTCTTGAACGTAATTCCATGATCCTCAAGGAGAGGATACATGGTGGTGTTTTGGGGTTGTATAGAATGATTACATGGTAGCTCAGTTTTGGGGGTCATCCTGAAACTCCAATGGTCTTTCTTCTCATGTAGAGAGGATTGAACCATGTGGTGAGGAGTAGCAGGAGGTCCTAGTCTTGGGTGCTTCCATATGATCCAAGGTGAGTGATAACGGATTAACCTCGTGACTGTGGTCGGGCGGTAGTGCCCAAAGTTCCACCAGGCGGTAGTGCCAGAGCGGTAGTGCTCAAGTTCCATAAAGCCACCACGAGTGCAAGACCCGCCATAGCTCGGTAATCATTCTAGTCCGGACGAGTCGGGGTATAAAGTAACAAGTCTTGTGATGTCAATTTACCATGTTTGGATGACTTTTGCATGTTGTGTGAATGGGTGGAATTGTGGTTTAATGAATATGCTCTACTTGTTTTTTTATACGAATCTAAGTATGATAACATGAATTAATTGTACTATAAGTATAACATGCTTTTATATCTAGCTCACCTTTGCATTGTTTTTGTTATGTGCTGTTTGGGTATGTTTCTTTGGCGATGATCATCCACTTGGATGGGAGCAGATGTTGTCGCGGAGTTTCCCTTGAAGCAAGAGCTTGAGGTTGCTGATGTTGCGGAGTAGTCTTCTTATAGTTTCCTGATTAAACACTTGTAGTGTTTAATCCTTTCAACTGTTCAAGTTTAAATTTTCATATTTTTTGTTATTGGTGAATGACTGTAATTTCATATTTAATTACACGTCATACTCCGACTGTTCTCTATATTTGGATGTTAACGTCTTTATTATATAATATTGGTTATTATATAATCGGGATGTTACAATATTTTATATATGGTTTAAAATATTGATAAAATTTATTATTGTTGAATAATTTGTATTTATATTTTTTTAAATATATGTAGTATTATTTTAATATCAGTAAAGTTAAAGTAATCACACTTGTTTATATTCATTATTTTCCTAATTTAAGAAAGAGTTATAGCCATGTCTAACAGTTTTAATGAATTTTAAAATGCTTAGTTAAATAATATTTTTATTTTTCTTTAATATGTGAATTTTGCTTATGATTAATCTTTTTTTCTCATGTAGGTTACCGATGCAACAAAATTATTTTAATTCTTACTTTACAATAATTTAACAATGAATTATTCATTAAATGAAAATAAAATTTTAATTTTTCCTAAAAAAATATTTTATTTTTTTTTATTAGATTTTTTTTGTTATTATTGAATTACATCTTTTAAGGATAAGTCTACCAAAATTATTTATTATATAGTCTTTAAAACTGTTATTTGATCTTATAGACTCTTAGAAAAGCCTATAAAATGAATAAGATAAAAGAATCACAGCCTAAATTGAATGGATTCCTTTAGAATAAACTTGTTTGCCTTCAAAGAAAAATATAAATTACGTTTTATAAAATAATCATCATATTTTAAATAAATTAAAAGCATATTAGTTTTAAAATAAATATTTGTATTATAACTTTTATTTACTTATATATTAAATTATTACATCTAAAATTTAAAATATGTATTGAATTTTAAACTTTATTTAAATTAATTTGTTTTTTTTTCTTTTATATTTTTAAAAAGAAATCAAAATGTTCCGCTATATCAACCGAAATCTAGTCAAGTCAAAAAATTCATGTATTTAATTAATTTAAACTAGAGATTGTGATTAATATTTAATTGATATATTGATGTTAATTTTAGGTGCAATTCATTAAGGGTTAATGTACTATAAAGTTGAGATATTTTTATAAAATTAAAATGAACATTTCCCCGTTCTAACACTTAAGTCAAAGATACATAAAAGAATGTAATAAACGCAATATTAAATTAACAATAGACATATTGTAAATAGTGTCACATTTGTAACATTTTAATGAGATTTTATATATATCAATGGGAATGAATTAACTTGATCCAGGTATCTTAATACTTGACTAATGTATTTGTGTCATTTTAGTAGAGTAATATTGAGATATCTAGTTAATTTACGTATAAATAATATTTTGACTAGATTTTCGGTTCATTACTATAAGTATTGACATATTTCTTTTCAATACAATAAGAAAAAATTGTGATAAAATAATTTAATTTCGTTAACTTTGTTTGAATTTCATATTATGGTCAGAATAATTTAATATATATTAAAAAAATATGTTCAATAACAATTAAATTCATAGGCAAAATATAATTAGACATAATTTGTCTAAATTAAACACTATTTTACAAATTACAAATTATTAGTATATAAAATAATATTTATTATTTAATAAAGTATTTTAATCAATTTGTGAATTAGAATTTAAAGTGATTTCTAACATTATCTATTTATCATTATTGATTCTAAGTCTCTATTTTCAAATTATGACTAATTTAAAATTAATAATAATAGATAACTAAATTCTTTACACTCAAATTTATTGATGAATATTTTTACGATAGATTTTACAATTTAATTAAAAGGAAGTTGAGATAATTAAAAACATTATCATCTTTCTTTATGTTTAAAATTCAACAGTGGTTTGAGTTTTATCTCTAAGAAATTAATTTTATGAATAATCATATTGAAAAAATTGAAAGTATATTATAATATTTTAATGAACAATGTGTGAAAAAAAGTTTGGGACCTAAGTCTCCTTACAATTAAGTAAACTTTGATGTTGATTGGTTTAAAATTGAAACTCTTACATGTGTCATCAAAAGTGAAACAAAGTACTAAGACCCATCATACTAAATTACACTATCTCAATCTCCACATCGTCTCAACCCCAACATGATTAGGATAAGTTAACTTATGACTTAGCTAGAAAAAATATCTCATGCTTATCCTGTCATAAGATCTAAACTCTAATTATAGAATATAAGATAGTTTCTCACTAACACATATAATACATGCAAATCTGACCGAGATTGACACTTCATTAGAAGCCCAAATCTCAAATAACAATACAATAATATAATGTGAAGTTTCCACCTTTCCACTCCTTTGACTCTCATACCAAACATTCGCATCCACCAATTCTCATAAATTCTCAACGCCAAGACTAGCTAGCGCCTAACGTCCCTCTCGTGCACCCAGCGCCTCTTCGTCAGTGTCCAACGCAATCTCCTTTTGGAGCTCTTTGTCAAAGGAGCGCCCAGCGGTAATTGGGTGATGCTCAACGCCCATAGCCCTGGAGCTATTTGCTAAGGTAGTGATTTAGTGGCACCCGACGCTATGACAGACACTAGATTCACATGCTTAAGTGTTTTCAATGATCAAATCACTCATTTGAGAGTTATACCCTTTCTAAATTTCCATCAAGGAGTATTTATAGATCTTATAAAAGTGAGCTTCAATTATAACACAACCATACCTAGAAGTTGCACTTTTCACAGTTATATTTTGCATTGCAAAAAAAGTGCTCGCATGTACCCCTACCTTTCCAAAAACTATAAGTAAAAAGGAAAAAAAAAAAAAATTTAAAAAAGTTAAAAAAGGAAACTAAAAGCAAAAAATCAATACAACAAATAATTAATTTTCCGTCCAATACTTCTTCACAGCAAATAGAACTTTCTCCTTCTCAAGATGCCCATCTTCATGGTCTACAATTATACTGTCCCATTCCAATCCATTCACAATGCTCTTTACTCTGACCAACATATCAACGTCATCTCGTATGATAACACATCCTTCGGGTCGAACAATCCTATCCATTTCTAACAGAATGTCTTCCAACTCACATCTACAACACACAATTTTGTTAGTTGCATTTTACATTGTCAGAATATACACTTAAAAAACTGGTCTCTCCAAGAAATATGTCTTCTTAACCAACATATTACCTGTTACTGTAAAGACTGAACACTGAATCAGCATGAATTAGATCATAAGTTCTAGGATAAGTAGACATTGGTTCACACCTGCATGACAACCAAACGATTCATTCATACATATTATATATGGAGAGAGATTCATGAAACATGCGACGAGATATTTTATTCTGCTAATTACCAGTCATGATATATTCCAATCAACCCGCGTTCATATATTGATCCAAGTGTGTCAACCTTAGCCTGAACAGGAACCACATTCATAACCCAAACAGGGTCCTCAATTAGTGCAGCAGCAAATCCACCCAAATAAGCATTCATATCCAAAAGATTACGGTATCTCCCGGTTCCTAGTAGTTTGTTTACTGTCTTGTAATATGATACCCTTTTCTTCCACAGCTCATAATTTTTTGAAAAGCTTTCATCTGTAACCCCTTCTATGGTACCCCTATAAATTCTCGGTGGGGTGGATTTTAATCTCTTTGGCCAATCATCCACCACCCCACCCGAAGTTTCTTCTTTGTTTGAAACTTCAGGAAGACGAGTCAAACATGTCTGCATATCGGTATACCTGAAGAGCACCAAAATAATTATAAAAGAACACGTCAACAGTAAACAGAACACATGCAAGGAGGTTGGACTAACCAGGCTTTGTCAGGGTCATTTTGTGCACTGCAAAAAGACCTCTTTTGTGCGAGCTTACAATCTAAATGATTTTTGGGTTTTTGCCAGATAGCTATATCATCCTTCTCCACTAGCTTGTTCCAGCAAAGGCTTTTGGCTACCTCCTCAATTTTGGTCTGCTCTTCGTTCAAATCCTTCTCCGTTCTTTGCCACCCTTTCCAGTATTTCTTCCAGTTGATTGGTGGCCCAGACAGAATCCAATACCCACCAGGGCGTAGAACTCGATCCACTTCGTTGAGAAAAACTCCATCTATTTCAACAAGTCATGACTTAACCCAAGGTCTGAAATATATATCATATAATTTGTGGTTTGATGATGTAGCATAATACAGTACCATATTCAGCCCATGGGATGAGGCAGCGAGAGCAATGGGACATGTCAAAAGCTCTTGAAGGGAAAGGTAGCCTCTTAGAGGCAAGAATTCCAATGAGTGCAGGAACTCCACGCTCAAGGGCAAATTGAACCTGTGCTTCGTGGGTGTCCCTTGGTGCCATTGACAATGTTAGTATATTGCGCGAGAGAAGATACGCTCCCCAACTAGCCACCTGCATATACACTATTCATTATTAAGCTATCCTGTAACACACTTCCGAATTTAAATTATCATTTTAAAATGTTTTTAAAGAACCAAAATAGGTAAACTGCAACCATTGGCTCCAAGCCATTTTTGCCGCATTGTTATATGCTTTTAAGAAAATCACCAAGCGAAAACAACGATTATCCAACACATCCAATTGCTTCGGTCTTCTACTCTCTCAGTTCATGGATAAGAAAAACAATAATGAAAATGTATTCACCAGTCAATGTGAAGTCTTTTACACACTTAAACAAAGGATTAATTACTTTGCTTCTCTTAGACCTTTGGTTTATTCAAACAACATTTTTTAATAAAAAATTAAATAAAATATTTAATTTAAAAACACAACAGGATGACTCTTTTAAGTCTTTCAATTTTTTAAAATATAACAATGAAACTCTTTTATAAGTTGAAAACAATGTATTAGTTATAAATTAAAAATGTCAATGTTTATTTATTAACTATTTATTATTAATTAAGTATTAAAAATTTGAAATTCTAAAATAAAGTTTTTATTGATATTAAAATAAACAAATCATAAAAATAAAACGGTCAATACATAATAAATAAATATTTTGAGCTGTAACATACTGATACAGCTTAAAAAACCCAAGTATGGAAAGTGTGGTCAGAAATTTAATATTAAATATAAACAGTTAAGGTAAAAGAATAGCGGTTAGAATTGGTTTGAGTTGACTCCTTTGTCGAAAATCATAAAAACGTGACGTGTGATCCAACGCGTACTCCGCATATAAACATTGGAAGCAAATGCCTTCTCACTTCCTTATTTCTTATTTCGGAACCAACTCACGTACACGCTTAAACTTTTTTAACTTTCCAAACAATCTCTAATTTATTTTTGGTTTAATCCTTTTCGACATCACTATTTATGTACGAATGTTTGATATGGGTCTCGTTTTCTAAAGTGTATCAAAATGGTCCTTAATTTTCAAAATTGATATCAATTGAGTCCTTTCCGTTAAGTTGGCTGGACGGCGTTAAAAAAATTATGAGTGGATGCTGAGATGACCAACGAACGCTCGTCCACCAGCGAACGAGCGAACGAACGCTCGTCCACCAGCGAACGGACGCTCGTCCACCAGCGAACGGACGCTCGTCCACCAGCGAACGAACGCTCGTCGACCTCTTACTGCTGGACGACCGTTCGTTCCACACTGGACAACCGTTCGTTCGGGGGTCGACGAGCGTTCGTTCGCTGGTGGACGAGCGTTCGTTCGCTGGTGGACGAGCGTTCGTTCGCTTGTGGACGAGCGTTCGTTCGTCATCTCAGCATCCACTCATCAATTTTTTTAACGCCGTCTAGCCAACTTAACGGAAAGGACTCAATTGATATCAATTTTGAAAATTAAGGACCATTTTGATACACTTTAGAAAACGAGGACCCATCTGAAAAATTCGTACATGTCGAAAAGGATTAAACCTTTACTTTTTTAGTATAATAATGATAACCATATTAATATTATTCTAAATAAATACTCACACAAAATAAATCCTTTTACTATTAAATACATGATGCATCACGTACTGTAAAGCTATTACACAAAAAAATTATTATGAGTTCATCAAATATTTATAGAAATATTTATTATTAAGTGTCTTTGTAGAAAAAAATAATTATTATCTATTTAAACATGCAATAATTATGAAGGATAAAATAAACAACAGTATAAAAATATCCTAATGAATTATTCTATTCATTAACTAATTTATTCATTACGTAAACCTTAATCAGCATAAAAAAAAGGTTGAAATGTATCTACCATGAACATAAATCAAATTTAAAATAGGTGTTAAAGATCTGAATTGCCAGATTTCCACTAACAAATGTAACCTGTGTGAATATGTGTAACTTTTTACAATATTGATGAATCTATTGTCCAAAAAAAAAAGATGGCTAATAGTCATTCATTTGTATAATAATTACTTTGAAAAATATAAGTAGGGTTTGTTTTAATTGATTTATTAAAATTGAAAGAAAATAATTTTAGGGAGAAAACAGTGAGAGAAGGTTAATTACCCCACAACCAGTGTCCAGAGCAGTTCTAATGGAGCCGTCTCTGAGATTAATCAACTTTCCGATGTCCTCAATGTAGGCATCGGCGCCGTTGGGGAAGGTGGTTCCGCCACCGGGAAAAACGAAGCGCTCGCCCTCGAAGCGGATCCAGTTCTGCACGGCCTTCTCCACGGTGAGCTCACGGTGGGGGACGTTAGCGAACCACGCACGGTCTCTACTCGCGGGCCAGGGAAAGGGATTTCGATATCCATGAGGGGCAGGAACCCTACATTTCAAGGGCTCCTCGGGGCAGTGCCTCTCTCGGTATATCATTCTGTGCCGCTTGTACCCTAGAGACCGATGAGGATCCTGGCAGGGCGTGTACTCACTGAAGTTGGCGCTGCAGCGTGGGAACGTTCTAGAAGTCTGGGCAGTGAGGTGGTTGCACGATGCGGAGAGGTAGAGGGAGGCGGTGGTGAGGAGGGGCGCTCCTTGGTGGTACGCGGCGAGGAAGTAGGAGGCGATGCAGAGAAGAAGAAGGAGGATGAAGGTTGGCGTTTTTCTTACGTTGAAAATGGTGGGGGAAGAAGAATCAGTATTGGCCATCGCTATTTGGATTCTTGTAATGGAGAAGATGGTAATGATGTGCATTTATATATGCAAGCAAGCACAGTTAAAAACTATTTCATTCACTCTTTGTATGTATCTTTCTTTCTGACAGACAACTCAGGTCAGCTCATCTCCTCAGTTATTAAAATTATTTTCTCCTTATAAAGAATAATTAGTAATATTTATTATGAGTTTTTTTCATATCTTCTTGACTAAAATATATACTCTTTCAAAATCTACAATTTTTAATTTTTTTATTCACAATATACCTCTCAAAAAGAAAAAAAGAAAATCTATATTTTGATCCAATTTTTAGTTTTATAAAGTTTACTTTTCAATTTTCATCTTTTAACTGATTAAATTATTTTGTTAAATACTAAAAGAAATCACTAATACTTTTAGAGATTTTTGAATGGGTAATGATACACAGATTTTTCTTTTTACAATATTCACAGAATATATGTTATTCTTTTATAATACATCAATACAATAATAAATAAATAATAAAATAGTAAAAAATACACGTGTAAAATGTTACAAAATATTTTTTAACGAACACTTTGGCAATATTTTTTACTTCGAACTACTTGTTTATTCATACTTTAACTGTATACATAAGATTTATATGGTTAATTGAACTAAAATAAAACATAATCAATAGTATATTAAAATAATGAATTTTCAAATATTAAAATATAAGGATCGGAATCACCGTATCAGAGTTCAAAGGAAATTAAAATTAAATTTAATATATATTTTTCAATTGATATTTGAAATAATAGTAAATAAAATATTTACCGAAAAGCGTTTATTTAATAACTCTTGTTTGGTAAAGTAAATGGTTAATAACTGAGTAAAAAATATTCTTAGGAAAAATTTTATTATCTAGATTATTCTAGTAAAAAAAATGTTTGTTTATAAAATATGAGATTTTTATAACTTTAAGCGTAATATATTTTTTGTTTGGAAAGTTTTTATTTATTAAAATTGTATATATTGAATGTAACTAATTATTTTAGCATAAATAAAATATTGTGTAACATCTATCTTAAATGCAAACTGAAAATGTAAATACATTTATTACACAAGAAAATGAAAATTATTAATGCAAACTCTTATGAAATAAAATGTTTCACTACTTTCAATAATTTTGTTAAACATGAATCCAAATTATGTTAAAGAGAAATATTTATTACTCCACAAATATAAATTTAGTTCACCCACTTTTGTTTGATTGCTTTTTAAATATTGTGTTTATTAAAAAAGTATATAATTTTTTAAGTTAAAAATGATATTAATTGTTTTTTATTAATTATATATTTATTATATCATCAATCAATTATAAATTAGACAATGATCACATATAGATGATCACCCAATAGATCATTCAGTCATACATGAGATTGGATGATCAACTACACCTTTTGGATGACAAGTTGTTGATCTTAAACAAATCGTTTGGTGATACATCAAACTGAATGATCAACCAAACCATCCAAATGACAAGTCGTTGAGTTTGGACAATCACCTAACATATCATCTGATCTTACAATAAATTAAATTTAATCAAATCACCTAAAATGACAAGTTGTTGAGTTTAAATGGTCACCTAACAGATCATACAACAGACCGATCGGTTTGAACAATACCGATCGAATCAACTATAAAACCAGTTAACGATTAAAACGTATATTCATAATTGGCTCATAATTAGCTATCCTAATGAAAGATCAACTACAATATTTATAAATATATATTTGAGGTAAGAATATAAATTACATATTAATTATAACATTGTTATTTGTTTTAATTAATCTTATTTTGGCATGTATCTTAGTACCATCTAAACAATTTAGACACATAAAAAAGTTCTCAACGGTTAAAAAATTGAAATGAGACAACAAGAATCAAATAGTTAACTTTAATTTTAAACCCAAAACATTTACCATGTGCTAATTTTTAATTAATTACTTTATATCTATATATTTATTGTAACATCGGTGTGAAAATAAAAAATAAAAATTTTATAAGATTTTATTAAAGTAAAAAATAAAAGGTATTATATTTTTTGGTCATTAAAGTAAACCTGACATTTTGAGACAGAGGGAAATGGATGCTTTGGTACTGGCACTGGAATCACAGAATCTCATGGAAGTCCAATTAAATTCAAGAGTTTCATATCTAACGCGTCAATGGCATTATTTATGAAAAATTAGACTCATGTGAATTTGAGGGAGTGAATTTAAAAGGATTTGAAGATAAATTTTTTATTGTTTATTTTAGTGAATTTGGAAGTAAATGAGAGTGAATTTAGAAATAATTTTTTTTAATTTGTCACGTCAATACAATTCTATACTAATTCTTACAAATTTTATTTTCAAATTCACTCTTATTTACCTTTAAATTCACATAAATAAACGACAAAAAAATTTATCTTCAAATCCTCTCAAATTCCCTCAAATCCACTCGAAAGAACAAAGACTTAATAAGTTTAATTTGTATCAATCCTCTCATTAGTACCAAGCATCACACGACTGGCTCAGTTTTACCTGAGTTGTGAAACGGTGGTTCAGAGGGGAGTCACAGACGTTGAAAACAAGAAAAAGGTCTGCGTTTGTAAATGATAACAAAAATTAAACTAAATATAAACTAAGTTTAAAATTAAATTAAATATATAAAAAAAAATTTTAAAATGTGAACATTAAAACTTTTTTTATAAAAATAAACTAATTTTATTATATATAATATTTTAGTATTAATTGTTTTAATCAATTAAAATTATTATATCACTTGTTACGGTTAAAGATTGACACTTTCTTCGCAAATCTTTGCATCTTTGCAGTGAAAGTTAAATAAGAATTACATTCGCGTTTGTGTTTTCAGCTTTAAAATTATCAATTTTATAGTATTTTGTAGTCTTTTATCTTTGCATATCTTAGAAACAAATAAAGCATAAAGACTTTGTTTTTTTAAGATTATTTGAGGGGTAATGAATAAGGATGACAATGGATTAGATTAGAAACTATGAGTGTTTATTCATTATTTGATTTGTAATAAAAATTTAATCCATTACTTGCATGTTATCCATCAAATACTTGTTTAAAAGGTATGTGTAAAATGCCAAAAATACAGTATAAAAACTATATAAGGGAATAATCACATATTAATAATATTCCAGATCAGTCTTACAAAAGATGAGACGTACGCTCATGGCTGAACGACCTTACAAGATAACGGGGAAATTAAAACTGTATAAATATGCAATCTAGACCGAACAGTTTACAGAAGATGTACCAAACGGTCATACAAAAAAAAAAGAAAACAACATATGACCGAATGGTTATCACACAAAAAAAACTAACTTCTGACCGAACGACTCTACTTTTCGGTCTTAACTTCTACCTCCACCAAACTTTCTTCTTCCAGCGTCTCTTCCAGCAAAGCTTCTCCTTCTGCTCACATCCACACGGATGATCATTGCAACAGAAGGACAACCACCGAACGTACAAAACGGACAAGACAGTAAATATGGTAAGCTTATGTAATTTAATTTAATTATCAACATATATCTCACTCAATCAATTTAAACAAGATAACTCATTAACTCTTTCATGCAAAGCCTAATACTAGACTCTGACTGTCCGGACTGTATGAATTCTGTGTAGCTACGACGTTCGTGCACCCGGGTGATGTAGTAACTGGGATACCCTCAACAGCTGCCACCCGAGGTTAGTCCGTTTCGTCCAAATTAACCATAAGGACTAGAACCTCCTACCATTCCCACACATGACTTACCCTTCTCTACGTGAGAAACAAGTAATCACGGAATATCAGGATGAACCGCTAGCTTAGCATGCCCACATTCATACTTTACCAATTCAAATATACATTCATGAGATATTCCTTCCCGGAATGCTCGTTCATAACCAAAGTCATTTCATCCATATCATATTCCATCATCTTTCATTATTAAAACCTCAACTAAACCAATTTGAATAAAGATCCCTTAGGATACCAAATACCGAACGTTAGTTTTTAATCCAGAACAAGACCGAACACTTGGAGTGAGACCGAGATGTCTCTGATTCAAAACAAATCAAATCAAGAGAGTTACTCACTGGTTGTGAAAGGAACCGAATACAATAATACTTTTCAGAGACTAATATAATCGAACGTTATTTACCAAGTGAGCCAATTTAATGAACTGACTCTTGAGAGTCCAAACCGAACACCGTAAAGCCTAGGCCAAGTACTAAGACTCTAGGCCGAAACCAATGGAGACAGACACTGTAGGACATCAAATAATAGTACTTGACGGAATCATATGAAGAAACCGAACGTTAATAAATACTTAGCTTCTTAATGAGTTAAACATCAAGAAAACCGAATGCTAGTCGAAGACCGAGCACTGTAGAGAGCGAACACTGTTGAGTTTGGACGAACGCTCTTATTATCAAGATAGATTACGGAAAGGAGAACGAGTGCCTGGTGTAAGACCTAATACTTACTTAGTACAAGCGCTTGGTATAAGACCGAGCACTACTTAGTATTATAGAATAAAGGCTTGATAAATATAAGATATCTTTTAAGTAGTGTTCAAGACAAACAATATATATACAAATACATATAGATATACTTAAGTTTATAACAGAATACCAAGGAACGAATATCCTTGGTTGAACGCTTATATACAAATATTACTAAACGAAAACGCTCGGTCCTCAACTGGAATTCCATCAAATGAAAGAATCCAGTTCCAACCGAGTCCACAAGAAAACCGAACGGTCAAAGACCTTCAGTGACGAACATCAATTTTCATATGGAATCACATACTTAGAATTCTTTATATCAATTCATTTCTCAACATCTATCTTCATAATTTCATACATCCATATCATAGTAAATATTCATACTTTATACAGTCAAAACATAGCAACAATCATATTTCATATTCATTCAGCAAATCAACGAACATGTATCCATTCAAAACGAACATAAAATCAAATTATATAAGCTTCCCTTACCTCTAAGCGTGACCGAACGTTCACAATTTGAACAGAGTAGCTCACCACCAATTTCTTAAAAGACTACGATCACGATTTACGAAACTAACCAAATGAAAGACCAGAAAAACGTTCAGAAATGGGTTAAGGAACTCATATAACCGAAAACTGAGTTTGCATGTACAGAAAAACCACTCGGCTGAGAGAGATTAACTTACCAGTCCAGAATCCGAAACTGATCGGTTCAAACGAACGCCCTCAACGCTGAGAGTGTTCAGACGATGTCTGAGTGGTGATCAGAAGAAGAAAAGATTAAGATTTCTTAGAGAGAAGTAGGGGGGTTTTAGAGAGAAGGAAGAGAAAATGAAAGTTCAGAACTTTTGGGAAAGAAGGATGCATGCAGAAGTGGCTTGCATTTTTGAAAACTTTGAGTTTTGCTTCTACCGTCAAAACCGAACGTCCAATCTGCATCACATACCTGTCTTTTATTATATGATTTTCGGATCTCTTGCCTTGACACATGTAATCCACTAAGATAAGGTTTTGAGTAAATTTTAAGGGGTCTCACAATATGTGAACTAATTGTCATACTGATAATACTACAATATTAATAAAATGTTGATGAATATTTACTATAAAATGTATACATCATATATTTATAACATTTTTTCAAAACAAATAAAGATAACAGTAATAATAAATATAATTAATTCTAATAAAGTATAAAGTAATACTACAATCTGAAGAACAAAATGGCACTAGGGTAAAAATTACACATGCAGAATAATAATTATTGAAATATTAAAAATTAAAAATAATATTATAAAAAAGTATACTTAAAGATGTAAGGATTTCAAATTGAAAATAAAAACAAACTTTAAGTAACTCGTGAAAATAAAGTTTCAAAAAAGTAAATTTATCATGAATTATGGAATTGATCTTAAAATTCAAAACGCCCAAAACAAAAAAATAATTATATCTTTATAACGTAAGGGTAAGATAGGAATATACGTGTAAATTATTTTATTACATATTGAGACTGATAGTTGAAATTTCTAGTACATCAGTTACTTCCTGTGAGGGTTTTAGGCACAAACACAGGTTTAAGCTTAGAGAAAAGGGTATCTTTCATTCTCTGCCCACCATGGCCGACGAAGACTATGATGACATGGACATGGGGTTCTCTTTCTTTCTCTCTACTTTACTGTCTCACTCATCTGCACTCACGGACTAACTAGGGTTTTACCAAATCAATTTGTGTATTGAAATTAGGGTTTATGGTAAACTGTAGTAGTTTTTTTTTTTTTTTAATATTCAAGCGACATAAAAGCTTTTCAAATGCTCATCTGTGGTGTTTGATGATCACATTTGTCTTTTTCTTCCAAGACTCTGCCAAGAAATTATGTTTCGTGCTTCGATTGCAGACATAGAGTTTGTTTTGTAATCTATATATTTCTATTGAATGATTTTTCATTGATTAAAGTGTGCTCATACAGGTACGAGGATGAGCCACCAGAGCCTGAGATTGAGGTAAATAATTCTGTCTTGTGTCCTTGTTGTATTATTCAACTGATATATGCTCTGGGATGAATTAATGGAATTATTGACTGGTGGGATGATTGATTTGCAGGAAGGTGCGGAGGAGGATTTGGAAAACAAAAATGACGAATTAACTGGAGATCCTATTGACACTGAGGATAAGGAAGAGGAACAAGTGGACCGCCCTCGAAAGACCTCGAAATATATGACTAAGTACGAGCGTGCTAGGATTTTGGGCACCCGAGCTCTTCAAATCAGGTTTGGTTCAGGACTTTGTTAGCTTAAGATTATGCTTATTAATTATTTCTAACATGTTACAATTCTTCTGGCTGAACAGTATGAATGCACCTGTCATGGTCGAATTGGAGGGGGAAACTGATCCACTTGAGGTATCTTCTTTTTTCCTTTGCAATTTGATAACTTGTTTTGGTTAAGTTATTGTTTTTCAGCTCACTGATTATTTCATTGCTGAACTTGTAGTTTTGAATTTTCAAATGTACGTCAGTTTGACCTTATTTTCTTACCAAATATCTGGATCCTTGATTGAATGGTGTTCTTGAAATTTGGTTTATACGGAACCCTGCAGTTGCACAGATGTGCTGCATGAATAACAGAATAAATTATGCCCTTTGAAGTTGTAATATATTCTTTTTAATTTATATTTAATAGATATTCCTAACCTGGGAAGAACAATTTACATGGGAAGTATTATAGTTATAACTTTTTAATCTGCTTGTTGATTACTTTCCCCCATTATAGCTTGCCTTTCTTTGCCTCTAGCTCCCTTTAAGAAAAAGTTATCGGTGCTGGGCATAACTGAGATTGGTTTGTTATTTAGTTTGACAACAACATACCCTTTTTAGTATTTGGTTATTTAGTTTAAGTATTTATTAAGTCTCTGCCTGCACAATATCTACTTCCGGCGCTAAACTATTAACCTAAACTGACTAGTAATACGAACTGATTCAGTCTTACAATATTGAATCAGTCATATGTTCATTTAGGATTTTACATAGTCTCCTTTAGACGATAGTGTACTGTGGCAGTGAAGTTTTTTATTCTCAAGTTTTTTTTGAATCAGTCTTACATAGTGAAGAGTGCACTGTGCACACCATTCTAGAAATAAGTTGATTACTTATTGGGCAATTTACTTACCATCAATATACATTGAGCTTTTTCTTTTCATGCCAATTATCCCAAATGTTTGATTCATGCGCTATACATGTTTTGTTTGTAAGCTCTGTTATATAACATGTAACATCGTGTTCTCCAATATGTTAGATTGCTATGAAGGAACTCCGTGAGCGAAAAATACCCTTTACAATCCGGCGTTACTTGCCTGATGGAAGGTAGATACTGTCCATTATACAAGTTAGGTAGTCCCATTTATGCCATACTTACTATTATTGTTTTTCACAATTTCTGCAGCTACGAGGATTGGGGAGTTGATGAACTGATCGTGGAAGACTCCTGGAAGAGGCAAGTAGGTGGTGATTAATGGTTCAACTGACATGCGTGGAGAGGAGTAACATAGAATAGATTTTGTGCCCTCGTAACTGTTATATTTGATTTCACAAGTTTGATAGTTGATACTGATCTAGGATCCCCCCACCTTAAAAAACTTGGTTATGCTTATAAAGATGTATTAGTTTCTGGGTTCCTGCTGTTTGTGCTTTTAAGCTTAGTTCTAACTTGTACAAGGGACAGTTGTGTTATAGTGTTGCTTGGTTGATAAAACGGAACAATGTTTGTCTAATCTACTACTAGAACGATTAGGTTGTGTGGATTTGGATATTTCCATTAACACCTATATAATCCGAAGTAACAGACAAATGTGGAGGAAAGAGTTTACTTTTCTTAAAGGCTAAAACAGTAATATTCTAACAGAATATTAAATTTAGTATAGAAAGCAAATGATGAAATGTAGTTGGGGTAGAAACCAACAACTGATGTATTTTATTTTGCAGAGGATTTTGGGCTTTTGGGCCGTTATTATGGACTATGCCCTGAATCAGAAATAACAATGGGAGATTTCTCTTGCATCTCCAATCATTTTTCCCTGCACCTCCAACTTTTTTACCTTTTTTCTCTCTCTGCACAAATTAAAAATCCTAACCCTGCACCTAATCTCTTCTCTTCTCTTGTGTTGTTGTCTTTCCTTCATCTCTCTCAAACTCTCCTGCATCTCTCCATCTCTCTCAATCTTTTGCACTCATCTTGATTTTGCATCTCTCCAGAACTCATTTTCATCTCTCTCATATATGTGGATGTTGTTTCATATATGTGGACGTTGTTTCTTGGTTGTTCCATCTCACACATCACCATTGTTTCTTGTTCTTGCGTGACAAGTTAGTGACGTTGAGGTATTAAATGAATTTTGAAATTTGTTTTAGATTTCAAAATTTGTTTTTGGATTTTGAAATTTTATTTTTGTTTTTAAGTAGGTTTTGAAATTATTTGAAGTTTTTAGCCTTGTTTATATTTTTTTTTATAAATTACTAATAAATATTTTAGAAAGTTAGAGATGGAAGGAGAAATGATTGGAGGTGTAAAGAGAAACCTTCGTAACAATGGTATTAGGCAAACAAAACATTAGTGTTCGGCTTAATTTTTTTATAACAGAACCGATGGTGTGATGTTACTCCCCACACGGGGCTGATGGATTGGGACGAATTCATCTCAATTCCTATTTAATGCACTTTTTAAGAATATTTTTTATTTATTTATCCATGAACATAATCTCATCAAAATTTCGATTATATGCAACATAAGATCGAATTAATATAATTTGTTGTCCCAGTATATTATTTATAGCATTGCATATAACTAAATGAAATAATTTAAGCTATCTAAATTAAAATTAAATTATATTGTAAAGAAATAATATTAACTATAATATCTTATTATGTAAACATAAATTAGATTAAGAAATATTATTAGTATGTAATTATTTTAAAATGAATTTATAAAGAATATATAATACAATAGCAGGTTAACACATCTCAAACTATAGCTTAAATTTAGCTTCAGAATATACATAAACTAATTCTAAAACTTGAATTCATGATGATTAACTTCACACAGATGCATATTCCGTCTTCTACAAGTGGATGGTTAAAGTATGACTATTTTTATGTGAAAATGGAATAAAGACAAGGGTTATGTAAGGTGGTCGTGCACCGTCGGTGCTGTTGACAACGGTTGGATCATGCATGTTGGCACAAACATTTTAAATATTAACTAAATATTAAAATAGTTCATCGAGTAATCATAATGAGTGAGTTGTTTAAAACTGAAGACAACCCATGAAGATACACGTGACAAATGTTGAAACATCTTAGTCAAAGCAAATGCCTACTGCCAGGCAACATTGCAACAGCTATCATGCTCACAAAAGTCTGAACTTAAGGGGTTTATCGATTTCTTTCACATTTTATGAACATTTTTTTTTCAATATTTACGAAAACAATAAACTTACATTGTAATTGTTGGCGTTTTAGTATACGATTTAATTTCTTTTTATATATTTAATTACTGTGTCATGCATGGCCTTGAACCTCTTCACCCACAAAGTCATTGTGATAAGTCAACTGCAAAAATATCTTTTCCCAGTGACAGAATTGTATACAGGGTAGGATAAAGGTATAACAAAATGTCACAATTATCTTAATTTCAGTTTTGAGGAATTCAGCCATACCCTTTGTCTTCTGTATACGAACAGAGCTAGATATTATTTATTGAGGATAAAGATTCCTGAAATAAATTTTAAGACACAGAAATGAAGATCATGGAAGAATAGGTCGTTGGCCCAGAGGTAGAATAAAAGCATCAAGCTGGTGAAAGAATGATACTTCAAAGGTTGGAGCAATATTACAGGTTTTAGAGGATAACATTGCTTCTGAATCCAGATATTTATTGTTAGAAACATGCTGCAATTAACTGTTTATTTAAGTTGAGTCCTTTTTCTTCCAAATCCTTTTCGTAAAATTTTTATGGACGCAATTTTCAAAGAAACAAATTGAAGATACATGCTTAATACAATTAAATTTTGAAGAATATGTTTTTCGTATAAGCTATTCCAATCTTTCAATGACTACGACTAATTACATATTATGACCCGATAGCTAATAATTAATAGCAACCAAAATGATATATTCTGATTTATGTTTGTTTGGCTTTTATTGGTTGAGTTCGAATTTAATGTGCATCTCCGTATACATGCATTCTTCTATTAATTAAAGAAAATGCATTCTCATAAACAAAAGCCACACGATGTTTAAGAAGCAATGCTCAAATTTATTGTAGAGGAATGCTGTCAGTTTTGAAAACGGCGCATTTTTAGTATTACCAAACCGTCGAGGTTTTGTTGATGTTTTTGTTTATTATTGCTTGAGATGACAATTAACCAATGAAGTCTACTAACATGCATTATGCTACTGTGTTTACACTATTTTCTTTTTGTGGTTTGAAAATGAACAAAAGCCAACGTGTGCGAACAGTTGATATTGCTGTCATATTTTGATTCATTTGATTTTTTCTAAGAAACAGGTATCACCTAAGTGGAAGTTAACAAAATAGTACTGATACATGTTCGGATAAACTTTTTTTCATAAACTCTCCTATCAAAAGAATTTTAGAAGAATAAAGATAAATTAATTTTTCTAAAGACAGTCTCCTTGTCAAATAAACAAATAATAAGAATTATATCAGAAAGCTTTTTCCAATTACTTGAACAGTAGTCTATAACCTTAATTTATGAAACAATCTATCAAATTTGAGAGAAATATGCGTTTATTTTCCGGAAAACCAGAGTCGTGTTTCTAGCCTGATTCTTATTTTCTCATTTATATTCCCTAAATGCAGGTAACCGTACCTTCAAAAATAGTTATTTCTGAGGATTTTCTATTTGGATATGCATTTCAGGGATGCTATCAGGAAAAAAAAATCGATAGTTCAAATATTAAGTAATTTGGCTGAACTTAATTATGAAAAGGATGCAATGATACATGTACGACCAACTTGTTTTACACAAATAATCAATTCTTCTTGTACACATGTTTCGATATAAAATATTTTGTTGACATTAATTTAGACAAAAATTCTAATTTTATATTAAGTTTATCAAAACTAATTGTCCAAACTTGAAAAGAAACAGATAGATTTTGTCAAAATCCATCAAACTTTGAAATATGGGAAAGTTACCGGTTGATGGGTTAGTGGTATTGTAATAGCATGACAAGAACAGTTCTTTCACATTTGCTTCCGGTGATTAAACGCATTAGTCATGATTTGGTTAATATGTAGATGCCAATTCCATGGACATAGCTAGAGACGGTGTTCTTAGATTTCATTAAGGAGACATAATCATCATTAGAGAATGCAAATAGATTGTGTTGTGGTTTGAAAAAGTTTATGTTTTGTTGGACACAGCTCTTTTACCTTATAAAAGGAGTGCGATAAAGCATGAAAAGGATCTTTTGACTTAAGGGACACTATTGATGTTTGAGTTCAATGCTGGTGTTAATTACATGTGTTAGAAAATCAAAAGGAAAATTTAACATGTTGGTCTGCCCCCACAGTTCCATTAATAAATAGTTAGGAGGACCACATGTGGAAGGGTCAACATCGATGACTATTCACTGTCCAATATTGTTATCCTTTAGTTTAAGATTTAAGTGATAGTTTTGGTTCCATGTGCATTATTTTATGTTAATTGATTTGGTAATCCATTCTTCTAAACGAAGAAAATTGATCATATAAAATCTATGAAAGAAAATTATATGATACACGTGGTGCTGGTGCCTTATAAAATAGTCCCTAATTAGAAAATAGAAAGCGTAACCACGTGATTCTCCATTTGCCAGCTACCATCACGATCAACATCATCTCAACTTGTAATTTATGTTATGGACATGACAACAAACCAAATCTTTTTTAAATTGCATAGACTTTAGAAAACAGGGTAAGTGGATCATGCTTCAATCTTTGATATTAAATGGGTTTTAATATCTCCAACCACTGGTTCGGAAGAAACATTTATGTGGGTTAAGGAAAAGAATCTTGTAACCTTCGTTGGAAATAAGGAGAGGGAAGAATGTTCTCAAAGTTTAATATTGTTGCTCTTTTTCTCTGGAGGATTTTGGAATACTGAATTTTTAAGCTTAACTCAACCCCACAAAACCGGCTTGTAGGGTGAGGTTTGCACCCACTTATAAATTAAGAATTGGCATTATCTCTAGTCGATGTAGGACTTCCAACACACCCCCTTCACGCTAAGGTATAGACATCTCGTGCGTGATAGTAGAAATTGGGTGGTCCGATAACAGTCCGATAGCGGGTGAAATAGAAAAGTAGAATGCCCACTTAGAACTCGCTAGGATAGACTATATGGCTCTGATTCCATGTTAGAAGGTGAGTTTTAAGCCTAACTCAACCCATAAAACCGGCTTGTAGGGTGAGGTTTGCACCAAATTATAAACTATGAATTGGTCTTATCTCTAGTAATCACATTCTATTCTTCTATTCTACCTGCAATCGGACCGTTATCGGACCACCCAATTTCTACTATCACGTACGAGATGTCTATACTTCGGCCTGAAAGGGGTGTGTTGGAAGTGTCACATTGACTAGAGATAAGGCTAATTCTTAGTTTATAAGTGGGTGCAAACCTCATCTTATAAGTTGGTTTTATGGGGTTGAGTTAGACTTAAAATCCACTTTTAATTTTGCAAGTAATAAAATGAGTAACAATGTACTTTGATAAGAAAGAAGATGTCGAATTTCCTATGTTATGTCTTAACATATGTGAAAATTTAGTTACTTTGTTTACATCATGTGTTCACAATTTTATTAGTATTTGATATAATACTAAAAATTAAAAAATGAGATCTATTAACAATACAATATTTATATTTTGTAATTCCGTTTGAACTGGGAGAAATTCTTTTCTCTTGGAAAGACTTTCTGGGTTTCCTCGATATCAGAACTTTTGAAATCTGAAAAAAAAAACACTGATAAATGTCAATATCTGGCTTAAGAACAGAACAAAAAAGCATTTGAGAAATGACAAACATGGAAAAAGAAAAAGAGAAAAAAAACACACGTGACTGTTAAATTGAAATACTGGTAGCCATATTCGCCTAATATTTAATCTATCAATTATTGTCTGTGGTGCTTATAAAATCCTTTCAGTCGTTATATAAGAACAGAAACTTATACAGTGGTTTAGAATTATTCTTAAACTTTATTTTTCTAACATCTTTTCATTTGGTTGATTTAAATATTTCAATTCTGATGGAGCTTTAAAGTCCTGATTAAAATAATTAATACGTGGATCTTATAATGAATATTTCAATTTGTCTAATTGTTTGTCGGAAACAACTTCAAAAAAGACACCACCATGCTTAATCACCCCACTTTAATGTGATTAATTTTAATAAAAAAACATTATCCATGCAACAAAAATACACCATTTTTCTGTTTTTCTCATTCATATAATCATGCTTTAGCCATCATACTACTGCTTATTTGTTCGGTAATTAATTATCTTAGTGATTTAATCCTTCAAAGATATAAAAATAACATTAAAACAGAAAAAAAGTATTCTGTCTACCAAAACAAAGGTGGAAAACAAAATTAAAGCTTTGTTATCATCATCATGTGACAACAATGATAGTTCAATGCTTAATCATCTCCCACAGATTATATTCTAACACGTACCCACAGAAACTAGTTTCTCACTCAATTTTTTTACCCACAAATAATTGCATATATGTTTTAAACAACATAAAGTGATAATTTAACTTGAAAAGCAAGTAAGAATTAAGATTTTAATTAAGTGGTACTATATATGTGATGGGTCTTGATTAGCTTCGTCTATGATCTTTTTCATCCAAGACTTATCCTCTATTCCTCTATCAATTCAGTTTCAAGTAGGAAACGGTTGATTTGGAAATTATAAAACATAGGATTAGAAGCTTTTCAACAATAAATTTTTCAATTTTACTTATTTTATTATTGTAAATAAATCAGAATAATTCCTTCCATCAAAGTGATCAACATGTTATGAATGTGTCATTTAGGTACAAATCTTTCTCTTTCAAGAAAATATCAAATTCCTTATTTACAAATATTCCTAAAGTTAGTTTTGTAATTTATGTCAAATGTATACATTAATTTAACATCTGAACATAATACTTTTGAAAAGTTTAACTTTTGTACCTACTAAACAATCTTTTACACCTTTTTCTTTCAAGATGCTGAAAGTTGAGAACAAAAAAGATTAAAAAAATGAAAAAACAAAGAACAAAAATTTAATAAACATGAAAAAAAATGAAATCGTGTTAAATTTTGATGCAAAACAAGAGAAAACTTATGGAAAAAATTGATGATCCGTTATATCATAAGACTTTATGAATTACATTGTTAGAATTAATAAAATGTTTATGATGTAATTGATTATGTTTGGAATATATAGGTTATATTTTAAGAGATTACATAAACTAACATATCTTTTATATATATTATTTTTAATAATTATAAATATTTTATTAATATAAAAATAATTTGAGGTATACATATGTTAAAAAGTGGGTTTAAAGCCTAACTCAACTCTTATGTGGAACTTTCAACACACTCCCCCTTCACGTCGAGATATAGACATATCGAGCGTGATAGTAGAAATTAATGGGATGATCCAATAGAGGCCCGATAATGGTGGAAACAGAAATGCTTACATAGAACTCGTTATGATAGGCTTTAACCATGATTTTGATACCATATTAGAAAGTGAGTTTTAAGCCTAACTCAACCCACAAAACCAACTTGTAAGGTGAGGTTTGCACCTCACTTGTATATTATAGTTTGGCCTTATCTCTAGTCGATGTGGGACTTCCAACACATCCCCTTCAAGCCCATGTATATACATCTCGAGCGTGATTGTAGAAATTAGGTAGTCCGATGATGGCCCGACAACGGGTGAAATAGAAATGGCAAAAAAAAAATATTGTTAAAATAGGCCCCAACCATGGCTTTGATACCATATTAAAAAGTGGATTTTAAGCCTAATTCAACTTCACAAAACCGACTTGTGTGGTGAGGTTTGCACATCACTTATATATATTATAAATATTATAAATTGATCTTTTCTATAGTCGATGTGAGACTTCCAACACATTTCTTCACATCGAAGTATAGACATCTCATGCGTGAGAGTAAAAATTAATGGAAAAGTTCGATAACGACGGACAACGGGTGAAATAGAAATAATTTGAGGCATACATATCCAAAACAATATCTATAACACGACATGAAGCTGGAAATGGTGAACTTGGGAAGCTGTACCGCAATTCATGCGCAATTATCTTAAGTGGATGAATGAGGTTGACTTTAGTCTCTTTGATAAAGAGGATGCAAGATAATTAATTATTTAATTTAGAAAAGAAGGAAAAAATTTATCGCTGAAATTTATTTTATAATTTTATGAAATCAATTAAATCACACCTCTTCATCTTTTTTCTATTTTATTTTATCAAACAATTAAATATTTTATTTTATTTCTTATTTTTTCTATTTTTTTATTATTTGTATTACTTTTCTCTAAATCAAGCAAATCCTAGGTTTAAGTAGAGTTTGTATGGCATAATTAATAGAGATGACAAGAAGCCTTGACGCTAAATAAAAAAATATTCTTAAAGTGTAATTTAAATAAAATTATATTATGGAATTAGTTTTCATAAAATCAAACTTAATAACTTGTACAATACACTATAAATCTAAATAAAGTTAATTTGTCATAAAATAAGTTTGATTTCATAGGTTCAAACAAGAATCTAAATCCATAAAATAAAAAAGTTTCAATGTTAAATTATTTTCATCCATATCTTTATTTGAATAAATTTATTCAAAAATAAATAAATAAAAATTAATAACAATCAATAACACAATAACTATATGTATCCGTTTTCTTAACGAATAAAGAATAAAAAAATATATATACTTACTATTAACATATATTTATTATAAACAACCCTTTAATATCCGACGAATTTTTTTTAATCCAATTGATAAACGTTGCCTCAACAATTTAGTTATATTAGCGAAGCTCTACTCACGTATGACGACGTATCATTGCAATAACATAGGTAGCCCCACACACATAGGAAGAAAAAACTTTTACACTTATTAGGAGAATTAATAATTAGATAAATAATAAGAGTTATGCATTTATATTGAGAAAGAAAGACAGAAAAAGGATCAAGGTTATTTTCAATGTTCCTATTACTTTTAGTTTTTAATATATGTTTTTTAATCATTTTAGGTATCTTCCACAGAAGCAATTCATACATGTAATATAAAATTTTATAGTGTCACATCGTTATTAAATATTTTACACTAATTTTACTCTAGTAAAAGAAATTCTAAAATTTCTTAAACAATTCGAAATTTTATATTTTTAATTCAGACTTAATTATAATAAAATTTATTGTTCCAATGATTATGATATATATATATATATGGGTTTGCTAACGCGCGTACATCTGTTTTTCAGTTGGTATATTTTAGTAATGTGTACCGAATTTTAATAGACAAAAATATCCTTATATACCATGGATTATAAGTTTTAAAGTTAAGGGTATTTTAATAATTTTCATTCTCAAAATTAAAAAAAAAAGTCCCAAACCCTTACTCACCTCTCTCATTCCTCTCAACCCTTTCTCTTTCATCTTTCTCACTCCAATCTTTTCTCTGTCATCCCTACTATAGCCCCAATTGAAAAAATCAGAAACACTTGCCTTTAAACAATCTTACAAAAGAATGATTTTATAATGAGTTTTCATCTTATAATTTTTGTCTTATCTAATTTTATCCAATTTTCACAAGCATAAAAGAATTGGTAATTGACCTAAACAATTTCTTACAAAAAATGATTTTATAATGAGTTTTTATTTTATAATTTTTGTCTTATCTAATTTTCACAAGCATAATGACATCAAAAGAATTGGTAATTGTCCTGGAAAAAATCAGAAACACTCGTTGTTAAACAATTTCTTACAAAAAAATGACTTTATAATGAGTTTTCATTTTATAATTTTTGTCGTATATAATTTTATCTAATTTTCACAAGCATAATGACATCTGAAAGAATTGGTAATTGGCCTGGATGGTTTTTTTAGAGATGATGATTCAACATATGCAGATGATGAAATTAGAGAGATTATTGAAGATGGTAAAATTGAAGAGATCTTGAATGAACATTTGCCTAAAGGTGAATATGTCAATGACTCAACTCTTAGTAGGGATGACAGAGAAAATGTTGGAGTGGAGAGATGTAAGAGAAAGGATTGAGAGGAATGAGAGAGGTGAGTAAGGGTTTGGGGGGTTTCTTTTTTTTTTTTTTAAGTTTTGAGAATGAAAATTATTAAAATACCCTTAACCTTAAAACTTAGAATTTATGATATATAAGGGTATTTTTGTCTACTAAAATCCGGTACACATTGCTAAAATGTACCAACTGAAAAACAAACGTACGCGCGTTAGCAAACCCCATATATATATATATATATATATATATATATATATATATATATATATATATATATATATATATATTTAAAATGAGTTGCTTGAAGTTGATTGGAAAAGAAATTGAGAAATTTTTAAGACAACTTTGCAGTGTTACATAGGACCACGTTAATGGAAGAGTGGCTTAAAACAACCCAAAAGCATCTCTCACATTATGAAATCTACCTTGAATTATTTGTTTGGTTTTTAATAGATTGTATAATAATGTCTCATTTTGTCCCCTTCATTCTGTTAATGTAACACCCAGTAATTATATTATTTATATGTATTTTTAAAAATAGTTACTATTAAACAAAAAATTGGGATATGATGGTTAATTATAGTTTTCTTTTGTAGTCAACATGCACAAACACTTATTTTGTATCCAATGCATAAATGAAATAATAAATTTTATTTGTAAGAAACCGTACAACAAGAAGAGGTTATATCTGTGCAGTTACAAAAACAAATCGTACTTTCTTAAAATGAAGTGTCCATGCCTTAAAAAAAGGTACATGCAGTGAGTAAAGAAATAATAAAAAGCATATGATAGATAAAAAAAGAAGTCAAATTTAAATATAAAATGATCCGATTAGATAATTATCATATAATATTTATGACTATAATATAATTGGGAATTATTGAAGGAAATAATAATTAATGGTTGAGGATCATAACATGAGTATGAAATATTGTTTTTAAGCCACTTGTATAATTATTATATGCATATGGAAGTACGAATATTTGATTTCTGAAGGATTATGCTTCATTTATATCCATGTGAATTAGTGGAATCGAAGAGCTCGATATGATGATGCGATATTTTGATAAACAGTTGTAAAACATAATATTATAAAAATGCAAAAAAGTGTTAAGAAAATGAAGAGTAGACGTGGAAGCAAATTATAGGCGCGTGATCCCACACGTGACGAAAAGAAGTGAGAAAATTAGAAAAAAAAAAGTTGTCGAAACAATGTCCATGCACACTCTGTCCACGTCCCCTTCGTTAGAAATTCCTTTCTTAGTTGGAACGCTGAAGATTTACGGGACACGAAGAATTTCACTTTATCCCTTTTCCCTCACACGCACACACGCGCACCATTTTTAAAACCAGAAACCTAATGGTGCCTTTGTCACTCCTTTCTCCTTAATCCACACCATCAAAATATGGAAGAATTTGCACCTTCTTCATCATCACTCTTTTTTTCTCCTTCAATCTCGCACCTGCTTTATCTCCTCCTTCTTTACCTGTAAACAACTTTTACAGTTTAACACAACAACAAACCCTCTTCTTTTTGTATATATTTATTTTCCTTTTCTGTGATGGGGGCTGCTGTTTCTTCACCCGATAGAGCTGTAGACGAAGAAGGGTCTGATTCTCATCCATCAAGACCGGGTCTTGCTGATATCCCAGAGAGTTGCATCTCCTCCTTGCTCATGAATCTTGATCCACCAGATATATGCAAATTGGCAAGGGTGAATAGGGCCTTTCACCGAGCTTCCTCGGCTGATTTTGTGTGGGAATCAAAGCTGCCACCAAGTTACAAGTTTCTTGCTAATAAAGTTCTTGGCGAACAAAATATTGCTACTATGACAAAGAAAGAGATTTATGCAAAACTTAGCCTACCCAATCGTTTTGATGGCGGCGCCAAAGTAAGTCGATTACTTAATTAAATCTCATGCTATGCTATGGATCCATGTTCTTCATTAGTAACTATTACTTTATCATTCTTGATGGTTTTTTGTTGGTTCGGTTGTGATGATTGTTGTAGGAAGTTTGGTTGGACAAATGTAGTGGACTGGTTTGTTTGTTCATGTCATCCAAGTCCTTGAAGATTACAGGAATAGATGACAGAAGATACTGGAATTATATTCCGACCGAAGAATCCAGGTGAGGGATGAATAGATATTTTAATTGGTTTGATGTTTCTTTGACTTTTACATGATTTTGAGCCTGTTCTTTTCTCTCTCTTCTGTTTGTTCTTGATTTACGTTGAAACATGGATTGAAAACTGAGGTCTAGAAATGTTTGTGGTCAAATCGTGTGTCCTGACCCTGACCTGGCCACCCTTCGGTTGTCTGCTTTCCCCTACAATTGCTTCTGTTTTAAGAAAAATTATTAGCTCCTTCAAAAGTATTTTCCTTATTTTGCTTGTTTAATTTAGTCTACAAATTTGGATATTTTGTTTCTTATTTTCATGGCACGACCAATTGCAAGCTTTATAGCTTGAGGATATTAACAACATATTTTTTAATAAAAACAAAGCACTTACTATATTAAAAAATAAATCCCAGTTAATATTTTTGTTTTGTTAAACTAGCCATTGATATTTCAATTATGATAAATTCTCTTCTCGCAAACTAAGTCAGATTAATGTGGTTTGAAGGTATTAAGTTTATTAAGTGTGACCACTCATTATTATAAATGAGACGTCTTTTACCACCGTGGAAAAACAACTCTTCTGTCATAAGAAGTAAAAGTCGTTTTTGAACAAAAGAAATATCGTGGAGGAATATATCACTTTATGAAAAGTTCCTAACTAAGAAAACTTTTCTTAATTAACAAAAACTGCTTACGAGGCCACAAGAAATGTAAAGAGTAAAATATATCCAAAATTAGGCATAGTTAGTTGAATAAATGTAAGTGATACGGATTTCTAAAAATCAAGAACAATGTCAACTTATTTTAAAATAAATCCCCGAAGAAAAATTCAACTAATTAATATTTTAACAAGGGAAATAATTATTATTTAATGTAAAACGCGTTGAAGACATTTAACCAGAAAGAAAAATCAGTGCTTGGCCTGTCGAACAACTTCTCAGTCACCGTTCTGCTCAGTTAATCATCCAGCCTAAATAATTAATTGCATAATTAGTTGCAGAGATGAAATTTTCAGGAATTACGACGGAATCACCTCGTGTTTAGATTCTCTTAGATTAAAATTTTTAAAGAATGGAAAAGGTTACGAGCAATGCCGAATTCTTGCAGACAAAACCTTTCGTGTTCAGACATTAATATCTTATTATAGGTAATTGAAAATGTGGCTATGAAAAATACTACCCTAATCACTGAAAATGACTTGTGTTTAAGTGAAAGTGATGTTAAATAATAGATCTATTGTGTCTAAGTCAGAGAAGCAATGCCATATGGTATTTGTCATTAGCTTCATTCCTTCAAACAAAAGCTTCTTTTCACATTTTTATTTATTTATTTATTTATTGCCTCAGTAGCTTTTCCTCTTAAATTAATAATAGTAAACAACTTGGGATGGGATATATGCTTGTTTTTTCATTATGCGAATTTTTGATGGCATGGGATGGGAGCCTCCACTCAAAGTTACATTATGCTATATTCTTAAAAAAGTTATAGTCACTTTTACTGGAATCTATGCAATCTAACACGTACTTTTTTTAAAAACTTTTTAGAAATTATTTTTTGATAAAGGTAAATTAAACATGGTGATTGTGTTAGTACGTGCAGGTTCAAGAGTGTCGCATATCTACAACAAATGTGGTGGGTTGAAGTGGTGGGGGAGCTAGAGTTTGAATTCCCTGTGGGGAGTTACAGCTTAGTTTTCAGACTCCAATTGGGCAAGGCCTCAAAGAGATTGGGCCGGCGAGTCTGCAACGTTGATCAAGTTCATGGTTGGGACATCAAGCCCGTCCGATTCCAACTGTCCACATCGGACGGCCAGCACTCACTCTCAGAGTGTTACTTGCAAGGACCTGGGGAATGGGTCTACTATCATGTTGGAGATTTCGTGGTCGAAAAGCCCAATGAGCCAACAATTATGAAGTTCTCATTGGCCCAAATTGATTGTACTCACACCAAAGGTGGGCTCTGCGTGGATAGTGCCATCATCTGCCCGACGATGTTGAGAGAAAGACTAGGAAAAAGTTAATTAATTATTATAGTTATAATTTACACAGTTTAATTATACACTTGTGTAAAAGGAAAAAAAAATAAAGAAAAAGAGGCATTGTTTTATTTATTTTTTAACAGAAATTTGGTATTAGATGAAAGTACTCAAGTATAGCCCTCGTTTTAGGTGGGTTTGAGTGTTGTTTTGCAAATTACGTGTAGGAATGACTAACGTTAAATAATAATGCTAACTCGTGAACTCAGAGACTTCCTTGTGTTAGTTCTAATACAATTTAATTTGAGTGTATTAATAATAGTATAAATATTTGTTTTATCGTTATTTAATTATAATAAATTGTCATTGTTTATTGATTTTTTAACAATTATTTTAAGCGTGACGTTTAGTATGATTTTTGTAATTACTTGAATTCAAGTCAAATTATCGATTTAAAATTTGGACAAAATTATGGCTTACGAAATATTCAATGTGAATATATTTAGTGACTTAGCTATTGAAATATCAAGTTATTCAAGAAGCTCGGCAAACATTTTTCTATACGCGTATTTAAAGATTAAAGTTATAATTATACTATTAAGGAATGAGATTTTACCGTATTTTAGATAACTCTTATTTTTTATATCCCTAGGTGGGATGATTTTTTATTTATTTAATTTAAAAAGCAATGCAGATTAAAATGGGTAGATCGTTTTGACATAAAAGCCATCAATACATCTGAGTTATAATCGGATGTACAAAAATATTTCCAAAAGGAAAATTCATCAAATGATGTGATTGAATAATTGGGTCGCTAGAAAACAATGTGGGAAGGACCTGTTTCTATTTTGTTACTTATTTTGCAACCTTCTATGTGATGTTTGGCAAGGAGATTGAAGAGGTGGATCATTTTTTCATATAAACTTCTCCAGGCCATATACCAAATTCTGCAAGATTCATAAAGTGACGATAAAAAAGCTTGAGCCAGATGAAGCTGAATGATACAAATAATTCATGGTGATGTGATTAGGTAGGTACCTTGAGACGCACTACTTTTCTAATGGCTAAGAGCAAGCCTGGCATGAGGCACTGCACATCTGTGATATCATGCTTGATAGAGTAAACCTGCAGCAAGGGACTTGATGATCAAACAAATGAAAAAAATAGTGCATCATGGCCAAGATTGAACGGAATCAGTTCAATTTATAGAGAACATACATCTCCTGGACCAGAGAAGTGAACTGCTGTACTAGAAGGAAGTCCTGGGAGGACCAAGCTGTGAACACGAATTCCATCTCCAAGGACTTGACCCCTTGCCTAAGGTCACAAATATATATAACATGTTAGATATGTATCTCTCAACTGTGTCTATAGAGTCTGAACTTAGTTGTATCTGATTTTGTATAAGTTGGAACATATACTGAAGCTGTTTTTATCCTTACCAGGACATCTGTTGAAGAGTCTTCTCTGTTATAGATTTGTCCTATGTTGGAGAGATTGTTGGCAATTTGGTTTGCATCTGCTGATGGAAGCTCCTGTTCACCAAGACCAATTCAGTTTGATATAATTTATCAGGTGCATTTATAATTTTTTTTTCCCAGAACTTGTGCTTCTGGCAAGCACATATTTCCTTTTTCACTAATTTTTTGAGCGATATAATATATCTTAAACTGAAGTGAAATGTATTTTAATGAAGTTGGAGTAACAGGCTAACTCCATGCCCAGCCCAAGATTTTAAGTAGGGATCAGGTACTGTATCAGAATTTCTTTTTCTATGGATTGTCATGTCTTGGTCCCCTTAGTTGACTTATTTTCTTGATGATAATTTCATCGTTTTATTTTTAACTCATTTTACAATAAATAAGTACTCTTCATCACTCATATAAGCCTTGTTTTCCCACTCATACAAAAGAAGATGCAAAAGCTTAACATTGTTACAAGTATAAACATGAAAAGAAATCTTACTTTTGCATTAGCCCTGGACTCCACAATTTCGACGTTGCTGTAATGGAAAGAAGCTGAAATCGCAGCTTGTTGCAGTAATATTGATCCTATGGAAAGGGTTGGTGCAACCAAAACACCCTGACATCAAGGTTAATCATAAGCCACATAAGAACAAATGGCTTAGGAGCAGGTTTAGACTAATGCTGCAACATTTGCTATTCATCAAATACGGAGTGTGGAATAACTAAAGACATCATACAACAGAAAAGAGTAAAGAAACAATTTGAAGTAAATATTATTTTGTTCTTATGTCTCACCCCGTGCTCACCATGGTGGCCTTCTCGCAGAGTGCAGATAATGCAGCCACCGTGTCTAATTTGATTCGAGGCACGTAAACTATGCTTTTCATGCCAAATGCTGTTGCCTAATGAAGAAAGAATCAATGTTAAGTTCAGCACTTGGCACATGTGGAACCAGTATCAAAATACAAATTCTCATGTTACAAGTCATGACGAATCTAGTCATGCTGCCTAACTAGCTCTCGAATTGTGTTCCATGGCTATTAAAAATACAAATCTACTACTAATTTAACGGCCCAAAGATGCCAAATTTCTAATATAGCATAAATAGTTTATAAATGCTGATGTAACTACATCATACTCATGCTTCCTATTTAACAATCGCCCTTACACTTCCCTTTTGCTTCTGTAGAAGAATATAGCAGAAACATACCACATAATAACCACTTAGTTCACAATTTACAAAATAACACAAGCATATTTGTAAATCTAATTTTCTAGCTAGCCACAAATCAAACCTGCTTTACGTTTTCATATACTGAGGAAGGGTCGGTGAAATCAACTACAACTCCCGGTGCCTTGGACTGCAAAATGCTATAATCAAAACATAATTCAAGCAGAAGAGATAAAAGAAAAAGAAAAAAAAGGAAGTGTGTTATTGGTTTACATTACCTGAGATATAGAGCCCAAAATCAAAGTAAGGTCATTTATTATGGGTATTTCAAGGGGCTCTTCCATGCCACAGACCTAGAAGAATTGAAAACTATCTAAAAAAGGTAAAAGAAAAACTCAAAGAGTTGATTTAGTTTGGCTAATAACAGCAAAGGCAAAAACCTTTCCAATATCTTCCCCAACATGACAAGTATCCACAGCTCCTGCAACTTCCATTCCTCTAGCCTTAGTCACTGCAACTACTGCTGCCCTTCCTATTTCCTTGGTTGCCCCATTAATCACAACCTGTTTCCACAGAGGGTGTGTTGCAATGCAAACACTTCGTAGTTTAACTTCTGCATCGAATCAAAGAGTTGAATCTTTATATTGCATTACATTTCAGCTTATACCTTAATATTGCTTTGTGTAGGCTGCGCTGAGCAAGATATGAAACGTTTCTTCTTCCCGCTATTGACATTCTTAGAATTCAACAAGTTGGTGGTATGAAAGTGACAGCTTAAGGAGGCCATGGCTACTCAAAAGAAGATAAGAGTATATATTTGATGAGCGTATAGCAGAGTATAATCATGCAATGTTTTGATAGATAAGGTGTTTGGGTTTTTTATGACCCTTAATTGGAAGGGATATAGTGACAAATGTTTGTGAGATAGGGGGCCCACGAATGAATGAAATGAAAAATCCAAATTTCACACTATACTAGACTTTACCTTCAAAAAGAAAAACCACATAAATCTCCTCTCCCATTTCATTTATAACAGTTACTAAATAGTTTTTACCGTCCTAAAGTTTGATTTAAATTTTAGTAAATTAAATTTTGTTAACTTTAATGTTGCAATATCGGGTGGCTTGAGCTTACTGCTGGGAATCCAAGTGAGTCTAATTTTATATTGGATAGAAATGAGAAAGTAGCAGTATATAAAAATGAAAAATCCAGTAATCTATTGTCTTAAGATTTTGGGTAGAGAGTGATATGAATTCCTTATATGGTTGGATTTATATCTCTTTGGTACCGTGTCTCTCCGACGAGGGTGTTTCATCCTGCACCTCCAAAAATTTCAGTTTTAACCTTCTAACATCTCATCCTTATCATTATCTTATACCTCCAACTTTTTCAAAAATTTAATTTTTAACTGTAATAAATACTTTTTCATTTTTTTTTCTTTTTTATTAAAAACACTTTACATCATCTTAATAATAATTAAATTTAAAATTCAAATATTATTTAGGGTTAAATATGTTTTTAGTCTCTTAACTATCGAGCGATTTTAGTTTTAGTCCCTCTTTCAAACTTTGGTACACTTTGATCCTTGTCCTTAAGGAAACTATAATTTTTGGTCCTTAAAAACTAACGCCGTTAAAATTAGGATGAGTTGGCTAACGGTTTGTCACGCTGTAAACTTAGAAACTCTCCCTCTCTCCACAATCATCGCCACCTCCGCTTCTTTTTATCCTCCATCACCAACGTCAGGAAGATCAAGTTATTTTCTCCTTCCCTCCCGCCATCAAACCTCCTCCCACCAGAAAAAGTATCATTATGCTGGTGTCTCTCCTCCTCCGCTTCTTCTTCCTCACAAATTCTTGGCTTTGCCATCTCTTCCCCTTCCTCTAAGCCCCAAACCCTAGTTTGCAGCTTCGTGCACCGCTCCAACCTCTTCCCTTCGTCCACGTACAATTACTATGCTAATAATTTGCTCCTGATATGCCAATAATTTGCTCCTGAAATGGCAGAATCAGCTGTATGCAATCTTACGATTTGGAGCAGAGGAAGAGGAACTTTTTAAGGAAGAAATAAATTATGAAGAAAGCAAGAAACGACTCTTAAAATTGTGCATATTACCATGAAATCCTTTTTTCAGTCGTACCTTCTCCCACTGAGATTCAAACTGCTCTCACTTAAACAATAAGTTATTTAGTCATTTAATGTAAGTTATTTAGTCATTTAATTTGGTCTATTTTTCTAAACTAAAGGATTTATAAACTCAGATATAATTAATAACTAATAATTTTGCTTTATAATACTGTTACTCAAGTTGTTTTATTTATGTCTATTTTAAATTAATGAACATTGCACATCACCGGTAAGATCTATTATGATTCACAGTTCAAAAATTAGTTTCATGATTCATGATTTTATAAGATTACCTTGGTTCGGTTGAAAGTATTATGTTATACATTTATGTTATTAATAGGTTGTGTATGAATATTATTTCTTGCATTATGTAGACTCAAAAGTCAATTATGCAGTAGTTCCATGAATTTAGGTTACTCTTGAATTTCACAATCATATTTTAAACTTCTAAATGTGAACTAAGCTTAAAACATTTGCGCACCTCAAAAGTTAGTTTTGTGTAAATTTTGCTACTGCAATTTTTTGTTTTGTTTGGTTAAGTATTAATTTTTCTTTGGTTCTGAGTAGCACATAAACTTTGGGGTTCATGCATAAAACACTGTTCTGATTATTAATTTTGTTTGGTGACGTTTTGGGAATTTATCTGAGTGTGGAATTATTGATTATTATTCCACTTGTGCTAGTTTTAAGAGCTTATTGTTTGATTAAACTTATCAGCAAAATCTTTTCAGGTGTATTGTTTGGAGCATAAAGGTTATATTAAACATCAGTATGACAAATGAGTAAAGCTCAAATCATTAAAGAACAGTTGCAGTTGAGTTCCTTAAAACCAAAAATAGTTTTATCTATCTTGGAAGTCGCAAGCATTTAAAAATTGCAGAAGATAATCTATCAAACAACTTTATCACTTATTCCACGATTGAAGGAGACTGTTGTAATATTAAAGGAGAAAATTACCAGTAGAAAAACCAGCAAATTATCTTATCACATTCCAATAACTAAGATATAAAAAAGAAGACCAAAGTGTCAATTCCAAAATTTTACCACATATACCAATTTTGGCATGGATTATAGTAGAACAGGTAAAAGTAAATTACACTAACATCGTCACTTTGCTGAACAAATAATTTTGCCAAAACAATTTCTTACTGTTTAAGTGAAGTGAGAGCAGTTTGAATCTTAGTGGGAGAAGGAACAACTCAAAAAAGGGTTTCATGGTAATATGCACAATTTTAAGAGTCGTTTCTTGCTTTTTTTCATAATTTATTTCTTCGTTAAAAAGTTCCTCTGCTCCAAATCGTAAGATTGCATACGATTCATTCTACCATTTCAGAAACAAATTATTGGCATAGAAAAGGTTGGAGCGGTGCACGAAGCTACAAACTAAGGTTTGGGGCTTAGAGGAAGGGGAAGAGATGGCAGAGCCAAGAATTTGTGAGGAAGAAGAAGCGGAGGAGGAGAGACACCGACATAACGACACTTTTTCTGGTGGGAGAAGGAGAGAGGAGGTTTGATGGCGGGAGGGAAGGAGAAAATAACTTGATCTTCCTGACGTTGGGGATGGAGGATAAAAAGAAGCGGAGGTGGCGATGATTGTGGAGAGAGGGAGAGTTTTTAAGTCTACAGCGTGGCACACCGTTAGCCAACTCATCCTAATTTTAACGGCGTTAGTTTTTAAGGACCAAAAATTATAGTTTCCTCAAGGACAAGGATCAAAGTGTACCAAAGTTTGAAAGAGGGACTAAAACTAAAATCGCTCGATAGTTAAGGGACTAAAAACATATTTAACCCTATTATTTAATATAATTTTATATTTCAATAATTATTAAAACATAATTTATATTATAATAATAGTTATTTTAAAAATATAAAAATAGAATAAAAAAATAAAATAATAAAAATAAACTAAAAAGTATATTAAATAATATATTTAAATATATTAAATTAAATTAAAATATTAAATTAAATTAAATAATTATTAAAATTTAAATAAAAACAAAATTTTAACAACAATCGAATATTTAATAAAATTATATTAAATAAAATATTTAAATAAATTTAAATTATATTAAAATATTAAATTAAACTAAATAATTATTAAAATTTAAATAAAATAAAAAATTTTAAAACAATTATTCATATATCCGTGAGATAACTTATCGGATGCATACATCTGATTAACAAATTTTTCAAAATTTGGATTTTGTTTAAAAATTAATAATTATTAATTTTCATTTAATATTTTAATTTAATTTAATATAGTTAAATATATTTAAATGTGATTTTAAATATTACTTTTATTTTCATTATTATTATTCTTATTTTGATTATTGTTATTTTAATTTTTTAGTAAAACTATTATAAAAATATAAATCATATTTTAATAATTATTAAATTATAAATATAATAAATAATATTATAATTTTTATTTATATTCAATATTTATTAAATTTTAAATAAAAAGAAAAAGTGTTAACATATTTTACGGATTTTAAACAAGTTTTTAAAATTTAATAATTATTTAAATTATTTTAATATAATTTAATTTATTTGAATATATTAAATCAAATTTATTATTATTATTATTTATTTTTTATTATTATTAATATTATTTTTATTATTTTATTTTTATGTTTTTAATATAATTATTATTATAATATAAATCATATTTTAATAATTATTAAAATATAAAATTATATTAATAATATTTAAATTTTAAATTATATTAAATTATTATTAAGGTGGTGAAAAGTGCTTTTAATAAGAGAGGAAGACATAGAAAAATATTTATTAAAATTAAAAATAAAGGTTTTGAAAAAGTTGGAGGTTTAAGATGAGATATTAAAAGGTTAAAAATATAATTTTTGGAGGTGCAGGATGAGATGTTGGAGGTGTAGGATGAGATGTTGGAGGTGTAGGATGAAACACCCCTCCGATAAACCTCCTTTTCGATAAACCCAACACTTAGAAGGGGTGATTATGGTATTGTTGTTTCTGGGTGTAGTTTGATAGTGGTCAATTCAATCATGGCCAGAATGACAAGAAAAAAAACATTATTAACACTTTTTTAAACAAAGTTTAATAACTTTTTTTAAAATACTAAATGTATGTTAACTTTTAATATATGTTTCTTCATAATTCATCTTTAATATATTTTTTTTATATTTAATTGTAGAAAAAACACACTGAGTTTTTGTTCATCGAGATTACATAAAAGCACACAAGTTTATTGAGATTCTCTAAGTTTATGCTTGAGCCCATGTTGAAAGGAAAGGGCTTCACATTTGTAAAAAGAGGTAGGAGAATAGGTTATTTTAAAATATAGAGGATAGTTTTAGAATTTAAAGAAAATGTGGTGATACAGGAACAATGTGAGGTGGTGTAGGAAGTAACCCTCGGCAATTTATTTCTTGCATCTCCCGGATATATTACGTTAGAAATATTATTAATGGTTTAATTGCTTCCTTTATCCCCAGTTTGGTTGAATTGTGTCAAATTCATCCTCATTTTTAAAAAAGTTTCATTGCCGTCCTCACGTGGTGTAAAAGTGTCAATTGAATCCAAACATAGAAAAAATTTGTGTCAATGTAGTCATCTCCGTTAAATACACACTAACGGTGTTAAGTGGCTGATTATTTGGCACTAGAGAATTAAAACGTGGCAAATGAGTCACAGTAGAGGTAATGATGTGTCAATGACGTGGCAGTCCTTAGGGTTTGTTTTCTTCTTCTCCTCAATCCTCGTTTCTGTTCTTTTCCTCAATCCTCGTGTCAATGACGCTTGTATGTTAACAATAAAAACACTTGTGTGCGTAACGCTGCCTCCATGAATCTGCTTGCCATACTCAATATTTATTGTCTGCGGTCCACGCCCATCGATAATAGAGATGGGATTTGCTAGAGCATCTGATTCGGTGACTGTTTGTACATCCAAATCAAACTTGTACTCTGAAAATTCTCTAGATCCAGCTGGTATTACACTAAGGAGTTGTAACAGTAAAACCTTGGCACCTGCATCCTCATCGCTTATCGTTAAAGTGAACCTACAATTTGAACGATCTACGTTGTATGACATGGTCCACTTCTCAATCCGCTTTCCACTACAGTTTTGCTCAAATTTTCTTTCTGTCAAGTCAACGAAGACTTTTCTTCCGAGCTGATAATGGAAAGGTTCATCCTCTCCAGCGCCAACAGTGCTGAGAAGACCAAATCTGCGAATACTGTTTCCCATCTAAAGCCAACAAACTAAGATTGGAATGGAGAGATGATGGTACGCAAATATGTAAAAGGGAATTGTATAGACTCGGGAATTCAGCAACCGATTAATGGATATATGGGTACCTGGCTAGGTTTTCCCTGCGACACCATCAACTATTGCCCGCAGCTTCTTAACAATAATCAAGAACAAAATGCGACAGGGTCTTCTTCCGCGCGACTCAACCTGCCCAAAATTGCCAAGAAAGGAAAAAAATATTCCGAAATTACAAGATGAAGAACACCAATCTACAGAGAGGAAAACAAGAAACCCACTCAAATCGCAAAATCAGAAACCCCCAAATTTCCAAGTCGCGACAATAAGGAACCCCAAACTTCGAGTCAGACGCGACTTCCCTTCACTGCGAATACGCCGGAACATGAACCTAGCGCGGAGGCGCCGCTGCTGCAAAGGCGTCGCGGCTTCAACATCCACCACGCCGCGATAAAATGAAAGACGCTCCTGAGCCATTCAAAATCGCCTCCCTCCCTGCAGGAACGAACCGGCCACGGAGAAGCGAAAGGGAGTCTTCCCTCCCTGCGAAGAAGAAAACGAGGATTGAGGAGAAGAAGAAAACGAGGATTGAGGAGAAGAAGAAAACAAACCCTAAGGACTGCCACGTCATTGACACATCATTACCTCTACTGTGACTCATTTGCCACGTTTTAATTCTCTAGTGTCAAATAATCAGCCACTTAACACCGTTAGTATGTATTTAACGGAGATGACTACATTGACACAAATTTTTTCTATGTTTGGATTCAATTGACACTTTTACACCACATGAGGACGACAATGAAACTTTTTAAAAAATGAGGATGAATTTGACACAATTCAACCAAACTCGGGACAAAAGAAGCAATTAAACCTATTATTAATTGTATGATTTGCAAATTTGTTTTAAATTGTATGATTTAAAATCTAAAATATATTTTCAACTACACAATTTGAAAATATATATTAAGTTATACAATTTAAAATATACCTTAAGATTTAAAAATGTATTTTACATAAACAATTTAGAATTTTTTGGATTACATAATGTAAAAATACATCTTCGATTATCTGGAATGTATTTTGAATTATAAAATCGAAAAATGCATTCCGCATTATATAATAAAAAATATATTTCTAGATAAAACAATCCGAAAAGCCATTATAAATTATATAATCTAAAAAATTAAATAATTTTAGAATTAAAAATTATCTTAAATTGCTTAATTCAGAATGCATACGTGGATAAAAAATATATTTCATATTTTGCAACGTGGAATACGTTTTCTAGATTATTGTACTTTTCCAACACCCAGGAGAGGTGCAGAAGGAACTATCGGGTGTAAGAAGCAATCGCCTTGTTCTAAAACAAGTGCCCAGAATATCTGTGCAGAACAAGTGTAGAATAGATTTTACTAAACTGTAGAACTAGTGTCAAAATATTTTTTTCAAAAAGGAGAGTCATATATATAAGAATCTAACCTAAAACTTTAATTTTGTTTTAAACATAATTAATCTTTATCTGGAAAATTAATATAAAAAAACAAGTGACCGACATATTTGATTTTAAGAAAAAACTTGCAAGCAGTTTTCATATTTGAGTCTTGATCGCATCCAAATCTATGGTGTTAACACAGAAGAAAGTAGAATTGGAATTTAAAGTTCTTGAGTAAATATTTAAATTTTTTGAAAAATGGTGTTGCCTTTATTCTAACATATACCCTGGTCGTTCTGAACAAGTTGGTGCACGTTGATCTCTTCCTTTCGGACTCAGCACACACGTATATACACTTTTTGCCGCCGGCATCGCAGACATGCATGTATGAACGGATAACTACATGCTTCAAATTCTTAGGACGTTATCAACGAGTCACACGCAGCGCTGCTTTGATTACATATTTCAAAAGGAGATAAACACCGTGTATAGATTCTCATTTAAAGTCACGTATAGAAGAATGAGATAGATAAATAAATAACTAACACATGTTATGCTGACCCTTTTGACTGAAAAGGTAAAAGGGACCAAATACACACACATATTCATTCATAAAAAGAACACTAATCCAATACAACTTCAACTGCTTGCCGATCCTTTTTCTATATAATAATGTGGATGGATATATAAGAGAAGTTTGCACATGTGGAACGTGAATATTCTTCATTTTAGTAATAAAGGAAAAACATTGCATGCATCCTGTTGAATGTGCGGGAACACTCAGCATGTTGATGACTCTTCACAATATGATTTCAATACTATTGTTTGATAGGGAAACTACACACGATCCACTCCACAATGCTTATATATTCTAATTGGAACCTTCTAATATGTGTATATGTATGCGTGAGTAAGATCAAATTCTACATTCAACCAAAAGTTTAATACATATCCTTATCCCTTATGTTTACATGTGTATGAAATTAATTATTAAAACTAATGTCATGATCACTCTTTCTGCTTTCTCTGCTCAGCTACTTTTTTAATCATCATGCTTTTAAACCCAATGAGTTCAACAGAAGTCAAATAAAACTTATCCTCAGTATCACTTTCTAGCTCAAGTTTTTTGTTTTTAATTTTTCCTTTCACTGTTTTCTTTTCATCTGCACTTTTTCATAACAAGAATATAGTTTATCCAGTAAACTCTAATTGATGACGTTCGCGATCTCTATGGATAAGCATACAGTTTATCCAATAACCACAGGACATTTGATTAATGGTCAAAAGTTGTCTACAGTAGAAAATATATATATATTATGCTAATATTTCGATGATGGTATAAAAAGATAATATTAAGTTAGGGAAGAAGTTTAAGTTTCTAGCTCTATTATTCTGGTATCCATAATTGCTAAGAAAAATGAATGCAAAATTTCCAATGATGCCTCTTCGAAAGTGACCAACAGATCCACAAAAGTAAGTGATAGTTTTTTTTTAAAGATTCAGAGTGTTTATAGTGCAACACACGGCTGACTCTGGAATTGGTTGAGGTGAGAAGACATAAGACTACGGATATGAAATAAACTCATATATAAGATTATTCTCTTAATCCATCTCGATTTTAGTAAATTATATTTACATTAGAATATTCAACATTTTAAATTAGACGTAAGAAAGGAAATATATATATATATATATATATATATATATATATATATATATATATATATATATATATATTATCTTCGTCCTTATATTTATACTTTTAAAATATTAAAGTCCTAATTTTTAGTATTCTAAAAAAAATTGTATTTATTATCCTCTTTGGTTATTAATTTTCTATTTTTTTTTCATTTGATATATAGTTATTTTATTCTATCTCACTTTGTTTGACTTATTCAATAATTCAAAAAGTTTATTCATATTTTTAATATATTTTTTCTTTTATGATTACATTTTTTGTATGGTTTTATTTAAATATGCATTTTAGGAAATAGAACATCAATTTCATTGCTTCCAGACACACATTTTATTATTTATATTAATTTAAAATATTTTTATTTACTAATTTATTTTCTTCAAATGAAAACGTTTGAGTTTCAATTTCAATTACCAAATCAAGTAAAGATATAGCTTAATAGATAACATAAAAAACCTATTTTTCCTCTTATTTTTTATTCTTAGTTTAGATTCATTTGAATAACCTTTTATTTTATTAAGGGTGTGTTTACTTTGAAAGAAGGATTTGGGGAAACTGAGTGGATGGATTTGAGAGTAAATTCTTTATTGTTTATTTGAGTGAATTTGGAAATGAGTGGGAGTAAATTTGAAAGTAAAATTTATAAAAATTAATATATAATTTGATCGATGTGACAAATAATTTTTTTTTAGTGGATAAAAATTAAAGATTATCAAAATATCCTTAGTAGTAAAAGTAATATAAAATTGTAATGATTAATAAATAATATTATATATAATTATAAAAAATATTATAATAAGAGAAAAAAATAAAAATTAATTTTTAACACGAAAAAGAATGTATTATTATTATATTATTATTATTTGGATTAGTTAGAATATTTTTTTTTTAAATGTCAATGAATAGTTTTGAAAAAAAAATAATTATTGTAATGGAAAAAATACCATTTATTTGGTATACAAATAAAAATTAAATATTTTAATATTAAATATTTATGTAAACAAAAGTCATAAATTATTCTTCTCTAGCAAATGCGATAAATAATTCTTTTCTAACAAAAGTCATAAATTATTTAGTTAATAAAGCCACTGAAAACAAAAGTTAAACAAAGGATATTTAAATAAATTTGTATTCATTCTTCACAAATCTCTTCATATAAGGGAAATTGCGCGAGGGAGCAATCCCGCTAATCCATCCTCGCTTTTCTTTCCAAATCGTTACATGTGAACACCAACAATAAGTTCAATTCCATCTTCTCAATTTTGTGTTAACAGTAAATGTCTGAATGTGAACACAGCCTAATAAAAGATTCATTTTCTCTCAACAATTCAACTTACTATATATTTCCCAAATTTATTTAGATCTTCAAAGTATATCTTTCTCCCACACAATTTTAATTACACATTGTTTTGTGATTTGATTCAAACTTTGTACCACATTTTAGGAAATGTATACTTAATTTTAATGAACATATTTAATAATTTTTATTCTTTTTTATAATTATTTAAATTTTATCTAATTATTATTTAATATTTATATTTTATATTTGTGGAGTTATAATTTATTTTTTTTATATTTGATAATGAAGAAACATTAAATTTGTTATTTTTTTATAAAAAAATATTGAATTAATATTATAATAAGACTATCCGTTATTTAATGACAGTAAGTGAAAATGTGATAAAAGTTTCATGTCCATTAAATATGAAAAGATATTTAAGGATAAGATACTGAAACTTGCACACAGTTGGACCTATGTCATCTCTATCTAATAACATCACTTAGATGGGGCAAAAAAAGTATTTTGATGTTTTACGAAAGTAAAACTATTTTACATATTAAAATTTTAAATTTGTATCATCTACTTATAAAACTAACTGATTATAATACGTAATCTATTAGATATTTACACATTCAGTTTTTCCAAAACAATAAAATACTTTTTACACATTTAATATTTAAAAAAAGTAAAAGAGAATTCTATTATTTAAAGAGATTCTATTTGTTCACTTGTATGAATTATATTTTCAAGCTGACACGGAATTCCCGTTTGACTAAATAAAAAAGGTAAGAAGGGAAGCTGTCTGACATTGAGAGGCCACTCCTTCCTTATCTTATCGACCACCATTCATAGTTGCCCATGTACGTTACAAGGTTCTAACTTTGTCTGCATCAAAGGAAGCCACTACCTACGTTGTTGCCACTTATCCCGTAATGCTCCTGTCTCCTTTCCGCTCCTCACCATTCAACATGCATTGTATCTTCTTCTAATTCTACAACTCTCTTTCTACCCTCTCAAAAACTTTAGCTCATAATCAATACTTAAATCACTCGTATAAACCTTCAAGTTTTCTTGCCAAATGATATATCACAGGGTGCTTTTCAAATATCACTTCTTCTTTTATTACTATTCTCTTCTACATATTAATGCTATTAACAAATTATAACTAGCTTGCTAAATACTACCTAAAATTAGCTACATTTTTGCCTTTTTTAGATTTGTGGTGCAAAGCACAAACTCTAAAATATTAACGTTTTTTAATGATAATATAATCACTGATATAAAAAGATTTTTTTATGTATGTTATTTTCAGTTTTTTTTTTTTATATATGTAAGATCCAATTGCATGTAATTGTGATTTTTATATATTAAGCCAAGATTTACGTTTTCTGAAAATATTAAAAATCAATATATAATACAAAAATAAATCAAACAAATTTTTAGAAATTTTTTTTGTAAATTTTTTTTGGTAATATATCATTATCCTACCATGTAACCGTGTTAGTATTACGTTGTGGCTAAGTATCACGTTTTTGTATAATTGTTGATAATGTCTTTCATTCAATTTATTTTTTATATTTAAAATTTTAACTTAATTTATCATTTATAAATATTTAGGTGGAGTGGTTTGATATATAAATTTTAAATAAATATTTTAATATATATATATAAGTTATAATTAAGTTAATTATTAATTTAATATTATTTTAGAGAAGGATAATATTAATTTATTTAAAAAAAATAAACTTAATTCAATCAAAGTTTTAGAAATAAAAACTAAATTGAACACAAAATATTGTTGTGTTGTATTGAAATGTCATGTTTAATACAGTTATATGACATTTGATACGTAATAAAAAGTAAAAAATAAAAATATTACAAATTGACATATAACAGGTACAAACACAACATTAATATCAACTAAAAAACATATAATTAAATTATTTTTATATATGAAAACCTAATTTAGTAAATAAAAGTTAGAAACTTAATTAAATATTTCAAACTAAAAAAATAATTTAAACTAAAAAATATAAATAATTAACAACTTATTTCTTTTTGTTCAAATCAATCATATCAATATGCTTTTTTTTTCATTAATTTATTATTAATTTCCAACTACTTTTGAAGTATCTTTCGCTAAATTTAAACAATACAAATTTTTACTTATTTACTTTTTTATATTTTTTTATTTTCATTCTTATACTTTTTCATCTACTCATCCAAACGAAATAAAACACGAAAGCTAAATAAAAGAATATGTAATTTAAAATATAATACATATTTTACTTTTGATAAGGAAACACTCCATATTAACTACATCACGATGTTATTAATTTAATAACTAATAAAACATATATCGTTTATATATTCACATAATAAAATTTGTAAAATTAAAAATTAATCCTAATATTTATAGAAGTATAAAATTTAGGAATAAAAGATGTAGATAAGTTTTTTATATATTTTATTTGGACAAATTATTTGTGATTGTGGTCTATTTTACACATAACTGACTGACACTATGTATGGAGCGGTTAACACACCAATCAGTAATAAGCATGTGCTTGCGCGCATACCTGCATTATGCGCGTGTGTTGCTTTAATGCAAGGATATCTCCGAGGTGTACGGTCTCGTATAAGAAACTAAATCATATTATTATTTCCTAAATATGGGGCATTATGTTGGGAATCCTTCACATGCCCAACGTAACCCTCAATTTTTATATATTTTAACTCCCCAAATTGAAAAAAATTAATAATTCTTCTCCATATTTCAAAATTTCTCTAATAATATATTCTTCATTTTATCCTGGGTTTTATAATTATTAATTTTAATCGATACTTAACTACATAAAATATAATGAAATATTTTATAATTTAAACTGCACAAAAATAATGATTAAAATAATTTTAAAGTTAGAATTTCAAGTGTTGATGAATGTAATATTAACGACATTTCGAAAACACATACATGTTTTTTAAGACCAACGTTTACCACATCACATTTTTCTTTTCACAGAATCGATTCACTTATGAAAAATGCTGAAAGGACAAAGAAATGAGGATTTGTATCAGAAACATAATCAAACCGAAGATAATCGTAAACTATAAGCTAAAGGTATTCTATGAGAGACAGAAATAAAAGAGATGAAGGGACAATGGGGTTGTGTTGTGTCTAGGTAGCAGGGACACATCCACCACATGACGAGGAACTACAATTTAAACTCTGGTTTTTAAAAGTTGTGTCGAAAAAGAGAGATGAGAGAGTTATTGGAAGATTATATAGAGATACAAATGTTGGCTTTTGATGAGCCAAGAGGTCCAAGTTGACTATTCAATTGCGGCTATTCGAGTTGGCAAAAAGAAGTCAAAACATCACGTTTTGTTTTCAGCTTTAAAGGGTACCGTCAGAGAGCCTCATACGTACACATTTGCGTCTTCTACCACTTTTCACTCTATCTCTTTATACCTTACATAGTACTACTTCCCTAATCCATCTTCTACTTTTTCTAAACCTTACATCCAAAGAAAATACTACATGCAATGATACTAAATCCAAATAATTATCAAATCATAATGTTTTTGACTTTTTATGATAATCATTAATTTTAAAAGTCAATGTTTAATATGATAATTGATTAATTAATTCACCTTATTGAAACAGTCTGTATTAAAATATGGATAATTAACAATCAACATTGCTCCTAAGTTTATTCGAGTATTGAATTGATGACATACATAAATTGACATTGCTTCAATTAAATCGTATTGAAAGTCAACGTTGATTACTTATTTTCTTCTTTTGGATAATTAGAATTATCGTATTTTTGTTTTGACAACAAAAATAAACTTTTGGCCCATATTGAACTAATTCGTTTATATAATTATGAATGTGGTACTGGGTGTTTTTCCTAATTATTATCGTTACATATTAAGATTGGAAATGAGATTAGAATAATAAACTAGTAATCTTGATTTCAAATTAGATGAAAATAAACCTCAAAAATGAACATCAGAAACAAATAATAAATAATTTAATATCAATATATTGGATATTCTTTTTATATTTTTGTTAGAGTTTATGTTATGGAAAAAGAGAGAGTGAATGAAGGAAATAGGTGGATAATTCTTATGAGTCAAAATGTGAATTAATTCACTTGAATGTGATAGTGGGATTTGCAGTTAGGAGAAGTTGTAATTGGTTGCTGTGACAAAACAATCTCTTGGATCTTCATTATCTAAACGACGCCTGCTCCAATACTTCTTTTTTTCTCGTTTATGGATGTTATCCGAGTTTTCGAATTGGTACTTGTTATTTACTTTTTCCATTTCTTTGAGTTTCACTTTTTTTTAATTCTTTTTTTTTTGGAACTTTTATTTTCAAAATTCAAAAAAATATTAATTACTGTTTTCTATTTATATTCTTGTATTTCATTTATCTTTAATTAATATATATAGCGGTGTAAAAATAAAAATTGTAAATATTTTGTTAAATTTTTTTAGCATACTTCTGTGTTTAAGAAAAAACAAATCTCAAACTGAAAGGAATATTATATTATATTAAAAGCAAACAATCGATACATAAAAAAAATGAAAGGAATATTATACTATATTAATGATATATTTTATTAATTGGACCGTTGTTAGGATCAATAAATATACTACTTAGTCCGTCCAAGAGAAATGAATATAGAAACAAATGAATTTGAAAGTTGGATGTCTTATTTTTGGCAGTTGGAAAAAAGCCAAAGCCGTTCTGCCGTTCGTGGCAACACTACAAAATTTCTGTTTCATCATGAGATCTTTCTCAGCATTATATACATTAGTAGGACGGTAACAAAATAAAAAGTATAATATACGTAATATAGTACCACCCGGTCAATCAAAGACCGATTGTTAATCATCTAGTAAAAAAAAATTGACCGATCCGGAAATTAATATGAACAATAAAAGTTATTAATTGATAATTAATAAAATAATATTGATAATTAATATGAATAATGATATTTATTGATAATAAATGAATCAGATCTAATCATAAATTTAATAAAGTATTTATAAATATATATCTAAAAGAAGAGGTCAAGAAATACTAGTTTTTATTACAAAATTGTTACGCATAGTTTCCAACTTGAGAGTAGAGTGTCTTTGACGGGCATCCTCTCGACTTGAACAAGAAAGAGAGAGCAATAACATAACTTAGATATTGAATAAGGACCATCAAAAAGTATATTCAGTTTGCAAGACAACTTTGAATGCTTTCCGTAAGAAACTTCCAGTTTAGTGTGTCAATGTTATTATTATCTCGTTTCTAATTATAATTTAAATATAATATATATATGTATATATATAAATAAAAAAAATTGAATATCGTATAATAAATAAATTCATCATCTTAAATTATTAATTGAAGATTGTGTCAATATTTTACATATAATTTAAATTTAAATTTCATTTTATATTTCATTGAGAATCCTCTGTTTTGAATTAGTGAAATCAAATTCCCTGATAATTCTTACTTATAAAATCATCAAAATCAAGGTTTGACACTTATTTTTAGTTAACTTAAACTAATTACATTAAATAGTATGACTTTTATTTTGGTAGAAAGAATAATTTTTTTTATTTGAATTTGGTTCATCCATTTTATTTAGTACTATCAAAATGAGTCGTAATCCGCGAGCCAACTCGGCTCATCACGAGTTTGAACCGGGTTGGGTTTGAAAAAAAATGTAATTTTTTTTTGAGGACTAGTTTTCAACCCGACTCACTTAGAACCCGGCTCATTGGGTTGAATCCGTGGTGAGCCACCAACCCACCTAATTTAATTTAATTATTTATTATTTTGTATTTTAATATTATTAGTTAACATTTTTTTTTATTATATTGTAGATGGTGATAAAGATGTTTCAAGAGAAAAAATATTATAAATTTATCTATTCAAGATTCTAATATTAAAAATTTATTTATTCGCCTTTTGTAAATGTTTTTGGATTACGCTTGGATTGTATGATACTTTTTTTATTTATTTTGAATTGTCTTTGGAGTTAAACATTATTTTAGTGTGATGTTTATTTAGATT